>NC_138135.1:74449650-74829650 GCF_964188305.1 Podarcis bocagei
AAAAAATTAGATAGAGACATCTTGACAGTCTTTTCTGACATTAATTCAAGAGCTATAGTAATGAGATCTGTTCAAGAAAACCCCAACATAGAAATTGATGAGGAAATTATCTGCTTTCTGGCAGATTTATTGCATATTATTTTATGGGAAGTAAAAAATATATCAAAGTATACAAAAGAAGAATATAATTTATAAACTGGGATTTCTTTTTAAGTTAACTTTTAAACTTAGACGAAATAAAATAAATAGTGTGAGAAAACAGAAATCAGAGTCTGTGAGGCAAAGAAAAATGACTATCTCTTCCCATTGCAGAAGAGCTCAGTTGTGAAATGGCAAGCTCCAGCCCTGCATCTCTGGTGTCTATGCAGAGCCTCCAGAGAAGGAGCTTGATATGAGCAAGACCTTCAAGGCACAAAAGAAGCTTCATATGAGCCAGGATTAAGGCAAAAAAGATATATTAAAAAATAAAGGGAACACTTCACAAAGATCATTGTCTTTTCGTGGAGACCTTTTTGTTCTCCAAGATCCATCATAGTTCCATTAAAAGTTCAATGTGGAACTTTCAACCCATCTCTAAATAGAACAGCAACAGAGCCAATTCATTTATTTCCTTATGAGATCCTGGAAGACTGCTCAACTAAGGAATGGAGAACATGAAGCACACACTCAAAGCAGAATGAAAATATATGGAACAAAAAACCAGCCAGGTGTCTGGGGAAAGAAGAACTCACTTTAGCATGGAAACTTCTTCCTAAATTATATTACTTTTTGTTTGTTTGCTCTGCAGTGCTTTTGGCCCCATGAAATACCCAGCATAAACTATGAGTTTACTTTTTTTTTGACACACTCCAGAAATGTTTGTGCTCTTAGTGACTAATTTCATTTCCTTAATATGTCACAAGATCCTCTTGGCGAGGGTGACAAATGGCAGTAAAGTTACAATGCAACAAAATGTGTTAGAGATCATTGGATGTATAACAATCACAAGTCATTATCCAAAACGACATCCAACCATCTTCCCTTAAAAATGCCACCAGAGCTACACCCTGACCTAGTGAAGTTGCAGCTAACCCCCCCCCCCCCACTGCATAGTTAAGAACAATGACACAGAACATCTTGGTCCCGTGCACATGTTAAATCTTAGGCTTACCTTGGCACTGCCTTCAAACAACTCAATGGCTTTGAACTAGCTCCACTGAAAAGCTATGACTATGAACTGCCACAGCAAGGAGGACCCAATAGAATTATGGAATTGTCAAGGCAGCAACAGGTGATACAACTCTGAACATTATTTGGTTCCCGTTATTTGGGAATCATAGTTTGTCAAGGGTGCTAAGAATTATTAGGTCACCATTGTACTCATGGAGCTACAATTCTTAGAGCTCCCTGGGAAGAGGGATTGACTGTGGAGGAAAACTGGGAAATGTAAGATCTGTGAGGGGAATGGGGGATCTCCTCACAACTCTCAGCACCCTTCACAAACTTCAATTGCTAGGAGTCTTTGAGGGAAGTCATGACCATTTATAGTGGGGTCATAATGATCTAAATGTTTGCTGCAGACGAGACCTATATAAGAAAGACAGAAACAGAGCTTCATGTTGTGTATCTAGCAAATGTGTAGCTAAGCCCTTAGTGCCATGAAGCGATTGATGGCAGTATGAAAAAATATCACCTAAACAGTCCATCCTAATCAGCTAAGATCTGAAACCAATTCCTAATGAAATGAAATGAAATGAAGTGCATTGTATTTTTTCTTTTTTTAAGGAACCTGGAATCCATTTAATGTGTTGGCCCATGCTGGTAAAGAGGTGACATCATTTCTTTTTGAACAACAAAACAGAAAAGAAATATAATTTCTTCCTGATGTTAGGTGTAGTAAGCGGTGAAGAAACGGGTTTTCTTCCTTTCACATTAAGCTTCCTCACCCACACAAACAGACCATAGGGTTTTGTGTGAAGCAGGAAAGCAGAATGTGACCTTATTAGCTTCATCCTGTAGAAGGAGCTTGGGCAGAATGAGTAATAGCACAAGCAAATGTTTCATTAGGATGTTCCAGGACAAAAACAAAGCCACTGAGCTCTTTGCCATGTTCATAAAACTAGCCCATTAATGAGTTAAGATGCTAGACCATCCAGTTCATCCTAAATTGATGTTGGGATGGACCTCTGGTCCAATCCAGGAAGACGCTTTTCATGTTTTTAAAGTTGGGTGTCAGGGACAAGACTGAAGCTTTTTTCTGACATGCTATTTTTCTACAATCCAATAGGTCTCTTTCATGGGGGAACATGAAAATATTAATCTCTATCCCCTGAAGTGGACAGTCCAGGAAGATAGTTAGGATTTGATTACGCTGTTTGTATAATTTGTGACAAGGTTTGGTGGGGGGGCTTGAGCTATTTTTTACAGGGGTAGCTAATGTGTTGCCCTCCACATGTTTTTGGACTTCAGTTCTCATCAGCTGCAGCCAGCATGATTAGTGGTCAGAGATGGTGGGCTGGAGTCTGACAAAAATAATTACCCAAATAATTACCGCCCAGTCAGTCTGACATCAATACCAGGGAAGATTCTGGAGCAGATCATTAAGCAAACAGTCTGTGAGCACCTAGAAAGGAATGCTGTGATCACCAATAGTCAGCATGGATTTCTGAAAAATAAGTCATGTCAGACTAACCTGATCTCGTTTTTTGACAGAATTACAAGCCTGGTAGATGAAGGGAACGCAGTGGATGTAGCCTACCTTGATTTCAGCAAGGCATTTGACAAGGTGCCCCATGATATTCTTGTAAAGAAGCTGGTAAAATGAGGTCTTGACTATGCTACCACTCAGTGGATTTGTAACTGGCTGACTGACCAAACCCAAAGGGTGCTCATCAATGGTTCCTCTTCATCCTGGAGAAGAGTGACTAGTGGGGTGCCACAGGGTTCTGTCTTGGGCCCGGTCTTATTCAACATCTTTATCAACGACTTAGATGATGGACTCAAGGGCATCCTGATCAAATTTGCAGATGACACCAAACTGGGAGGGGTGGCTAACACTCCAGAGGACAGGATCACACTTCAAAATGACCTTGACAGATTAGAGAACTGGGCCAAAACAAACAAGATGAACTTTAACAGGGAGAAATGTAAAGTATTGCACTTGGGCAAAAAAAATGAGAGGCACAAATACAAGATGGGTGCCACCTGGCTTGAGAGCAGTACATGTGAAAAGGATCTAGGAGTCTTGGTTGACCACAAACTTGACATGAGCCAACAGTGTGACGCGGCAGCTAAAAAAGCCAATGCAATTCTGGGCTGCATCAATAGGAGTATAGCATATAGATCAAGGGAAGTAATAGTGCCACTGTATTCTGCTCTGGTCAGACCTCACCTGGAGTACTGTGTCCAGTTCTGGGCACCACAATTCAAGAAGGACACTGACAAACTGGAACGTGTCCAGAGGAGGGCAACCAAAATGGTCAAAGGCCTGGAAACGATGCCTTATGAGGAACGGCTAAGGGAGCTGGGCATGTTTAGCCTGGAGAAGAGGAGGTTAAGGGGTGATATGATAGCCATGTTCAAATATATAAAAGGATGTCACATAGAGGAGGGAGAAAGGTTGTTTTCTGCTGCTCCAGAGAAGCGGACACGGAGCAATGGATCCAAACTACAAGAAAGAAGATTCCACCTAAACATTAGGAAGAACTTCCTGACAGTAAGAGCTGTTCGACAGTGGAATTTGCTGCCAAGGAGTGTGGTGGAGTCTCCTACTTTGGAGGTCTTTAAGCAGAGGCTTGACAACCATATGTCAGGAGTGCTCTGATGGTGTTTCCTGCTTGGCAGGGGGTTGGACTCGATGGCCCTTGTGGTCTCATCCAACTCTACGATTCTATGATTCTATGAACAGTGAGAGGCTACCATGTTGGTTATCCCAGTTTCCTTAATACTTAGGTACAGCTCTTGTACATAATTTGTATTATAGATGTACATGCTGCTTTCTGGCACTTGTGACCTCACAGCACTTTATAGATAACAATCAAACAATATCAATACAAAACACAATCAAAGCATCAGTGATAAAACGATTGCATTCAATTCCACAGTGCAAAGGGAGAGTAAAGGCTAAAATGATTGACACGTGGCCATCAGAAGCTTTAGAAAAGAGAGGTAACTTTATCATGTGATAAAACCCCATCAAAGTTGCAGCCATCCATGCCCCTCAGCCGTCCATGCTCTATAACAGGGGGTGGGGGGCCAGTACAAGAAAGGCCCTCCTCCAGGTCCCCACACGATGGGCTTCAGCTCTTGGTGGGGCTGTAAGCACCTCAGGGTTTGGGCTGCTTAGAATGGGAAGGGGTGACATGTGGAGAAGTGTTGGCCATGTGGCAGGATTTTTCTTTCTTTCACTTCAGCAGTGGTGGTGGCAGTTGTGGCCACACCAGTGGCATTCAAGCCAACCAGTGCCAGCTGGCCCCCACCATTTAACACACACTGTTCTCCCCCCCCCACACACACACCTAGTGCAATGATGTGATGTTGGTTGAGAGGAATTGGGGTGCACGGCCGATGCCATCCAGCCCTCCTTGGCTAGAACACTGTTTCAGCAGTAGAAGGAGTGAGGAGAGACATCCTAACCCTGTTATACTTTCACCATGATAATGAAAAGGGGGGTCAACTGGGGGTTGCTGGCCGAAACAAATCACCTTCCGGGAACAGGGTGGGCATTAGTCATTGGGCCTACCAGGGTACTAGGCTCTGGCAAAGGCCTGAGGTTGCCCCCTTTCACACCCCTGCCTTTGAGCCCCTTCTTCTGTAGGAACTGCCTTTGGCAAATGCTTTCACCCATGTTTAAAAAGCCATGCTGATGACCTGGCTGCTGTTTTTCAATCAGGTGGATGAGACGCTCCCTGCCTCCACTGGGCTGGTCTTCTTTAGCTTGTCTGTACAGAGATCTATCCCAATGGTTAGATCTGCTCCTCTACTATTTCTCTCAGCTATCTGAAGCATTCCCCTCACCCCCACTCCCCTGCTCACCCCTCCCCTTGATCACAGGAAAAATCCTAGACAAAAGAGATGACAGCTATAAAAAGTACAGATTGCTGTAACTTTTGGATGACAAATACGATGATGGAACAGGGGGGATTTCCAACAAAAATAAACCACATGTCAACTTGCAGCTATGATTTCAGCCCCTCTCTCGGCAAAGGAAAGCATGCCTCAGTTATAGATCATGGCGTAAACACTGGGCTACTTTTCTCCAAGCCATCGGTAGAGAAACAAACAGAAATATAAGAGCTAAAGCTAAGGAAAAGAATAAACAGAAGACAGTGCCAAGAGCAGGTCACCACATGCCTCTTTCCATTGTACCTCCCTGAAAGGAACAAACCAACATGTCTCCATGCCCTCGGCAAGGCTTAATTTGTTTACACCAACACTATAGATCTTCAGATTAGATTTTGCTTGGCTGCTCTGGCTCTTTTGCTACCACAATTGAGGCCACAATTGAGAGTTAGCATTCAACCGTGGTCTTTGTCACATCCAGAAATCCTTCCCCGTTTCAAGTACACTCACTGTTGGATCCATGCCAAAGTAGATGGAGGAATAAAACCTGGATGAAATGAACCAATTTATTATACAGAGATCAAGAGGGGATAAGAAGTTTGAAAACTGGCCCTTGTTACCCGGAAAGCTAGCTTGTAAGCAAAGATTTAGAGCCCTGTCCCTGCAGATAAGAACCGGTACATAAGGATTAAACTAGCATTGCTGGTTTCACATGATTGCTAAATTAGAAAGTTAGCTTTCTTGAGAAGTATTTGAATGTTACATCAGATGGCAAGTGCCCATAATTTGATACAATGAATACAAGCCTGCAAAACAATTAATGTACTTTCCATTACCAAATTAACCAGAGCCAAGACGTGGTAAATAACAGCATGTTATGGATTGACATTGATCAAGAGTGATGTAGTGGTTTAAGTGTTGGACTATGACCTGGGAGGCTCAAATCCCCACGAAACCATGAAGCTGATTCAGTGATATTGAGACGGCCACTCAAATGAGGAGATCCATGGACACCATCTTATGCTCCTTGGAAGAAAGCTGAGTTATAAATCATAAAGCAAAATAAATAGTGGATCCATATTTTGTCAGTGTTTTCAAAAGAGATGTTTTTTAAAAGGAGCATATTGGGGCAGAAGCGAACGTAAGACAAGCCTGCTGGATCTAGCCAATGGCCCATTTAGTCCAGCGTCCTGTTCTCACAGGTGCCTATGGGAAGCCAAAATCTCTCTCATTCTTTTTAAACCCACCCACGTTGGTGGGCCATCACTGCCTCCTGAGGGCGCAAGGTCCTCCGCCAGTTGTGAGGGGAAGAGATTGAAAGCTTCCATTTTCAGCTTTGAATGAACCATCGCTTTCTGCTAGATCTGAACTTTGTGGTTTATTCTAACTTTCTAAGCAAAGTTTATTCTGAACCAATAGGAAGCTTTGGGGTTATTCTCCTTGTGCACAAAGGAATAGGAAAGAAGAGAGGGAAGTGGTCGAGGCTTCCCAACATCACGCTAAACTATCTTTTCATAGTCTGTCTGAATGTTCTTATATCATTCCACACATCATTACATGTGGCGATCTATATTCAGGTCACTTTCTTTATTTTTTCACATGGATATTTGAAGTATTTCTCACTAGCTAACAAAAGAGGCCTTGAGATTCATGGTTGGTGGAGTACCATGATCCTAAAGAAAAGCTCACATCATTCTACACGTTTGTGTGTGAGAGCTGAATAAGTGAAGTGGGGAGGCTATTAGGGGAGGGGGGAGCAGAAAGCCCTCGACACTCCTCTAATTCCAGCAAAATAAATGTGTCAATGAGAAAGAAAACAGGGTTTTCAAAGGCATTCCCCAGAAGCAATAAATAAGCACTCTCAGGCTGGTGCCTCAAAAAAAGGGGGGAAGAGAAGAAAACCCTTATGCTTTAGAAATATAAATGCAGTTAAGGTCCACATTATCATGGCTCAGTTTTCTTTAGATGATTAATTCTGTTAACAGTTTTAGGCATCCACCACTTTTGCCCATATGCCCGCTTACTCATAGTGCTTTCCAGGAAGGTAGATGATTTAGATATACTTTTACATTTTAAGAGATGTTGTTTGGAATTTGAGATGCTCTATTGGTCCTTTAAAATCAACAACACACAACTAGCTCCCTCCTTCTTATTTGGATTACTCATGTTCTTTTTCTAGCCCCATTTTAGATACTCCTAAATATTTACATTGCGAATAGGATTGTGTACAAGCAGAGCATGCAGAAGGGAATGCCTCCATCCCAGAGTTCCTCGAGTTTTCTTTAATGATACTTGAATCCGTGGTGCTATGAGTGGAGTCATCAGGTGGACCGGGTTTAGGAAGCCTTCAGTTATACAAAACTTAAGTCTTCACAGTACTCCACAACAATTAGTCAATTTGCCTCCAGTGGGGATGTGTGGCTCATATCATTGGGAAGTGCTGGTTGAGTCCAGCACAGTGCAGCCGGCTGAAGGGGCAGGGCTGCAAGGTGAAAGAACTTACTAGAATGTCCTTAGATAGGAAGGGGGGATAAATTCAGTTTAGTTTGGAATTTAATGTGAACCTACCAAATTCTTGCTTTCTGAACTTTAAAACACAGGTATTCCTCCAAATATGTACAAAAGTGCATCTGCTGGGGGAGAGTGTAGCTAAAATTCATATATTCTTGGAAATAGCATATGATGATGAATTTTTGCGAGGACTTCTCTTTAAGAAGAATCAGAAACTGATTGGGAAAATGAGAAACTGAAAGGAACTGAAAGGGGCAGATTCACCCATCCTGCCTTTAGGGATTTCCCTGTGCACACAATGGGACAGGGTACACTGCTTCCCAGGGAAGCAGATCCACAGAAACCATTCGCGGGGTAAATGTAAATATCCTTTTTTTGTAAATAACAGCTTAGTAATAATTCACAAGTAGGAACAGAACCAAAGTTTCAGTTTAGAACTTCACTGGATCCTTGAAACCTCGTCCTGGATGAGTCGCCTTTCTTGTGTGGTAACTTGCTTTTCCTAAAACCCTATGGGGTAATGAGGAGAATAATGATGAATGTATTGACGGATGGCTTCCTGTTCTAAATGACTTTACGAACCTTCTGGGATTCCCTCCCCCTCCCTTTTTGTACATCTGGTAGATTGTGATTAATGCAGGATAATCAAATTAGAAATCATTCAGACAGCAAAAGGTCTAGTGACCACAGCATGGTCCACTGCTTACAATGAGATTAGAAGCCTGCATGTGTAAATCACAACCAATTCTAATAAAGTCCAGATGTATGAATCCAGATAGGTCATTTTGAGGAAGATGTTAGAAAAGATTAGCAAATAACCAAGTGGCTAAAAATAATGAAATATGATCTATCTTGGACTGAAAATAACTAGTCAAGGTTGTACAAATTAGGAATAATCTCAAATTGGACAATAAAAGTTTTCGGCTCATTAAAAAAGCAATAGAACATTGCTCTCCAAACACTTAGCAAAAACCCTACAATTATTCACTGTGCTATTCAAACAATGACTGTCACAAATTGTGTGAAAGCTACAGGTGTAAAAAGCCTTCATATCTTCATTTTATTAGTCTGGATCAAATCCATAAGGGGCATGTGTGTATTTCTAATCTCTAGAAAATCCATGCTGCAGTCAGAACTTTTATGCTTGGGGAGGCGATGTAGCCCAGTTACTAAGGCCAAACAATGTTACATTAAATGTCCAGTTGTATTTAATGTTTGCTTGCTTTATTTAGAAGGTTTTTTTTTTGGGGGGGACAAATCTAGCAGCAGATCAGCATTGGCCTACATGGAGGTGGAATAGTCCTTTCCCCGATGTTGTAGTCCTGACAAAAAATCACTGCCTGAGATGGAAGTTTCTGTTGAACTTTAAGGGTTCAGCTCACCTGCTTAAATGTGATCTAGTTGCTCCTGTTTCATTTGACTCTTTCGCACAGCTCTAGATGTTGCTCTGCACAGGTTCCCAAACCCAGCAGGAATGGGGGACATTTTTCCAGCCTAGGGGCCACATTGCCTTCTAGGCAATCTTTTGGGGGCCACTTGCCAGTGGGGGGTGACGGTGGGAGGCAAAAGTTGACAGAGCAGAAAATGACAACTTTCACCTTTGGTCAGTAGTCTTCTTCCTTCCCACTCACACGGCCCTCTATTCCAGTCAGGCAAAAAAGCCAAGGAGGGGGCCAAGCAGGGCCAGTTAGGGCTGTGCCCGGGGCCATTTTGAGAGGGCTGCATTTGGCCCCAAGCCTGAGGTTTCTTATCCCTGTTGTACAGAGACCACAAAGAAGAAGAATTAGGGAGAAATCTGAAACTGCTATCAATGAAAACAAAATGTTATTATTAGGTTCAGCCAACTCTAGCCCCAAAGTTGAAGCTTCAACTCTCATTTAACTTTCTTTACTCTTTGGCTCACAATTAGCAAGGGAGAGTCTCTTTATTTCAAGACTCATTCATGCATGTAAGTAGGCACGGGCTCAACAACCAGAACACTGGGAGGCCAACATCCAGCCTTCCTCTGCTTTAAATTTAATAAAAATCTCCTTATAAATAGTAAGTGAAGCCTTGTGAATATTTGATGTCCCTAAAGTTATTGCAGTCCATTCCACAATCCTATTGATTATACATCTGGAGAAGTTGTATTTCTGGCCAACAGGAGTTGTAATGATGTAGTGAATATGATTTTAAACAATTCAATGAGTGATAGATATGCATACCGAAAGGTACAAATCTGTTTGCCTTCCACCCACCCAAAGAAGTTGACCCAAAGAGTGAAATATGCAGGAATGAAAGACAAACAGAATGAACCATGGAAGGAGAAAGAGGGAAGTCGCTGGATATTTAACAGTATGTAAAATGTTTATTCTGAGATGTATAATTGAAAACTTAATAAACATTATTATAAGCAAAAAACAAAGAGGTGACTGTCCTATATTGCTGCAGCCATTATTGCATGAAAAAGCATGAAAAATAAAAAACACAATCAGGACTTGTTTTGCAACAGTCCTCACCAGTATGGTGAACTCTGATCGTGCTTCTTGCTTGTCTGCACAGAGGACAGAGATGGGTCTGTGAGTGTGAGCAGGAACTAGCCAACTGGATGCAGGTAACATGTTCATTGGTTATGGAGCCCACTTTTTCCTCTGGCTACCTCCACAACTCACATGTGGCCTTCAGAAGATTTTCCATCCCTGCTATGGATAAATGAATGCAAGGGGCCACTCTCTTTGCCAGCCCCTGTTTTGAGTAAAAAGCAATGTACTAAAAAAAAAAAGAAACAGAGCAGGCTGGTAGAGTAAGCACTGAGTACTCCCTACCTCCTACCCCTTGGGAGGGATCCACACTGTACATTGAAGGCACTCTTATATCACCTCAACAGTCATGGAGAATCCTGGGGACTGCAATTTGTTAAGGGTGCTAGCAGAGAGCCACGGTGAATCAGGGAAGAATCATAGAATCATAGAATCATAGAGTTGGAATAGACCACAAGGGCCATCGAGTCCAACCCCCTGCCAAGCAGGAAACACCATCAGAGCACTCCTGACATATGGTTGTCAAGCCTCTGCTTAAAGACCTCCAAAGTAGGAGACTCCACCACACTCCTTGGCAGCAAATTCCACTGTCAAACAGCTCTTACTGTCAGGATGTTCTTCCTAATGTTTAGGTGGAATCTTCTTTCTTGTAGTTTGGATCCATTGCTCCGTGTCCGCTTCTCTGGGGCAGCAGAAAACAACCTTTCTCCCTCCTCTATGTGACATCCTTTTATATATTTGAACATGGCTATCATATCACCCCTTAACCTCCTCTTCTCCAGGCTAAACATGCCCAGCTCCCTTAGCCGTTCCTCATAAGGCATCGTTTCCAGGCCTTTGACCATTTTGGTTGCCCTCCTCTGGACACGTTCCAGTTTGTCAGTGTCCTTCTTGAACTGTGGTGCCCAGAACTGGACACAGTACTCCAGGTGAGGTCTGACCAGAGCAGAATACAGTGGCACTATTACTTCCCTTGATCTAGATGCTATACTCCTATTGATGCAGCCCAGGATTGCATTGGCTTTTTTAGCTGCCGCGTCACACTGTTGGCTCATGTCAAGTTTGTGGTCAACCAAGACTCCTAGATCCTTTTCACATGTACTGCTCTCAAGCCAGGTGTCACCCATCTTGTATTTGTGCCTCTCATTTTTTTTGCCCAAGTGCAATACTTTATATTTCTCCATTAAAATTCATCTTGTTTGTTTTTGCCCAGTTCTCTAATCTGTCAAGGTCGTTTTGAAGTGTGATCCTGTCCTCTGGGGTGTTAGCCACCCCTCCCAGTTTGGTGTCATCTGCAAATTTGATCAGGATGCCCTTGAGTCCATCATCCAAGTCGTTGATAAAGATGTAGAATAAGACCAGGCCCAAGACAGAACCCTGTGGCACCCCACTAGTCACTCTTCTAAGATTTAAGTCTGTTTTAGGTGTTGATAATGAAGGCCTTTCTGCCCATTTCAGCATTAATCTTCCTTCAAAGAAAAAAATCCACATTCAAATTTCACTCAACATACATAATTCTACAATGCATTTTGATAAGTTATTTGAGCCAAGAACTGGCCCATTGAGGAAGTGTGAAAGCAGGTGGAGAATGAAGACCCCAACCACACATTAGGCCAGCAGCTGTGGCTCAGATCAACTGATGCTGAAATTCACAAAGCTCAAGTTCTTCAAGTATCCCATTCCTAAGAACATAAGAGGAGGCTTCTGGATCAGGCCAATGGCCCATCTAGTCCAGCACCCTGTTCTCAAGGTGGCCAATCAGATGCCCATGGGAAACCTGGAAGCAGGATTCGAGCACCACAGCATTCTCCCCTCCTGTGGTTTCCAGCACAGAAAGGTTGCTGCCTCCCACTGTGGTTCCTACCAGGACGCTGTTTCTTTTCCAAAGCGAAGCAGCCTTGCGATTCTGTAATAAGTCAAATATTGGCTTTGAGTACAAATACCTCCCCCCAAAAAACTTCTTTGAAACCTGTCAGGTGAGCTTATTTTTTATGTCCACTGAAACCAAAGGAAAGGACATGAGATATCTAAGAAAAACAAAAGATATCCCATAAACATTTCACTGTTCTTTTCATTCCCAGCCTAAGGATATTTCCCAGTTAGCACTCTAGAGAAATACACTAGACCAATAAAAAGAAATAAAGTTAATGTATTAATTTATAGCTTCTGTCTAACTCATTTCTACGCATCAGGTATTTTCAATAGCCCCAAATGACAAGAAAGTAAGTAACTCACATGATATACTGCAAAGTCCGGGATCAAAGCAACACCCCCTTAGCATGAATGCGCAGCTCGCTGAGAATTAACTAGATGGCTGCATAATGGTAGCCAGCATGATTTAGAAGGCTGCTGGAGAGCAACAATACAAATTGTGTAAAGAAATGCAAATATACAATTAAAACACAGCTGGCTATTGAGCTTTGGGTGGCAGTTTTGAATAGGATCAAGCGACTTTTATTTCTCCAACCACCATTTCAAAGATATAACCCCACATACACTGAGTAACAGAGGAAAGAACAAGAAGATTCTCAGTACGGGGTTGCCAAGAAGGGCAGGTCTGTGTCCCGCTCTTACTTGCCACATAACCTACCTGTGTTATGATATCACCACACTTTGCTTCTCCATTCCCAACCCACATCATTACCTACTCCAACGTGGGTATTTGTTTTCTTTTTTTAAAAAAAAATATTTATTAAGTTTCCAACAAATTAAGCACAACACTACAAAAAAGCCAAAAAAGAAAAAAAATACAATACAATACATAAAAAAACATAATAAAAGAAACAAACAAGACAAAACAGAACAAAACAAAAACCATTTAAAGTTTCAATTTCAACATCTCATCTCTTTCCCTTATTTCCTCGACCTCCTCACACCTCCCTTTTTGTGTTCCACTTCTGTTAATTGTTTCAGCAATTCCTTTCCATCTTCCTGTTTTCTATCCTATAATTGTCTTAACGCATTCTAACCATATTTTTCCCTTTAAAGCTCAATTAATCTATTTATACTTAATTCCAATTCCTATCCATCTTCGCCTATTTTCTATCCTATAATTATCTTAACACATTTTAACCTTATTTTCCTTTAATACTCTATTAATCTATTTATACTTAATTCCTTATAACATTTCTACTGAAGCCATCTAACTTCATTCCAACGTTCTTCTAACATTCATTAATTTTACAATATTTCTATAAATAATCTTTAAACTTTTCCCAGTCTTCTTCCACCGACTCTTCTCCCTGGTCTCGGATCTTGCCAGTCTTTTCCGCCAATTCTACCTAGTCCATCAACTTCATCTGCCATTATCCAACACTTCTGTACTTCCAGGAGACAACCATTCTCTCAGCCAGCAAAGAGCAGATGATTCACAACAAATTTTAAGGGTCTGGCAGGGCAGGTCCACCTCCTTCTTTAGCATCCGTCAATATCTTAAGTTTTACTCGAGGCTTCCTGCCCTGCCAAACAACTCCAAAAACATCCCTCTGCCACCTCCTGATACAATCCATCCCATCCAAAACTTGCACTGTTTGAAAAGAAAGCAACATCCCCGGCATCACAGCAACCCTCATCCCCACCACAACAACTCGGCCCAACAATAGCAACTTCAGATTTGTCCATATTTCCCAATCCCCCTTCTCTTCAATCCAACGTCCTTCACAGTTACCCTTAAATAAATTCACATTTTTGGCAGTCATACTGGCCCCCAAAAACCTCTCTTTCTCAACCGATGTTAGTCCAGTCTCCTCCTGAAGCTCTGTCAGGCTTTCCTTTCCCAATTCAGGTAGGGCTCTGGTCCTCAAATTCTTCTGTTTTCCTTTAAGTTCCATCATAACAGATGTCACATCGAATTGCCTTTGAATGGGTGGGGCTCTTTCACACTCCAGTTGTATTATTTTACATTCAGCAGCAAGGGTTTTCTCCCTGACTTCATCTGCAGTTTGCCATGTCGACCTAAATTCCTGTATCGATCTCTGGATGGTTTCTGTGTTAGTGTTCACCTTTTGTCCCAGATTGTCTATTTTCCTGTGAAGCTGTTCCAACGAATCATTTATTTTCACTAAAGCGACCACTAAGGCCTCTTCTGTCGACATTTCACCTGTTTTTTTCCTTTCCATTTACCATAACACTTGAGAAATTCAAGGTCAATTTCAGAGTCTCACAGTTCTTATCTTGCAGCTGGAAATCCCCCTAGCCGAGCTCTTATAAAGTAACCAATTTCAGAGATTTCCACTAGAAGGGAACAATGTCCCCTTTAAACACAACTCATACAATCCAAAGTTAATTTCAGATTTCAGATACTTTTTACTCCTTTTTAGAAGCAGCCGGAGACAATAGAAACAATGTATTTCTCTTCCTTTGCTAGCTGTCAAGGAACGCTCTAAATGCTGTCAATGAACATTCCAAAACGTCAGTCCTACTGGCAGCCCGTTTCCAGGGTCAGAGCGGCTTTATTTTACTCCTTTCACTCTCTCCTGCAGGCATACTCAGTCCACAACTTCCCCCCTCTTCTCCTGCCTCCAAGGGGGGCTTTGTGCTCTTTACCGATGGAAATTTAGGCTTTTACAAAAGGCTTTCCAAGACTTCAGCCTAGAGCCTCCTTGCCTCAGCCTGTTTACAAGTAGGGAAGGCGGACTTCCTGTTTTGAACCTCCCCGTTTCGATGCCAAATTAAACTTTTAAAATCCGATTCTTCCGTCTCAGCTCTACTCATGGGTAATTACTTTGAAGTCAATTTGTCCACAGGAAAAAGTCATTGCTCTCCGGCAACAGCTATGCGGCTTCGCTCCGTGGAAGAAGCAGACGATTCAAAGCACCGCGCCGCTCACCCCACGTCGCTCCGGATCCCCGAAACCGGGTTTCCCAGCGAGTAGGAGAGGCGCAAAAGGTGCCCGCCAAATCCCACGTTCACAGGCTTCTCCTGCCTGTGATTTTTACAGATCTCCGCCTTCGCCGCGGTGGTACAGACCCAAATTCCCACGGGGCAAGTTCCTCCCGATCAGAGGAACTCCGCCATTGCCGGAGGCACCAACCCGGAAGTCCCGTGGGTATTTGTTTCTAAGCATTACAAGATAGAAGAATTCAGGACAAAGCTTCGATTTTAGCAGTGGTTCCAGGCCAACTGTCACATTTATTTCTACCCTGAGCATCGACCGTGACTGAAATCTGAAACTGCCCCCTTGATCTGATGTCCAGAGAGGGAAAGAAACAAGGAAAGAGGCTGCTGAAGGCTATTTGCCTTAGGCAAAGGCTGACGCATTATGAGCGGCACCAAATTTGAGGCCTACCACTTTACATCCTGAAAATTAGGGTGGGCTATAAATCTAAATTCCTATTCCAAATTTTATTTCCCATTGGATCAAGGCAAATTACAAAGTATTTTAAAACATACAAAAAAGCAAGATTCAAAGTGGGGGTAGAACCCCCCTCCCACCTCGTCCCCAAATGAATTACAAATGAAACATCAGTGGAATTCATCTGATGAGCCCTTAGAGGAAGATTTGCCACCCACAAAATGAATTACCATGCCAGACATAAATCCTGTAAGTTTCAATAACGGCAATTGCTTAACAAAAGCCTGATGTTTTCCGATGGAGTTTCTCCCAGCTAGTGTGTGAACCTACCAGATCCCAGAAGTTGACCCCTGTCTGAACAATGCAGTTCAGTTTTGCTGGTAGCGTGCTAGTGACCTGCGCTAATCAGACGTGCCTGCTGATAAAACACCATTTGAAATGTGATGCCTGAAAATCACTAATAGGTCTGTTTTGCAGCTGTCACTGGACATCTGGAATTTCTCTGCTCTCCTAGCTTTTTTGGGGGTGGTTAGCTGCTCTGCAACGATGTGTAACAGAAAGACTTCGGACTTCATTCCTCTTGCAAAACTCATATTCTATGTTCTCAGCAGGAGAAATGCAGGTACAATTGCATGCCTTCAGCATTTCCTTTCTGAATGTCCAAAAATCAGTCATTTGAGGTTGATAAAGCATAAAACACGACCAGAGTTGAAGAGTAGCCACTGCCTCATGGTGACTCTCCATGCCCTGTTCAAAAGCCAGCCCTAAGTCAGAGTTCAGTTGTCCCGCCTGAGGCAGTATACGCTGATAACTATTGAAGGATAGCAAATGCTTAATTATTTTCATTTATTATTATATACAAGATCATTATTTTCAAGATTATTAGCAAGATACTGGGGATGGGGGCAGCAGACATGGGTGGTATAGGATGGGCAGCAATTCACTTCCAAAACATGTTCCACTTCCCTAGCCAATGAACAGAAGTCCAACTGCTCAGTTGGGGCTGCGTTGGAATTGGAGCAGAGTTCATATGCTGGAGCTGCTTGCACTGTGACAAGCCCAAACGGCAATATAGCGTCGGTAGACGAGAATCAGGGACAAGAAGGGCATGTAGCAAAGAATTATCAAGGACACATTAATATAATTATGCAACAGCTAAAAGCAAAGGGACGCGGGTGGCGCTGTGGTCTAAACCACTGAGCCTAGGGCTTGCCGATCGGACCGGCAGAAAGGTAAATGTCATTTCTGTGCACTGCTCTGGTTCGCCAGAAGCGGCTTAGTCATGCTGGCCACATGACCCGGAAGCTGTACGCCAGCTCCCTTGGCCAGTAAAGTGAGATGAGCATCGCAACCCCAGAGTCGTCTGCAACTGGACTTAACTGTCAGGGGTCCTTCACTTTAACTTTTAACTTCACCTTAAAAGCAAAGCAATAAAGTGTGCCAGACTGGCCTTTAGGAGTGGGAGGGGGCTAGCTTATATATGTTTGGAAATAAGCCAAGCCATTCTCCACTTTTGTGAAAACAGCATGGCTCATTTCTCAGCCAATTTGACATGAGCATCTCCAAAAAGAATTCTAAAACCAGACAGATTTGAACCAGAATTTCTGTAGATAGCGGCTGTTTTTCCTGCAGCAAAGTTCTGAAACTAAAGCACAGCACTGTTTATGTAAAATTGACAACTCCTAATTCAGTGTATCTGCTCCATCCATTCATCTGATTTCACCAAGGAGGAAAAGGTGAAGGGAGACTTGCCATGCCTTGGAAAGCTTTCAACCGCAGAACTGTTTACTACAGTCCAATTAGATGGATCTGTTCAAATTCATCTCATGGACCAGGCTGAGTCTACTGGGATGAAAATTAGAAAAAGGTTCTTGTTTGAAACATGAAATACTTAAAATGTATTGAGCTGCTACGCTAGACATATTTACCTATGAGCAAGTCCCACTGAATTCAGTGGGCTTACTTCTGTATAAACGTGCAGAAGTATTAAAGCATTTTAAATTAACAGGAAGGCCAAGATGGCGAACGGCACTTAGTCAGCGTGAGTGTGAGCTCCCTGATTTATCTTTTAACATTGTTTTAATGAGCATAGAAACCTTTTAACCTTTTAACTTTTAACTTTAGTTTTTAGTTTTTAGTTTTTAGTCTTAGTTTTAAATTAGTGAGTAGGAGGACGCCTTTTTCTATCGGGGAGACAACCATTAACCTTGAAACTGGGGTGGTTGCATGAAGAGAGAAATGACTAAGCAACTATACAGCCCTGCTTGTGGGAGAGGAACTGGGAAACGTACCAGAGATTCCAGAGATATAGACGACACAGAGGAACTGAGATGCCTGCCTCTTGCTAAACAATCAAAAATTAGCGAATCTGAAGGTACAAAGGATGTTTTTAATGTCCCGGTTTCAAACTCTTTCGCACTGCTGGCGGAGATGAATGACGGGGAAACCAGTGTGAAGGAACCTTTTGATGACCTGCCTACTAGACCTTCAAGCGGTGGTGATGCTGGCATCCACTCGAGTGTTTGCACTGGAGCCCGTGGGGGCTGCATTGATGAGATACTATTTGAACACTCATCTACTTTAGACCTGGTTGCTAGAACAGTGGACTATATCTTTAAATACATAAAAGACATCCGAGGATCCTTGGAGAAGATTATCTCGCTTGTATCCCTAACAGGTAAAGACAGCTCCCCTGATGTACCACCTGAGATGAAGCCCTTACAAATGCCCAGAGCACCCGTTTTACCTCATACCTCCTGTATAATTCCTCAAGCTGCTGGCAATCAGAAAAGTGAGCAAGGTGAGCAAAATAAGAAGGAACAACAGTCTGCACCTCCTCACAAACTGCTGCTGCAAGCTACCAAAATCTGCCTAACGGTTTGCCCCTTTAGAGGCAAGGTAATAAACTGGCATTATAAGAGTGATATAAGGAGACACCTAGCGGAGCTTCTGAGGGTAATCCCAAGCTCTATTGACCTGAGGCATATTGATCATATTAGCAGCAGACCTCAGAGGCAGAGAGTGCTGCTCTCCTTTAAAACCAAAAAGCTCCCTGCACTTATTATGTCCTCAAGAAGCCTTCTAATTAACTATGGAATCCTTGCTACAAGAGTCTTTACCAATACCAAGATCTGCCCCCTCTTACCAAACTGCTTGTTCAAAAAGAAAGCAGATAAGTCTGAGGGTCCGCCAATTGCCACGACCCCAACTCCCCTGGCCGCAGATCTAATCAGCTGGATTGACGCCCCCCTGCCTCCACTGACAAAGGCTATACATCTGGAGAATTCTACGGAGCGTGAGTTACTTCTATCCTTCTCCCAATTGCCAAAACTGGAGCGGACAGAGATAACAGACAGATTGGACGAGTTGCTACTCTGTCTCCGTAACTCAGAAGATCATGCTCATGTAAATAAGATGAATTCCTCACCAATTGTAGATCAGTCTACACAAGCCCAAGTGGTACCTGCTTTAACGACCTTTGATCTGCAACCTGGCTGTACACGGCCTCGGGATGTCAAGCCCGGGCAGGATACAGTGGAAGATTTGACAACCCTCTGGTCAAACTCGGAAGCTGTGGCAAAACTGGATGCTCTTTTGGAGGCAAACCGAAAAGGATGCCTTCCACCTGCCTTACACTGCATGTTCCCTACAGCATCCGCAGATCCAAAAGGCCCACCCCCCTCAATCTTAGAGCATACTTTAAATGTAGAGTCTATGGACCTGTCGTTAAGTGATACTCCTGTGCACCAGAATCCATCCCTGCAGCTACCAATAATTAAGCCTCAAACCATGGCTGCTGCTGCGGTAAGTGGTGCTCGGAAATTGCCTGGTAAGCAAGCTACAATTACTTCCTTCTTCCAGCCTATTGTCCCCCCTCGCCGCGTGCATTCCCAGGTGGATTCTGCCGTGCTGGTTCCGCAAGGCCCAGCATGACTCGAAGGGGTGACCAGGAGATTACTTACTTTCTTATCCTGGAATGTAGCTGGCATTAAACCTAAGCTGATGGATCCATCCTTTGTCGCCTACATAAAAGGCAGTCATATTCTTTTGCTGCAAGAGACCTGGGCTTGCGAGGGCTTCTCCCTATCAGGGTATAAGGGCTTCTACCTGAATGCACAACAGAATTTACTATCATCTGGCAGACCACAAGGTGGGTTGGCTACCCTAGTTTCTTTGGCCTTAAACCTGCAGGTGGAACAAATCGACATCCAGTCGTCATCCATGCTGGGTGTAAAGCTACAAACAGCGGAGGAAGTGTTTGTGGTGATTAATGTTTATTTGCACCCAATCTATAAGAAAAACCTGGTGGACCAAAGATGGAGGGAAATTCAACAGACTCTTGAAACTCTCCTAGAGAAATATCCTGAAGCCACCTTCCTAGTTGCAGGAGATTTCAATGGCCGATTGTCTCACTCTGATAAATCATTATTTGCTAAGTATAATAAATATCCCTCACTACCCATTTTAACCTCAGACCTTTTACCTAGGAATTTTAAAGACAGTGTTGCTACATATGCAGGTTTTAAATGTAGACAAACCTTGATGGCTCTTAATTTTCACCTTTTAAACGGAGCTCTCAGTTCTGATTACCCTGCCGAATTTACTTTCTGGTCAGGCTCCCGAGCCTCTACCATAGACTTTATTTGGACATCAGTAGACCTAATTCCCAAAATTTCCAACTTTAGGGTGGTAACGAGGCTGGAAAGTGACCATTTTCCATTAGAACTTTCTCTGACCCTGGATGGAGAATTGGCTACCTATTCCTGTGTGCCTATTACAAATAACCAGCTTCAGATGAGGCCCACTGCCCTAAAATGGACCGACAATATGGCTCAACGGATAAATGAACTCCTTTGGTCTGACCAACTGCAAGAGACAAGGGACTCCCTTATCCAGGCAGTTGAGCCACTGCCAATATATGACAATTTAGTAGAACTGCTAAAACCTTCGTTGGCTAAGACCCCGGTAATGAATAGTAACCATTTCTCTCATAAAAAGTGGTTTGACGAGGAATGTAGACTCTTCAAGAACAACCTATATAACGAATTCTTGGCATATAGGGCATCAAATGACCCCGCACCTAGCAGTCACCTTATGAACCTCAAGAGAAGGTATAAAGCACTATTAAAGGAAAAGAAGCTTGCGGCAGAAAGAAATGATTGGAAGAACCTTCTAAAAGCTGCAGAAAATAGAAATCCCTCCTCCTTTTGGCACCAAATTTCCAAATACCTGGGTAGACCGTTGTCAAGGATAGAACCTCAAATTTCAGCTGACACCTGGGAAAGCTTCTTCTCCGATTTATATGCAGCTCACGCACCCAGCGGAGGAAGGTTAGATTTGGCCCCCTTGCCAGAGTGGGATCCTGTTACCTGCTCTGAAGTGGAAACACTTATAGGCCAATTTGAGGCGGGCAAGGCACCCGGAGACGATCTTATTTCCATAGATGTTATTAAAGCCAATAAGGATTGGTGGTGTCCACCTCTAGCAGCTCTTTTTACTTATATAAACAAAACAGCACAATTTCCTCCAAGCTGGAACTCTGCACTGATTGTGTTAATTCACAAGAAAGGGCCGCGCACAGACCCGGCCAATTTTAGACCAATTAGCCTGCTAAATGTTATTGGGAAGATCTATTCAAGATTTCTACTTAACAAATTAACGACCTGGATGGAAAGCAACAATATCATCGCAGAGGAGCAGGCGGGTTTCCGCCCCGGAAGATCAACAACAGACCAAATCTTAATCCTAAATCACTTGGCCACCAAGTACGCTGGCAATGGCCTAAAAGCCCTCCACGTCGCCTTTATAGACTTTAAGCAGGCCTTTGATCTAATTCCCAGGAACCAGCTATGGACAAAATTGGCAGCGACATCTATCGACCGCCGCCTTCTCTTGCTGATTATTAATTTGCATACAAATACCCTCTTGAGGATTAGGATAGATAGTAAGGGGCTAGTCTCCAATCCGGTTGCCACCACTAGGGGGGTAAGACAGGGCTGTTTGCTTGCCCCTGCTCTGTTTAACTTCTATATTAATTCGCTAGTGGTGCATATGGCAAATGCTGATTTCCATCCACCAAAACTGGCAGGACGAGCCTTAAATGTCCTACTGTATGCGGACGATGCCGCCCTATTAGCTACCTCCCCCATCGGATTAAGGAGGATGCTTCGAGCTCTTCATGAATATGAGACCCAACACGAGCTCCAATTAAATTATGCCAAGACCAAAATAATGGTCTTTGCTGCTCGACCGAAACCTAATTTATGGTCAATTAATGGTATTCCTTTAGAGCAGGTCAGTTGCTTCAAATACCTGGGTCAGGTTGTAAGATCAAATAGGTCCTTCCTGGCGCACAGAGAATACATAGCCTCGAACGCATACAAAGCAGCCCTGGCGATTAGAACCCTGTACTCCAAGAAACAGGCACAGACTGTCAATGTTGCCTTACGTCTCTTTAAAATGAAAGTCCTCCCTCTTCTGCTGGTGGGCATTGCCTTGGGCTCACGTAGGGATTTTGAAAAATTGGAATCTATCCAAACCCAATTCCTCAGGGCCATACTCAGGATCCCCCCCTCCGTGGCAGGCGCGATCATGAGATTGGAAACCGGTTGCCAAGCCTTTAGGTATGTGGCCCTGAAAGCGAAGCTATGGCTATGGCTCAAGCTCTGTTTCAGACCGGTGGGTTTGGCCCCCTTGATTCTGAGGGATAACTTTAAATCTCCATGGGAAGGGGAGATAGTGGAGGAAGTGCAGAAGTGTGGGTTGTCCTCCCTTTATATAGAGTCCATGACGTATAGCCACGCAAAGGCGGTGATCGCGCAAAGATTAAGGGATATTGCCAGACAGGAGGACATAGCCCGTGTGAAACCTGTGTTGTTTCTGGGGGAGCAGTTGTATCGGGCTGCCCCAGCTCGCTACCTGGCGGATATCCACTACGTGGAATACCGCAGACTATTTACTGCGGCTAGGCTGAATGTTCTTGACTCGGCGGTCCTGAAGGGAAGATATGGAGGAGTTCCATATGACCAGAGATTATGCCACTGTGCATTGGGTGAGGTAGAATCCACAGAGCACATTTTATTGAGCTGTCCCTTCTACAACGATTTAAGACAGTATCTTATAACTCCATACTTACCCCAGCTCAGTTCCCGACAAAGAGGAATCCAGACAGCATATCTGCTAAATAAGTCTTCTGGGAAAACAACCTTGTCAGTGGCTAAATTTCTTTTCCTGGCACTCAAGCGTCGGAAACGTATAACTGAATGCTTTGATGTGGGTTATCTGTGAGAGGTCTATTTCTGTGGCCCTACCTTACCTATGTATCTCCTATGATGTTATAGTTTATAATTATTGTGTAATGTTTTAATTCTGACTATCGGTCGAATAAAGAAATTGATTGATTGATTGAATTAACAGGAAATCACCTAAAATTTGACCATGTTAATTTACTCTTGTTTTTTTAAATAATTAACAAATATTTGCATTGTTACAGAATGTGGGCATGAAGAAAAAACTTGATATTCTGATTGTATACTATAAAAATAAAATAAATTTCTTTCCTTACAGTTGCACAACAGCAGGTTATATTATATTAAAGGGGATCAGAAATAGATGCCATCTTTAGGGGGATCAGAAATATGATTGGTCTGATCTTGCAAGGAATATCTCACAATTCTGGTGTCCTTTACCACTTAGACAGCAAATATTCCATCCTAAGTCATTTCTACATCTGCAGCAATCTCTCAGACTTCTGAACTCCCTGGGTAGGAGTTACCTACATTTTGATTTTATTTAATATTGGTATTCTGCTTTTCCAACAACAAAGCAGCTCACAATTAAAATGAGATTTAAAATGAGCAGACATTATAGTCACTATAATCATATGAAAAGCACAAGGCAGAAAATGAAGAAATTCACCCAACAATGAATGTAACAGTACCAAATCATTAGGGATGCGGGTGGCGCTGTGGGTTAAACCACAGAGCCTAGGGCTTGCCGATCAGAAGGTTGGTGGTTTGAATCCCCACGATGGGGCGAGCTCCCATTGCTCGGTCCCTGCTCCTGCCAACCTAGCAGTTTGAAAGCACGTCAAAGTGCAAGTACCGTATTTTTCGCCCCATAAGACGCACCGGCCCATAAGACGCACCTAGATTTTAGGGGGGGAAATAAAGGGAAAAAAATTTATTTCCCCCCCAGGTGCGCTGCGCTAATCCAGAAGCTTGGGGCAAGCTGAGGTCAGCGCGCCCCAAGCTTCTGCGTGCCGGCAAGCAGTCCGCTGCCGCCCCAAGCCTCCCACACCCGGCAGGAGGTCCCGCTGGGTGCGCGAGGCTTGGGGCGGCAGCGGACTGCTTGCGCGCACCTAGAAGCTTGGGGCGTGCTGAGCTCAGCACGCCCCAAGCTTCTGCATGCCGGCAAGCAGTCCGCTGCCGCCCCAAGCCTCCCGCACCCGGCAGGAGGTCCCGCCGGGTGCGCAAGGCTTGGGGCGGCAGCGGACTGCTTGCGCGCACCTAGAAGCTTGGGGCTGAGCTCAGCTGGCCCCAAGCTTCTCGGTGCGCGCAAGCAGTCCGCTGCCGCCCCAAGCCTCGCGCACCCGGTGGGACCTCCTGCCGGGTGCGCGAGGCTTGCAGACACTCGCCCGAAGCAGGGGGAGCCCTCCAGAGGGCTCCCCGTGCTTCGGGCGACAGGCTGCCGCCCCAAGCCTCGCGCACCCGGTCGGACCTCCTGCCGGGCGCGCGAGGCTTGCAGGCATTCGCCCCATAAGACGCACCCCGATTTCCCCTTCATTTTTGGAGGGGAAAAAGTGCGTCTTATGGGGCGAAAAATACGGTAGATAAATAGGTACCACTCTGGCAGGAAGGTAAACGGCATTTCCGTGCACTGCTCTGGTTCGCCAGAAGCGGCTTAGTCGTGCTGGCCACATGACTCGGAAGCTGTACGCCGGCTCCCTCAGCCAATAAAGCGAGATGAGCGCCGCAACCCCAGAGTCGGCCACGACTGGGCCTAATGGTCAGGGGTCCCTTTACCTTTACTTTTACCAACCCATTGTGATTCAAAATGTCAGAAATAGCTCCTGGCAGTGGCACTGACTTGGGCCCCAGACTGTGGGTGCCCAGCGCAGCACCGTGTAGTGACATCATGGCAGCAATGTGCGCCATGATGGCGTGGTGGCATGGTGGTGTGGTGGCAAGTGTGTGCATGTTCCGGCACCACAGTGACGACTCATCCAGAGCCTGCACCTCTGCCGTGGGGCCTCTGTCTGAGAGAGGCAGCTGCGCATGCACCCCAGAAGCACATCCATGACTGCAATGGGCCCCAATGGAGACCCTGCTGTGGAGACCCTGGCACAGTTGCTGCTGCTGTGCCAGAGCCCCAGAGGCAAGGAGGTGGCCAGTGGCAGCGGACAATAGAGGCTGGGCACCCACAACAATTTGTGTGTGTCCAGGCCTCTGGGGCCCCCTGGAGTTGGCGCCTCCGGATGCAGAGTGTCACCCCTGTGTTAGCTGACACACACTATCTGGAATGTATACAGGATTATTTAATACTTATTTAAAAGTGATTTTGTGTATGTATGTGTGCAGATTAATGCAAAAACAAGACATTGTGGATTTAAGAATTCATGTATGCGAAAGTGACATGGATTAGATATAGACTCATGCGACTTGGGATGTTGTAATGGATACAAACTATCCAATCACTGAACAATTCGTCCACCCAGTTCTATGTACATTTTGTTTTATACTGGAAACTACAAGATTATGTTGTTTGATTTAGTATTATCAAGCTAAATGCAATAACTAAACTGGAAAGCCTTCAAAAATGCATTTCATTTTTGCATTACAAGCCTGATAATCAAGCCAAGTTGACTAAAAAGGTTCACTCTGTTGGGCTCTATTTCAAGAAAAATCTGGCTGGCTTTAAGTGAAAATGAATTAAGGCTCAGTCACAAATTTTTCATCAGATTAAATCCAATATATGACTTTGGATAGAATCTTCAGTTTGTACACAGCATCATTTAGCAGGAAATCCTTGGTTGAATGTTTACATGTTATTTGCCACTGTGGGGAACTTGAAAAATCAATAAGCAGCATTCTGTTTCTCCTTAGTGTGTGTCATGTCATTTCCTTACATTCAAATTATTCCATTTGCTTCAATAGAGGCCATCTGCCCAGATATGTGAAAAATGAACTAAAACAACAACATGGTCCAAATACAAGGAATCTGAAAATGTATCATTGATTCATCATTGATTTGATTAGATTTCCTGCCCTTTACTCTCAATTGGCATCAGTCCATTGCAAGCTGTGCAGTACTCAAACCAATGTAGGTTGTTCTGTGACAACCAAATTCATGTCATACAGTCCCAGTCAGTAATGTAGTGGGGGCTGCCGGTGCCCAGGGCCACACAGAGGGAGGGTGGGAGCAAGGGAAACAGACGGAGGACACATGCATATGCAACTAACCTGCTGAGAGCCTGAGGACCCCGTTCCTCCCTCTCTCCACCTGGCCCAGGTGAAGAGGCCCGACTGGCCTCATAAGGACTGCTGCTGTTGCTGTTGCTGCTGCTGCCCAGCAAGGCCTGGAGTGTTTTAGGGGAAGTTTTGTCGGGAGATTTTGCTGTTACTGATATTAATTTCTTTATTTTTATGTGGAAATTGTTCAATTTGGTTATGTAGTTTTTGGTGTGTTTTATTTATTTCTATGACTGTTTTGCTATGTTTGTAACTAAGTAAATATTGTAAGCTGCCTTGAGCCTTGTTTTAACTGTGGAAAGACAGCATAAAAATAAAATGATGACAATGACAATGACAATGATGAACTGCGTAATGGCATCCGCGTCACCCAGGAGATTGCAGCCACAGATATAAGAAGAATCATTCCATTGCATGGAGAGATCACTTCCTGGTTCTTATGGAGAAGCCCAGCAAAGGAAGCACACAGCTTGTGCCCCTAACAATTTTGCACCCAGGGCCACCATCCCTGTCTCCCCCCACACACACACACACACACTATGCCACTGGCCCCATCTACCTTTGTGGAATGTTATAGGTAATTAAAGGTAAAGGTACCCCTGCCCGAACGGGCCAGTCTTGACAGACTCTGGGGTTTGTGCACCCATCTCACTCTATAGGCCGTGGGCCAGCGCTGTCCGGAGACACTTCCGGGTCACGTGGCCAGCGTGACAAAGCTGCATCTGGCGAGCCAGCGCAGCACACGGAACGCTGTTTACCTTCCCGCTGGTAAGCGGTACCTATTTATCTACTTGCACCCAGGGGTGCTTTCGAACTGCTAGGTTGGCAGGCGCTGGGACCGAGCAGCGGGAGCGCACCCCGCCGCGGGGATTCGAACCGCTGACCTTTCGATCGGCAAGCCCTAGGCGCTGAGGCGTTTACCCACAGCGCCACCCGCGTCCCTATAGGTAATTAGCCATGCACATTTCACCAATGAAATTAACATGCCTTGCATAGAGTTGAACCAAAACGGGTTGCCTCATTTTCAGCGATGAGAGAGTGTTATCTATTTTCTGAAATGTTCTGAACATATTTATATTTCAGAAATTAGTATTTCCATGTTGCTACACCCCTTTGAATGTCATTTTCTTCCTCCTTTGTCACTGTCCTTGGTCTCCTTTATCAACACTGCCAGATTATTGCCATGATCCACACAACTTTGTGGATGGTCTCATGGCACTATATTTGATATGATATCATGGATTATGTGTTGTTTTTTAAAAAAATCACCTTAGGCAACTGTATATGAAGAAATATGGGTTAAGCTTTGAAAAGTCTGTCTGGATTTTGGTGGCCTTGAGCTTTGAAAGTCTGTCTCAAATTCAGGTGAGGATGGCCTATGAATTGGAGGAGGTGATTTGCAAGAGCTCCCTCACAACTTTGTTGGGCTTCCCCCCACCCAACACCCGAGAGCCAGTGTGGTGTAGTGGTTAAGAGCGGTAGTCTCATAATCTGGGGAACCGGGTTCGCGTCTCCGCTCCTCCACCTGCAGCTGCTGGGTGACCTTGGGCCAGTCACACTTCTTTGAAGTCCCTCAGCCCCACTGTTTGTTGTGGGGGAGGAAGGGAAAGGAGATTGCTAGCCGCTTTGAGACTCCTTAAAGGTAGTGAAAAGCGGGATATCAAATCCAAACTCTTCTTCTTCTTCTTCTTCTTCTTCTTCTTCTTCTTCTTCTTCTTCTTCTTCTTCTTCTTCTAGACTGGGGGTTGCCATAATGGGCCAGGGAGGGATAGCAGCCACAAACACAACAGAGCTGTGAGGGAACTGGGGCAATATTTGTCAATCCCTTCCAAATATTCCCAGCACCTGTCCCCAAAGCCAACCCGCCCCCCTTATTTGGGTCCTATGAATGGGGCTGCAAAAAACGGACCATTTCCCCCCCTCCCCCGGATTGAGCAGTGGTATGCAGACAAAATAGATGGAAAATTATGCTGAAAAGAGCAGCCAAAGGAGTACAAGATTGCCAAACAGGATTTAAACAATGTAAAGTGAGTATTTTTGTTGGCTACTTTTTCAGCGGCTTGGAAGGTGCAACTTTTCAAGCAACTAGAGGGTGATACCCAATGTTAATCATACTCAGAGTAGATTCATTGAAATAAATGTATTGAAGTAACTTAAGTTCACTGAATTCTACTCTGATCTAGTCTGAGGATGAATAACACACTAGTATTTTAATATTCTTTTGGAAGCCGCCCAGAGTGGCTGGGGAAACCCAGCCAGATGGGCGGGGTATAAATAATAAAAAATTATTATTATTATTATTATTATTATTATTATTATTATTATTATTATTATTATTATTATTTAACCCATAGGAATTACAGAAGTAGATAGGTAGCCGTGTTGGTCTGCCATAGCCAAAATAAAAAAATTCCTTCCAGTAGCACCTTAAAGACCAACTAAGTTAGTTCTTGGTATGAGCTTTTGTGTGCATGCACACTTCTTCAGATACTCTGTAACCTTTGCCCTGCACAGTTTTGCTACATTTATGAAGTACCCCTTCTTTAAGTCAGCTTAAGCACTCCATAGATATGAGGCATAATTAGGAATGTACTATTTTGCGTTACTCAGAGTCAAAATTCAGTGAAGCCTATTTTACAAAATGGAGACGTTCAGTGGCCTGGTCTTTTCAGCAATAGCTCAGTGCTGTTCCTAATACCAAACTTTTCACCCTTCTCACTGGGAACAAGAAGCAGCAATAGCAAACCACTCAGGATTTATATGGGGACAATGACAGCATAGTGAACTCTCAGGACTTAAATTGGGAACAAGGGCAAGTCAGAACAAACTGGCCAGCAGAATTTTGAATGGGGAATGATGCAAACTTACAGAAGAGCACTAGCCTGCAAACTAAGCATTTAGAAAATTCTAGCCTTGAAAAACAAATCTCTTTATTTGCCAACCAAGTGCCCTGCAGTTGCAATGTCACTTTTTGGACAAGGCTGGCTGAAATATCAACTAATATCAACAATAAGCAAGGTCTTGCACAGCCCTAGCAGAAAAGCATAGAGAACAAACTCAGAAACAAAGGCTTATTTGTTCTTACTTCATAAATGCATTTAGGCACCTGGTCCATGCCACACATCAAAGCAGAAACATTATTTCTTTGTGCCAGGTACAAACCCGTCAGTCAAGGGCTCTGCCTCTGCTGTCACTGTCCAGGTGTTGTTTCACTCCAGCTCCACCCAGCATGACCAATGATTGGGGATTATGGGAGTTGTTGTCCAAATGCCCCACCTTTGACCTGCGCACCATGGAGACCAGAGGCCTAATTCATCAACTCTCTCATCTATGGCATTGGTCCTATAGATCCTGCCTGGTTCTTTGAGATCTTGATGATCCTGACTTATCAAGGTGCTTCTCCCTTGTCTACCAACCAGCTTCTGCATCCTAATGGCTTCCCTTCTTGCTAGCAGGAAGTAAAAACTATTGAACTTGTAGCTCTGGAGGAAGCATGTCACATAGTGGAGCACTCCACTCTCTTCTCTCAAATGACAATTCTAGAGTTTTCTCCACAAGGGCTCCATCTCTACCTCCCTCTCAGAGCACCCTTTCCCACCACACACTTGGGGATCATGTTTCTATAGCAGGACACGGTCCAGAGCGACTCGGAGCAACTCTGACTGTCCAGTTCTAGCCTTTCCTTACCAGAGATGTTTAAAACAAAAGGCTTGTCTTTTAGATAACATTACAATAAAGTAAAGGTAAAGGGACCCCTGACCATTAGGTCCAGCTGTGGCCGACTCTGGGGTTGCGGCGCTCATCTCGCTTTATTGGCCGAGGGAGCCAATTACAATATTACAATATTTTATTTTTAAAAAGCTAATTGTCAGACTGATATGCAGCCTGCTGAATTAATACAGGTTGTCACCAATTAGAAAGGTCTCCTGCACCCACTCTGCTGAAATTCATGGTCTGATGGGTTTTTCCCCCCTGATTTTTGATACACTTTCTCTCTCTCTACTGCTTTCCTTTATTGTATGACATTTTTACTGATGTCTTGTTTCATTTTTATGGTAAACCAATTTAAGAGGTTGCTTCTGCCTCAAAAGTAGTATATAAATAATTGCAGTAATACTAAGAACAACCATAATAGCCCCTCTGCTAGGTGAATGTAACAGCAGAGCCTTTACTCATACTCAGAGGTCCCGTCTGCCTAACTTAATGAATGGTGTTTTTCTACATACATCAAGTGACTGCAGGCCTTTAAAGTCTCCCTATATTTTGGCAAGAACAGCAAAAGGAGTATTAGACAAGGTAACGTTCTTCCAGAAGCACAAATGTATTGTGCTTGCCATCATATGGAAATAACAGATCTGCAGAGATTATAATGTTGAGCATAATAGAGTTCATGGTTTCTCAGCTATGGTCGTGTGAATGTAGCAAGAGTCCTAAGCACGCTCTTAAATGTGCAACTGTGGGAGTCAAACAGCTTTGCCAGGCCACGTTTTCCTTACAGAGCGTCTTAGTTCATGTAGCTGGGTTTTAAAACTGTTCTGGGCCCCGTTAAATTGTATTCCAGACACCACAGAGCATCTTACCCAAATTTATTCTGTGGCCTCTGCTCCGCTTGCTACCAACAGCTGCTTCTGGTTTGAGATTTCTAGATGGAGAAGTGGGGGTGGGGGAGAAAAAATAGTTCTAATAGTACAAAGACAATTTGCTCTCAGGGTTTATCCCAACATATTAAAGGCTAGATTAAGAGATGCTGGTTCATCTGCTTCAAAAGAGAGAAGATTACATGTAACCATAAAATGTCCTATTTAACGTTAAAAGGCCTAGTTTTATGAGGCCATTGGGGTGCATCTGCTGAAGCAAAGCTTGCAGCCTTGGCTTCCAGAACTTGATTTTATTAGAAATGCATGGCCAGTCTTAATGGGGGAGAGGACACAGCACACAAGCTTAATCAGAAGATAATTTGAAGCCACTGAATTAAATTAACAAAGAATGGTCTAACTCCACAAACAGAACATCCTCTGGGGCATATCACAAGCTGGTGCAGGACGTGGCCTTAAACCTTGGTGATAAGATTGGGAGCAAATTGTCTAATCCAATTGGACTGAAACCCTGGTTAGCCTTGGCTGTGATCAACATTGCTACCACTAAAACACAGCCTGGTGCAAATGTTGTCATCTTTGAAGTGTAGGCTTAAGAATTTTTATTCTCTGAGGCATCTTAAATAAAATAACCTCGTTTTCACAGATCTGATGGAAAAAGGAAGCCATAATGCAAATTTTATTATGTATATTTGTTCTAAATCTGTTGAGTTTATTTCCATTTTCATCAATTTTATTAGGTCTAAAACAAGCAGACATATGAAATTTATCAATATATAGATAAAATCAACAGTTTTATTGTTTGTAGTGGTATTTCATTATAAAAATTTTATATTGTTTTATGTAAAACACTTAAGAGTTTTCTCTCTCCATTAAGTACAGTAGTATATAAAGGTAAAGGTAAAGGTACCCCTGCCCGTACGGGCCAATCTTGACAGACTCTAGGGTTGTGCGCCCATCTCACTTAAGAGGCCGGGGGCCAGCGCTGTCCGCAGACACTTCCGGGTCACGTGGCCAGCGTGACAAGCTGCATCTGGCGAGCCAGCGCAGCACACGGAAACGCCGTTTACCTTCCCGCTTGTAAGCGGTCCCTATTTATCTACTTGCACCCGGGGGTGCTTTCGAACTGCTAGGTTGGCAGGCACTGGGACCGAGCAACGGGAGCGCACCCCGCCGCGGGGATTCGAACCGCCGACCATACGATCAGCAAGTCCTAGGCGCTGAGGTTTTACCCACAGCACCACCCGCGTCCCACAGTAGTATATAAATCTTGTTAAATAAATAAATTAAATTAAACTGTAACAACCTATTAGACTCACATTTCTGCTTGCCTACCCAAGATTGCTGTGTGGTCCATAGTTCAGCAGGCTACAGCAGGAATGGGGAGACTTTTTCAGCAAGAGGGCCACATTCCCTATTGGGTAATCTTCGGGGGGGGTGTCACATAGCAGTAGTGGGTGGGGCCACAAGCAAAAGTGAATGAAGTAATTACCAATAAAAGTTATTCTTGCACAAAGGCTTGCAAGAGAGGTTAAAAATTATTTTTAAAGTTTCTTTGTCTATGTTCGAAGCAACAGGAAGAACAAGCAATTGGTCGGTCCTCTGTGTGGAGAAAACAGATAAATGTTATTGGGTAAAAGAGAGAAGGCGGAAATGCTCAACACATGCTTTGCCTCTGTATTCACCCAAGAGGAAAACAATGCCCAACCTTGTGATAATAAAATAAATTATGTAAGGAGTGATAGGCAGCCCAAGATAGGAAAAGAGGTAGTAAGGGAACACCTAGCTCTTTTAAATGAATTCAGATCTACAGGGCCTGATGAGCTGAACCCAGTGGTGGAGCAACATGCTCTGGCACCCGGAGCAGTGAACAGGTGGAGGCGAGGCTGGTGCACGTCACAGGGGAGCATGGCGCACGTTGCGGGGGGCATGTGTTGTGCTTCCTGGAGGTGCACAGTGAGTGGCACACATCCCGGGAGTGCAGCCGCAATGGCATCCCCCCCCCCCCGGAAAAGCACCCGGGCCAGGCTGCTCCCCCCCCACCCCGCCTTCGTCCGCCAATGGCTGAACCCAAGGATACTAAAGGAGCTTGCAGATGTAAACTCAGAGCCTTTGTCTGTGATCTTTGAGAATTCTTGGAGAACAGGTGAGCTCCCTGCAGACTGGAGGCAAGCAAATGTTGTCACCATCTTCAAAAGGGGGAGAGAGAAGATTGAGGTAGCTACTGACGGGTGAGCTTGACATCGTTACCGAGAAAGGTCCTAGAACAGATAATTCAACAGTCAGTCTGTGAGCACTTAGAAGAGGAGGACAACCTAGATGATCAAGGGTCCGGAAACTAAGCCTTATGAGGAACAGTTGAAGGAACTGGGCATGTTTAGAAAAGAGGAGACTGAGAGAAGTCACATGGAAGATGGAGCAAGCTTGTTTACTCCTGCTCTGGAGGGTATGACTTGAACCAATGGCTTCAAGTTACAAGAAAGGAGATTCCAGCTAAACACCAGGAAGAACTTCCTGACAATAAGAGTTATTTGTGAGTTGAATGGTCTCCTTCAGGAGGTTGTTGACTTTCCTTCCTTGGAGGTTTAGAAGCAGAGGTTGGGTGGCCATCTGTCATTGATGCTTTAGCTGAGATGCCTGCATTGCAGGAGGGGGTGAACTAGATGACCTTTGGGTCCCTTCCAACTCTACAATTCTAGGGTTCTAGGTTTTCTACACCCACCCACCACTCTCCATCAATCCAGGAAAGCAAAAGGCGTTATCAGAATTCAAGGGATTAATTCTATCCAGACCAAAGCACTCAAGGAGGGAGTGAAGCAAGCCAGTGAAGGCTGCAGCCTGGGAGGGAAGACGGTGATTATGGGAGGAGTGTGGCCTGGAGAGAGTCCTAAGAGTGAGAGGAGCACGGAGGGTTGCATTTTGCCTCTCGGCCTCTTGGCATCCCATCCCTGAGCTATAAGCAACAAAGCACCGCAAGGCACACTGTGAGGAGGGCAGCATTTGTATCGCAACATGCAGCCATGTGGTTGGAATCTCTACTTTAGATTTGACTTGTGGCGTACTTGCCAGCAGGAGAAAAGTTTTCACCCATCAAGACTAATGCTTTGTGATTTCCCTGCAACCCCACCCCCACCCGAACCCCAGCCTATTTGTAGGTTTCATTTCCCAAAAACTACACCGAAATGGTAAAACCTTCCTTAAGTGGGGAATCTGCATATTCCACAATTGTTTTGAGCCAACACAGACATTTGTATTTAACACTGAATTAGCATCATGAGACTTTCAAAGCATTTAGACAAAAGACACATTTCAGCCCCTGGTGAATGAAATGCTACAGCAAATGATTTTTAGGACCTGGAGTTCTCATCACTGCCATATGCAAGAGATACACACAAACAAACAAATCTCTCTCTCCCCAAGCCCCCTCCCCCCCCCCCACAAATAGCTTATCTAATGTCTGGCAGGCACCTCAATCTCCAAGCTTCTTCCCCTCCCTTCCATAAATGCCAATAAAATTCCCCATCTTTGAAGAATGGGGACAAAGTAGGTAAAAGCAGTACATGCTGCTCTGTGGATTCTGTTCTCTCAAAATTAAAGCACAGTGTTCTCAGGAATCAGTGAAACCCTCCAAAGACAATAATAATAGCCCTGATGAGATTTGCTTCTTCCAGAAACACTGTCTTTGAGACAATCTCTTCTGTTCCTTTTGTTCCGCCTGGGATAACTAGTCTCCTTTTGTTCCCATTGGTTATTTCACTGGCATATCTATGAAACACTTACTTGAAATCAGCCATTGTAATATTTGAATGATCTAATATTTGATTTCATATGGCAAGCTAAAAGTAGGCTTCTGCTATTGGGATCAAATAGAGCCCAATTAAGTTATCTACATATTAAATTACACACTTCACAATAACTCCAGTTACAGCTGCAATCCTATGCATGCTTACATGAACTGAATGGAAGCCCCAATACCTAGGATTTGAAATTTTCAAATTAGAAACTACGTAATTTTATAGTGCATGAATAGCAGCAGGAGAGAAGCTGTAGCTGGGTCAGCTGCAAAGCAGGTAAACCCTTTGTTACCATCTTCCTGCTTTGCTTTGCTACTGCTCCTTTCTGAAGGGAGAGGAGAGATGCTGGAATCATAGAATCATAGAATCATAGAGTTGGAAGAGACCACAAGGGCCATCGAGTCCAACCCCCTGCCAAGCAGGAAACACCATCAGAGCACTCCTGACATATGATTGTCAAGTCTCTGCTTAAAGACCTCCAAAGAAGGAGACTCCACCACACTCCTTGGCAGCAAATTCCACTGTCGAACAGCTCTTACTGTCAGGAAGTTCTTCCTAATGTTTAGGTGGAATCTTCTTTCTTGTAGTTTGGATCCATTGCTCCGTGTCCGCTTCCCTGGAGCAGCAGAAAACAACCTTTCTCCCTCCTCTATGTGACATCCTTTTATATATTTGAACATGGCTATCATATCACCCCTTAGCCTCCTCTTCTCCAGGCTAAACATGCCCAGCTCCCTTAGCCGTTCCTCATAAGGCATCGTTTCCAGGCCTTTGACCATTTTGGTTGCCCTCCTCTGGACACGTTCCAGTTTGTCAGTGTCCTTCTTGAACTGTGGTGCCCAGAACTGGACACAGTACTCCAGGTGAGGTCTGACCAGAGCAGAATACAGTGGCACTATTACTTCCCTTGATCTAGATGCTATACTCCTATTGATGCAGCCCAGAATTGCATTGGCTTTTTTAGCTGCCGCGTTGGCTCATGTCAAGTTTGTGGTCAACCAAGACTCCTAGATCCTTTTCACATGTACTGCTCTCAAGCCAGGTGTCCCCCATCTTGTATTTGTGCCTCTCGTTTTTTGTGCCCAAGTGCAATACTTTACATTTCTCCCTGTTCATCTTGTTTGTTTTGGCCCAGTTCTCTAATCTGTCAAGGTCGTTTTGAAGTGTGATCCTGTCCTCTGGGGTGTTAGCCACCCCTCCCAGTTTGGTGTCATCTGCAAATTTGATCAGGATGCCCTTGAGTCCATCATCCAAGTCGTTGATAAAGATGTTGAATAAGACCGGGCTGAAGACAGAACCATCTCTGGAGGTAGGTGTGCTATGGGGGGGGGGTGTGGCTGAGCCCCTCCAATTTTCAAGGAGGGGGATCGACCCCATCAAAATTCCCTGGCAGCTGCATGCTCGCCACGGGGCATGTTGACATTGTGTAGCCCCAGCCTCCTCCATCACGGGGGCAAGGCAGTGCACTTGCCTGGAGAACATGGGACCCCCACACTACTGATTGATAACAGCTGGCCTTGATGCCAGATTTCAGGGTAGTGTAAGGAGGTTAAATGGGGGGAACTGCTGGTTCAATGTGAATGAGTTGTAGATGAAGCATAGGTTGAGGTTTTGTTTATTCGCTAATTAGTGGGTCAGAGCATTGCTTTGTTTTTTATTTGAGTATCGTTAATGTTGCTTGCTACTGTTTATGTAGCTGGTATTTTTTCCCATGGATGCTATGCTATATGAAATATTAATGTATTGTATGATGCCCCCCCCACCATATTGTATCTCTTTCTTTGCTGTAATATGCTTGGACACCTTTGAGTGACAAACGACTAAGAGTAGTTGAACATGATGATTTTGATTATAAGTATAACAGAGAAGATATGAATGCAGCTGTACAGATATAACTCTGGAGCCCGTAAGAACCTCCATTGGAATATCTGGCCTGGGAAAGACCCCTGCTGGAAGCCCTGCAGAGCTGCTGAACGTCAGAGATGGATCCCTGGTGTGACTCAGTGCAAGGTGGCTTCCTGTGTTTCTAAATGCAAAGCCCACAAAGATCAGTTGTTTTGCAAGGAACTAAGGGAAATCTACCCCCAAAAAAATTTGGGGTGGACTTCTGTATATTTTCTTCTTTAGAAAAATGGTAGAGGGGAAGAGCGATGAGTATCAGATGGTATTGAATGAGGTTTTCTATAAAACAAAATCTTGAATCCAATAATCAAGGAACAAGGGATTTAACAGGTTTTGGGATTGCTGTTTTTCATACATTCAATATATTTTTACCTTTTCAATTCCTAGCTCTGCATTTATCCTCAGATTAAGCTGACAACGAGATTGCTTCAAAATGTAGCTAGAGAGCAATTACATCTTGGTATAGAGCAGAAGCAGCCCAGATGTTGCTGGACTGCAACTCCCTTTATCCTTGACCATTGGCTATGATGGTGGGGGCTGATGGGAGTTGTAGTCCTGCCACATCTGGAGTACCAAAGCAATGGGGTACCAAATGCTTTGAATCCCAGGGAACTTTTTTGTGTTTCTAGTAGCCAAGTCTTTTCTGGGTCAATATGTGCAGCAGACCACCCTTCTAGGAACCCGTCTATGTTTAGTGGCAGTATATCTGCCTATTGCTGACAGTGGTATGCCAACATGAGGATGGTGCCACACTGGCCAGAGCAACCATGCCAGAAAATGGAGGGTGGCACTCTTCTGTTCAAACAATAGGAACCTGAGGGGATGTTTTTGGACATCTTGTGTTCTGGGACAGCTCCCATGGCCAGACCATGGATGCAGAATAAGAGAGGCAAAGTTCAAGACGCATCTCCTTGGACTATTGTTGATTGTATGGTGGCAATTTGGTTAATGTCAAAGGCTTGCTAATGTTTTGCTTTGCCTTTTTACAGCTACCTTACTGTGAATAAGGAAAAAATAGTATTCCACATGATTGCTATTTCTGCTTTCAGTCCACAGCTGTGACTTTTTGAAGAGAAAAACCCACTTGCTTATTAATGTCTAACAGATTGGCCTACAACTTGTTTTATAATTTGTTCTTGGAGGAGAATGAGAATCTAACTTTTCTCTTAAACAAACATTAAAGAAATCTGTAGTTTTACCTTAGACTTCGTTCCAAGGCTAAAAACAATCCAGTTTCTGGAGAAAAATTTAAATAGCCAATATCCTGCATTTTTGGCTCCAGTTTTGTTTCTTTTTTAAACAAAATCAGTAAATGAATCAGGAAGCATCCAACTTTTTAGCACTAACTTTAGCTCTGAGTTCAGGTACTATATATCTCCATATCCATAATTATTTATTTATGTAAAACTGATTTTGCATTAAAAACTGTTTTTAAAATCATGATAATTTGATTTATCTAATGTAATAAGAATGGGAAAATAGATTTATAATATCAAAATAATACTAGAATGCAATACTCTATGAGAGAAATGGAAATTACTGTAATGGAAACTAAGGATGTCAGGGAACTCTGATGAAAACAGAAACGGGAGTAGAAATTGCAGGTGTTCACTTATTAGTCCCATGCAAAGCAATTCAGCAAAAATGATCAGTATTTGCTGTTGCTGCTACTGTCAGTCTGCCCCTCCTATATGATTCCACAGTTTTTCCAAGTATTCATTGCTTTTCTAAGTTATTATTAGGTCACAATTTTCTGCATCTCCCGCCTACCTCACTGCCAAAAACCCCTGCTCATCTATGTAGCTGACCCCATTTGGACCATTGCAATGTGTTACGCCCTGTGCTGGTAATTGTAGTCCAGCAACATCTGGGGAGTCCTGGTTTCCCCATCCTTGACAAAGACAACATCGTATCCTATGAATTTTGAAGGACAGTGCTGCACATATGTCATGGGTTTCTCAGGTTAACCTACAAAATTAAAATTAAAGCACTGATTGCTTTAAAGATAGGGAGAAAAGGATACAGGTTTCATCTCTTCATCGTTACCTACTTCTGTAGAAGCTGTCTGTGGAACATTTCTAACTTTTCTTTTAAAAAGGTTTAAACTGAAGGAACCAAGCCATTAACACAGAGCTGAGACAGAGCAGCTGCCATACAAGATGCCAAAGAATACTTAAGCAAGTGTTGGCAATGTAGAGAGAACAGATATGCTTAGGCAATGAAACCTGGATGATAAGCAGTTTCTCTTCAGAGAGTGGTCATCACCTGGGCCTCAAAGAGGCTGAACAAGACTTTGGTCAAAGGCCACACATGGATCTTATAATGCCTACCACCTGGCTCTCATATTACCATAAGTGCTTATGGAATAAACATGAAAAATTGGGCTATGAGCCAGTAAGAAAGGTTTCCACCGTATAAAAAGGGGCAGCACTCCTAAAAGAAATAGTACTATTCGCAAATGGTTTACGGGAGACAGATAAATTTGCTCGGTGTGTTCCTGTAGCATAATATCATTGAAGCAAGTTGGAAATTTAACCTGAAGTGGCAAACATTCCCAAGTGACAATGAAAATATGCTATCAGCATTAAGTGGAACGTAGTATATATAGAATGTTCCTAAATATATGCAGACACACTGTTAGTTCTCTGAAAGAACATTTCAAAAAGTCAGATGTTATGGGGCTATCATGCTACAGATTGCCACATTATGAAAACATAAAACTACATCAACATACTGTCTCAGTTTCCACTGGCCAGCCATGGTGTTGTGGGATTGTGTGAAGGCTCCCTGAGCTATTGCAGAAGCTTTCCTCCTTACCTGGTCCTAAGCTGTGCTGCTACACTGCTGTCACCAAGCTTTAGCTTAGTGCATGGGTTGGCAAACTAAGGCCTGAGGGCCAAATCAGGCCCAATTGCCTTCTGGATCTGGCCCATAGACTGCGTGGATCACCAGCATGTGCGTTCTTTCCCTCTCCCTCACACGGCGCCGGCGGCGCCTCCTCCCTCCCTCCTCCTGGCTTCTCCCCGCCCTGCCTATAGGAGGAAGGAGGCTGGGCTTTGTTGGTGCCAGCAGCAGCAGCGGCCACCATTTTAAGCAGCCCCTCTCTGGAGCCCTTTCACACGCCGCTCATCGTCCTGCCACTGCCACCAGCTGCTTGCAAGACACAGGTAAGCAGCTACTGGGGCTCATGGTGCTCTTGCATCATTTCCCCCAAAAAATATAGTCCGGCCCCCTACAAGGTCTGAGGGACAGTGGACTGGCCCCCTGCTGAAAAAGTTTGCTGACCCCTGGCCTAGTGTGTCAGCCAACCCTGGGCTTCTGGACAAATCAAGAGCTGTGAACAAAGAGCAGTCTGGAGTGAGCAAACCACAAGTTCAGGTTCAAATAACACAATAAGCCAAACCATGGCCTAGCTCACAGCAGCACAGCAGAGGACCAGAGGAGGAGCAAAATGGCTGTAATCTTCCTCTCTGGGAACCTGTGGGCTCCTATGTTCACTCTCGGGCATGGTTTGGCTTAGCATTGTGTACAAACCAGGTGATATGATGTCATGGACTGGTTGGATGCAGAGGAATGGTAGACGGAACCAGCTGGGCAACCACCAAGGGAAGAAGGCTCAGATGAGTGGTCAGAGAGCGAAGACTGGGAAGAGAAGGCATCAGAAATTGAAGGGGTAACAAGGGTAAGTGAGTTGGGAAGGTGTGCGGCAAAAAGAAGTCAAGAATCATAAGCTGAAGGCTGAAACTGGCAAGTGGGAGGAGGGAGGACAAGAGGCAAAGATGAGTCAGGCCGGTGAAAAGTCACAGATGTCTCCCTGTTCTGTTCCAACAAGATCCCCTCCCTCACCAATCTCCCAGAACCAGGAGAGGCATGAAAAGGGTGGAGGAGAGATTGGCTCTACACAGGCACAGTCTCTGATTGCTTGGGGAAAGCCCTGGAGAGAAGGAGACATAGACAGCTGTGGGGAGCGGGAACCTTCAGTCTCAGCAACTGATTTCATGGAGGAAGACCCACTGAGTGAGCAAGTCGTTACTCAGGTCTGCCGGGGAAGGATTTAAACTGGCTGCACTTGAGCTGCTGTGCTCATTGGGCCTGACACTCATTTCTAGGCTACATACTATTATATTCACTTTACTATAATTCACCACCCATTTGCTTTCCAATTTAATATGATAAAAGCATATGGCTTTTATACACGTTATTGTTCAAGACCTTCTCTGGAAAAGACAAGATCTGGAAGCAAAAAAAGTCAAGGTTTGACATTGTCATGACATAGTTCATGACATTCCCTCCATCCCATTTGCATTGCATTCTTTTTGCATTGGAATGAATGGTGTGGAATAATGTAATAATTTGATTCTGCCACAGCAGACAGCAAGACGAATAACATGGCTTTTGTGGGAAACCAAACTGCAGCGGAATGGAGACAGTGCTGCAAGTGTGGAATGCAGGTTGGAACAGAAATTGTGCATTCTTACATCCCTAGCTTCTAATCACAGAAGGAGCAACACTGCAACGGCTCCCAGCCACAACACTAATGTCAGAAAGGGTCCTAATAAATCTGCAACTTGAATGTGTGCCACTATAATTCATTTATATGGTGTTCTCCTTGACTTTCAGGGTTTGGGGGCTCTTACAGCCTGTATGGGTTTCATAAAGAAAACAATACAAATGGAAAATTTGGAATAAGACACAGTTCATTTCAAAACTTAGTTGATATCCCCCCCCCTGCCCCCGGGATTCAGGCCACCATCCTCAAACTTTACTGAAGTGAGCTGGTGCAACATCTCAGGCAGAACAGGAACTACCACTGCTGCCATCTTGGATCTTTCTCTACGCACAAATCAACTCTATGAGAAATATCAACTGCAATAACACCACTGTCCAAGATGAAAGTAGCAACTTCACTATGGCCAGTAAATCGGATTCTTCCAAGCACAGTCAATACAGCTGCTGCACCAGCTTGGAAGAATATAAAATGACAAGCACAATTTTCTTGCTCCTTCATCTCAACCTGTAAGTTTTTGAATAATGTTCAGATAAATGGCATACACAGCTTTTTGATAAAATATTTTATTAATAATAATAAAGATACAAAAATACCAACTTTAATGGCTAGTGAAGATGCCCTTAGTTACAGAATTATTGTAAAGTCAGAACCATAGTGTTAAACAGATTTCTAACATCAACAGGCAGCATCTATGAATAGAGGAAAATATTGAAGGAAAGTTAAACTGTGATCCATTTAAAAATGGAGTGACACTCAATAATGACTTTAAAAAGAAATAACATGGCTCCTTTCACCAACAGGCCAACATTCACAAATCAATAATATACTGGCAAACATGGGGGGGGGGGGAGAGAGAACATTTTTAATATGGCAAAATATATAATCATAAATCAAATAAACTGAAATCTATTGATTTCCCAGGGGATGAGCTGACCCATAATCTTTCATATTTTTGTTAGAAAGGACACTACAATCCCACTAATGTAAAAGCAAGCAAGCAAAAACCTCTGCTTTCTAAATACCACCTGAAGCAGTGTGAATAGTAAAACCAATACAAAAACACAGAAATAAATGAAAATGTCTATTTTTTCCCCCTTTGGGAAAAGCTATTCATCTTCTGCATCTTCCAAGCCCAGTTCCACACACAAAACACATCTATGAATTTCAAGCAATGAATGCTTAGTTATGATTTTTGACCTCAAATAAAAGGTATGTGCCCTATTTTTCCAATATCTGTTCATGTCAATAGCCCCACCATGTTTTTTTTACAGAATGATAATATCCAGAGATTAAAAGATTACGTATTCCAAGGAGCACAGAGCTGCCCACTGGCAACTGCAGCCCTGAGATGAGTTCCCTCTTCTTTGTTTATAGCATCTTGTTCTACTCAACCATGCCCTGACATCATTTAAGCCACAAGGGGGCGGGAACATGGGGCAAGTTGTATTCAGTTTACTAAGGGGAAAGAAGGCAATTGACACAGGCTGTCATTTTTGTTGCTGGACGCTTCATGTTTCTCGTAAAGTTGAGATCTGCCCTAAGTTGTACTGCACACTCCAAAGCTCAATGAGAGAGTTTCGTCACAATAATAAAATAGCACATACACAATCCAAAATAATATATATATATATACATACACACACCAGAAAGGAAACAACTGACACAACTGAAACCTGCTTTGTAGTCTACACTGCCAGGACTGATGAGGAAAACTTGTTATTCACTTGACGAGCTTTCCATCAGTTGTCGAGGTATGGTAGAAAAAGAACGGTTACTAATTACATAATTCCTTGACAGTGTCCTTCTTAGCAATAGTTCTGCAATTGTAACACTTGCATGGTGAAGTACCATGGGTACCAACAAGCAATATCCACAGGAATAAATGATGCACAAACTCTTTGCCCTTTGTGCAAAGAAGCTGTTCGGTTTCCCTAGATTTGTTTTTCAGATTCCAACACTAGCAAAAGGAAAAGGCCAAGGGCCAATTAAAACACTCCCCCCCCCCATCCCTTCAATCAAGCTTTCTTGAACATCCATCTCCAGGTACTTGCTGAACCATGTGAAAAACAAGACCAAACTTATGGCTCCCCCACCCCCAGACCGGCTTGAAAGAGAGGAGGATTTAGACCAGGGAAATGGGTCAAATGCCATGTATCGGGGCACCACTTTCTCATCCTTAAACCAGACACATGGGGCAGATAATGATCTCAGGAAGCACAAAGGCTCTTATGGCTTGTTTTTTTAATTGAACAACAGCCCTCCAGAGCCTCACAGCAAACTCTCTTCGAAATGGAGGGCAGTTTTAAAATTCTACTGTTACATGACCTGTGATTTGAGAGGGGGTGATCAGCTGTTTGTAAAAATAATACAAAATCCAGTTAGGTTTGCACATGATTTGCATTCTCTCTTGTGCATCACTTCCCTCCCTTAGATCCAGAAATTACTGGCACACCTGAGAGCCAAAGGCTGCACAGTGCAGTAGTCAATCACACTGTTTGCAACTGACTGCATTACACGATAACAGCTTGCACCAGGAGCCACAAGGCTGGGTGGTGTTTGAACTACTCCAGTCAGTCATTAACAGTCACAACTGTAATGTGCAAAGCCTATGAAACCATGCAGGTTCCAGACCAAAGCACACTGTGTTTGCTGGGCCTTGGTTGCCTGAATTAGAGGGGATCAAAACAATTTACAGACTGTACATGACAACTGCCTGGTCGATATACTACATTTATCCACATGTGTGCATACCAGGAGATGATCAGGACAGAAAAGGTACTGTGTGAATGAGCCCCACCCAACCAAAAAAAAAATCCAAAGCCTGATAGGCAAGAGCTTACAGAAGTATTAAGTTCTAAATTATAGACTCTGTACAATTCATTCTACTGAGACTTCACTGAAAACAAATACTTTCGAAAGCCTTACATGTATAACCCACCGACTCCCACATATATTCTTATATCTATATATCTATAGTTGTATTGTCTTCTGCACAGCAGAAGTTTATAATATTTTAGAATCACTTTTATTACACTGAACAAAATGTTTGCATACATAATACAAAATGCCTGCATGTATAATACATAGCGTACATAAATCTTGATAGAAATGCAAAGTGATTGACATCTTCATTCTAGCCCCCCATTCTCTGCTTGTGTCTGGCAGATCTATCGGTCAGCCAAGTCACGGCACAAGCAGAACCTTCCCTCCTTCTCTTCTCTCTGCATGCATCTCCTGCTTTCTGAAATCTGGTCTAGGGGTTCCCCCAGCCCTTGAGACCATATGGGGAGCATGTGTGGGGAGGAGAGGGAGAGAAGTTCTCTTGCACAACCAGAAGTTGTTCCACTTACATAGTTTTTTGTTGGATATAACCCAGAAAGTTTCTAGGGAAAGAGTTTCACAATATCTTACAACTTCATAACCCTGTTAAATTGAAGCAATTGGATTTATATAGGTTGGTTAACGGTTTATGGGATGGGTCCGATCCCAATTCAGGCGTACAAGTCTCAAAAATGCATGTTAATACTATATTTCATGTCTGTCTCTCTGTGTGCATGCACACCAAATTCAGAAATTCCATTTTCATAATTCATACCCCATTTTTTATTTGAACGTGTGTAGGTTTTTAAAAATTCATTATTTCTATTAAAAGTTCTGTTGCGTAATTATAAACATTTTTACCTAAAAGACAGCAGAAGCAAACAAAAGCCCCACATATATTATATTTTGTTGTCTTGGTCTGATACTAAGGAGAATAGTGCTTCACACATCCTATTTTCCACGTGTTTGGAGAATTACTTTTAAGTGTGACTATGACAAACAGATTTTTGAACACTGAAGTGACATGCAGATCCATTTTAAATGTGGGGATTCTTTCAAAGCTGTATGTAGCTGTAAATGCAGCTCTATGCATTCTGCAATTCCATTCTGTATAGGAAATTTACTGCTTATCCTGCATAACTAACCAGGGATGGTGGCAAAATTCACGGCAAGCAAACCAAGCACTGAATTGCCCCATAGTCTGCTTGTCTGCTCTCTTTATGAAGCAGTCTTGCTTGCAATAACTAGCTGTGGATTTTCCCAATTATTTTTAAAGAGTTTTTCGAATATGATATTTGTTCTGAAAGATTTAGTCAGCTACTGTCATCACCAACACTTGATCTTAACTGTCTGCTAATTGGATCCTACTGAAATGTGCATTCATTTTAACTTCTGTCTCATTGATTCACTGTTGAGGTGATTATGTTAGCCTTTAACTCATCGCTTTCTGTGCACAAACAGAAAGTGATGTCATTGTCTTACACCTCACTGTGAACCTATGATATTTATTTATGTAAGAAAAATGGGTATTACTTGTATTGTGTGAGTGTTAAAATGCAAGTCTGGTGCACTTATTTTTTTAATAACATCATTATATTATAGATTATAGCATTATAATAAGTGGTTACTTTTCTTACCATCCTGTTAATGCTTAATATTTTTCATTATCAATCCACGCCAAGGGACAAACTGCATTCTTAGTTATTTTTTATGTGCCAAGTGTGGGGTTGGGCTGGTAGTGGAAGCTATGCAAGCTATGCCTTGAACAATAGGAAGTGGGTTTTTGAGATGTGGTGTGTCACTCATTTGCTTGACAATATCAGTTATTGATATGCTAGCTGGGTGACAAAGAACAGTAAAGGGAATGAGGAGTCGATCACTTCCTCAGTTTCACTTGAACAGCTAGTATCCCTGAGGTAAGAGACATTTTTCAATGGGCAATTTGGGCTCATCTGTCTATTATGGTTGTGGGAGAGGAACCTTTGAGAGATATTGTTCAGAAGGTTACACAACCTTCAGGTTTTTTCCTGCTGCTAATAACAGAGCCATACACTGCAATGGAGAAGCAGTGTCTAACCTTTAAAGACATGAGGCAGAGGCGAAACATGTAGTTTCATCTCAATAAGTCATTATGCTACAGAGTAAGACCACTGGGAGCAAGGTGTGCCCCCCAAATAACATGGCTAGGCACAAACAATTAGTTGCACACATCTTTGGATCCCTGCCCACCCACTGAGAGAAAATACACTGCTTTTTGCTTGTTGGAACCCATTCATTGACCCCTCTATACTCTCATTATTGCAAATATGTATAGAAAACCTAACTAGTTCAAAAATACAACAGTAATAATGGCTTATAAATTGTTATCAAACATCTTCTAGGCATCCCTATTAATTTAGGGTTTTTCTTTTCTTTTTTAAGAGTGTAAAACTGAGAATATACAGTGAAATCCCATAAACAGTTTGTGCAAGAGATTCCCTCCAAAATCAGATATTGTAGCTTGTGGAACTAAACTGGGTTATAAATCCAAGCAACTGTTTACAAAGGGGATTGAAATATAATTCCATTTTGCTTTTAGTAGGAGAAAGAATCAATTCTGGCTGATGCATGCATTTATCATTGTCCTAAAGAAGTATTAAGAGGCTTACATAAGTATGGAAAAATATTGTAAATTTCAAATTATGTTCATGTCTCACCAACCAGCTGACGTAACCAGCAGCATATAAGAAATTGGGCATTCTAATTCCACAGAACCCATCTTCATCCAGCACTCACATTTTGAAATTCTGCTTTCCCATTCAAGTATTATCAGGAAATAGGTCACCATACTTGCTTAGACTACAGTTCATATAACGCACCGACAGACTCAACATGACAGAAATATCCATAAATATCAGCAAAACTTGACTATCAAGTAGTACTTGATGGTTGCTGTTTGTTTAAAGAATCAAAGAACTTTCAATTACACTTTGATTTCCTTCCTTCCCAAAATGTTCCAACAACTGGAATTTGCTTTCTTGGCTGGAATGTTCAGCTATGATTTGAACGTCATTAAGATTTTATGTATCCATCGGGTGTAATAGGCCACCCTGACAAAAATCCCAGGTCGCCTGAGATTTGCACATCCACGCCCAGGAATGATCACTCCCATTACTAATTTACTTCTGTTTTGCTCGCAGACCAATGGACCGCCATAATCCCGCTAGAATGAAAGGAAAGAAAAAAGAACAAAATAAATAGAAGGATACCTATATTGTTACAGAGCAAAAAGTAAAAACTATCTCGTATACGCCTTACAAGATCCTGATGTGTGTCGTCAGGTGACCGACCATCCTAATCCATTCAGCAAGTTATAAGAAAAATGCCTCATTGCAATTTAAACTTGCTCCACTGAAATCAAAGGCAAAGCTTTCACTAATTTCAGTGGTGCTAGAACATTATGTACCTATGTAACTAATTCTATCAAAATATAGGCTAAGCAATTCTTATTAGGATTCAGCATCAAAACAGGCTCTGATTGGGTGTGGACCCAAGTACTCTAGTAAGAAGAACTTCAGCAATTCATAATGCTTGCCTCCAATTTCAGTTTTTTAATATTACAACTCTAGGGAAGAAGATGTAAGATGCTATTCTACAGATTTCTAACATTTTTTACATTGAGCCCATGTAGTGTAGAGGTTTGAGGGTGTGATTAGGACTAGAGAGATCAAGGTTCAAATCCCTTCTCAGCTGTGAAGCCCAGTAGGTAACATCCAGCTAGTTATCATCTCTCAACCTGACCAATATCAGAGTATGGTTTTGAAGATAAAATTGGTGGAGAGAGATTCCTGGAAATCCTTGAAGGAGGGTAGGATATAAGTAAATAAGCCAACAGAATTGTACCTCACAGGTTCCACTGCCAATGCTCTCAGCCTTAGCACACATTTCTGACTCTTTCACGACTATATTTGTTCCAAAATCTTGACTGCAGCGCTCATTTCCCATGATGATCATATTTGCTTCTCGAAGTCTCCCATCAAAGGGAGCATCTGAAACCCAAAAGCAAAAATGAGAATATGCTGGTGTTTGCTCTCTCTTCAACAATAAAGACCATGTTTTTCTAACAAAAAACAAGTTCCCAATATATTGGTTCAAATAAAGAAGCATAACACAGAGTTTGACTTTGCTAAAAAAATAAAAATAATTAATGTACATTTTGAGAAAGATGTTACCATGAGGCATAAATCAGACTAGGTCTATATGAAGTTGTAATTCTAAATCCATCTCCTCAAAAGCAATTCCGCTGAAGCCATTTGACTAGGTACCAGAACAATATGCTTACCGTATATACTCAAGTATAAGCCGACCCGAATATAAGCTGAGGCACCTAATTTTAGCACACAAAAAACCTGGGGAAACTTATTGACTTGAGTATAAGGCGGTTCACCACACCACAAACCTGGTTATGGCGGCAGCGGAGGAGGAGGAACAAGCGGCTTGAAAGGGCTGCTTTTGGGCTGCTCGTTTCTCCTCCGCCACCGCCGACAGTGGCAAAGGCGGAGGAGGAGGAAGGAGCAGCCCAGAAGGACCCTCACTCGAGTATCAGCCGAGGGGGGCTTTTTCAGCATAAAAAATGTGCTGAAAAAGTCAGCTTATTCTCAAGTATATACGGTAATTAAAAGCTAAGCAGAAAATAAAATTAAGTTAACTGATCTGCTTCCTGACGACACCTGATAAATGTCAGGAGCACAGTAAAACAGATTTTTCCATACCACACACACAACTAAATCACAACCTGCCATACTTTCCCCCTACTGGTGGGTTAGTTAATAAAAAATGTCAGGTGTGAGTTTATGAGGCAGGTGGTGCAGCGGAAGGCGTGCTGCGCATGCGCCACGGATGACGTCTCCCTCTCTCCAGCACTGAATGTCATGCTGGAAGTCCAGGTCTGGTGGAGGAACTCTAGATGAGCCCCTGGCCTGATCTAGCAGGCTATTCTTATGCAGAGGCCAGACAACAGTTTGGGAGGAAAAATATGGGCCAACCTTTTAAAGTACGATAAAGAAGACAACCATTTGGTCATCTCTGTGTTGTTGCTGCTGCTTTGCATAATTCATATATATATTAGGGGTGACTGGAATCCCCAGGGAAATTTTGGTAGTCTTCTGGAAAACTCCTTTTTGCTTCCCTCAAAACCCCTTCTATTCTCCACACACGCACACCCCGTGGGAACCTTCAAATTGGCCTCATCATTTCACTTTTAGCAGCAGTGATTCTATCCAAATCACTGTTGATTTTAAAAAAGCAGGACCAGTGCTTTTTTTCTATTAAAAAAAATATGTTTAGGAGTCCTCTCATTTTCCTACTCATATTGAAATATTGCTCCTCAATGGGGCCAAACTTAGATTCACAAAATGTTTCGGGGTATGTGTACCCCCAGAAAAAAATCACTGAGCAGAACCCTCCCATAATACATGAACCCACACAAACTGGGAACCCAGGTGGCTATCAGCACCCCAGTGCATGTTCTACTTCAGAAGAAAAGCTCTTACTTCCTGTATGTCCCCATCCATAAACAGTGCAAGTAGTGCCTTCCGGAATGGTACATCCAGAAATGGGCAACCTGATGATTGCCACAGCATCACTGCTTACTGCTGGCCTGGAAAGAGATTATATAAAGACAGATGTATACTTATTCTTACCAGCCCTTTTAAAGCAGAGTTCATACTCACAACAATTTCAGTAGCTAGATCAGGTGAACAGACATGTACTTGCAACTTTTCAAAAAGTTTAAAGTTCAGCAAAAGGACTTAAGATATATTCTAGAATTTGTTTTTTGAAGCCCACAGACTGAAAGTTCTATAGCAAATTTCTTTACATGCAGACCTTCCAAGTGTTCCTAAGAACTCATGAACTGGGATTCTTTTCAGGAAAATGACACATTTTTCTACCTGCTTATTGTCCATGGATTTCTTTTTGGGATCTGCCTAGTGGAATTGCCTTCTGGGATTATTGTTTTGAGGACATTTTCACAAGTGCGTGGAGGAGCACATGTTGTGATGTGATGTGTGTAATCACCTCGACAGTGAATCAATGAGACAGAAGTTAAAATGAATGCACATTTCAGTAGGACCCAGTTAGCACGCAGTTAAGATCAAGTGTTGTTGATGACAGTAGCTGGCTACATCTTTCAGAATAAATATCATATTTGAAAAACTCTTTAAAAATAATTGGGAAAATCCACAGATAGTCATTGCAAGCAAGTTCTCTGGTCACTTTACTTGGGAATTATATTATATACAGTAGCAAAGTCTCGTGCCATCTAAGAAGTGCACAACTGTCAACACAAACCTACAAAGAAAGAAGCATGATTACAACTAACCTGGAAAGTTTCAGCAATACCAGTTCTGATCCTTTGGGACCATATACCAGCTGGGAGATATTCAGAACTTGCTTATGCTTCTCTTCGTGTGCTCTTTCAACATTATGAATTCCAAGCCATGCTTGATAGTCTTTGAGATTATACCTGAAGGAAGGAAAATTCAATGGCACTTTGTATGTGGTTCTCTGTCCAAATCAATCAACACTTGGAGTGGACTAGTGGCTTTACGCTCTCTGGATCAGTTTACCATGGGCAGATTTCAAACCTTTAATTGTGGTTCAAAGATGAACATGCAGCGTGGTGATGCATAGAGCAAAAATCATGGCTGCTTCACTCTTCCCGTGCCCCTGCTACACTGCCAGGAGCCAAGTCACAGTTTGGCTCAGCACTGTATCTGAATCCAAGCTCACCATTTGTTTCCTCCAAACAAGCCACGGACAGTAAGCCAAAAACAAACGTTGGTTACAGCTTTTGCTTTGTTCTAGAAGATAAATATCACAAGCCAAACAATGGTTTATCTCCCAAGCAGTGTGGCAGCAGTAGGAATGGCGGAGGAGGGTAGCAGCAGCCATGATTTTCATCCCATGCACCAGAATGCTGCGTGTGCATCTTTGAACTATAGCCAAGCTTCACTAGAGTGGCTGGGGAAACCCAGCCAGAGGGAGGGGTCTAAATAATAACTTATTATTATTATTACTACTATTATTATCACTATTGTTTAAAGTGTTGTGCAAATCAGACCACTGACTTGCATGCCCAGGGTAAATATGAATACAATATGAAAACACTTTGTCAGTTTGAAAGACCACGGTGTGTTGTTGAGCCTCTTCGATTGTGGTCCAATACTTCCTGCATCCCTACTTAATTTAGTCTTCTAGTCCTTAGTCCTTCCTACTTGCTCTCGGGGTTGTTAGGGGTTTTTGTGTGTGTTTTTTACACCATTAGCCAATCTGTTTTTATATCAAAATGCAAGTGTGTCAGCTGCCGTCTCAGCTGCCTGACCCAAAGTTTCCAAGATCTTCTGTATAATTACAGGGGAGATGCCACTCTCTGAACAGGTTGCAAGTAAGAAGGTAGGCAGGGGGGCTGGCTAAGGACAGATTGAGGTTGGTGGGGAAGCAGGGGCGAATGAAGGCTAACCGACACCTGGGGCGCGGCAAACTACTGGCTGCGCACGCGTGGCGTCGCTACATAGGGCGCATGTGTGGAGTCGCTAGATACCGTGCATGCGTGCGACACCGCGCATGCATTGTATGTACTGGTTTGCTGCCGGCACTGCTCAAATGCTGTACGGGCGGTGGCAGGATCCTCTGCTTGTGGCTGCAGCCGCGAATGGAGGATCCCCCACACGCGGCTGCGGCAGCATGATGGTTGCTTGCGCCGCCGCGCCCGGGGGTAGTGGGGCGAGCACCCCAAGGGGTGCCTTCTTGCCACCCCCCCAACATGGCACCCGGGGTGCACCGCCCCCCGCCCCCCTTGCGACACCACTGTGGGGAAGAGCATAATTATCAGAGGATAATTCACTCTGATAGACCAACCTAGGCTGAACATTGCCCATTTCAAATAAAAGCACTTCTCATTTCTGTTGGTTGAAATGGAATTTGTATTATTACACAAAGGAAATGGCAAATATTTAGAACCAATGACGTTTAAAACTGCAAGAGATTTTTGAAAGAGTTCATCTGAATCTTTAGCTGAGATTTCTGCATTGCAGGGGGCTGGACTAGAATCTGGGATTCTATGAACCATCTGTTTGTTGGTCCAGCAACACTAATCACATTAATACATGATTTTTTTTACATTATAAAATTCTGTTGCTTTACTTAAAATCTGTTAACAATGTGACAAAAAGAGTCTAACGTGGTATTCTGAATGTATAAATTCTAACTACATATTCAAATGCAGTAGACCTCTGAAACGGTGACTGATGCAATCTGCTAGGGAATAGATTTGGGATAATAAGAAGCAGCAGAAAACTGTAAACTAATTCTTTTTGTGGAGGATGGGGCTTGTTTATTTCTTATTTTCACATACCCTAATCTACATTTCCTGGTTTCGATTACAGCTTAACGTACGTACAACACATTTCAAAGAGCAATTGCCAAAGTAGTTTATGGCTACAAGGTCAAATTCTTGGAAAGCTCCAAGTTGCATCTGGATTCTTGACTAAACAGAATAGAAGTTTTGGGTATTCTCCGCCTCACCACCTAGGTAAATCAATTGTGTGGTAATATTAATTATATGAAAAGGATAATTGTTGCAGAATACAACTTTATAAAGGCTATAGTTATACAAAGAGGGCTAGGTTGCAACAGAGAGATTCCTACCACAAGCTCTTAAAGAATAAAATTGTTTTTCTACACTAACTGTGTAGTAATAAAAAGTTACTTTACCGAGAAGGAAAACATTGTTTTGCTGTCAGGACCCAGTCTTCCTTTATTAATGAACCTCCACAGAAATGCCTGCCTCTGCTGGAGGAAAAGGTTGAAATAGTTACTTGTAGTCATAAGCAGCTGCATACAACTCAAACCAATATTGTTCTTATTATAACTAACATAAGAAGAGCCTGCTGGATCCGGCCCCTGGCCCATCTAATCCAGCGTCCTCACAGTGCCCAGCCAGATGCCTGTGGAAGCAGACCAGGAGCAGAGCAGCCTTCTCCCCAGCCCTCCTCCAAGCTAGCTGCCTAACAATGTGATGCTGACTTCCAGAAAATTGTTCCCCCTCCACACCCAGGTCAATGTATCGATAGCGACCGTACTCTTTTGCCATTGTACCATAGCATGAAGACAAGATTCCTCTTCCCCCAGCAAGTATAGCTTTGTTTTAGTTTCTGTGCATTGCTTTAAAAAGAAAGATCAGCTTGAGGCCCAAGAGTCTTCTATCCAGTAGTGGCTTTAAATGCACAGAGGCAACCCCCTTTGTGCAAGGCAGGGCACCTCTTTTTTGCTGATCTCTTCTACCCAATTTGCACCACCCACCCACCCACCCACCCAATGCCTCTAAGAAGCTTCTCCTAAAAGTTGGTGAGCCATTTGGAAGAGTATGAGATATGGCCCAGAGGAGAGAGTGAAAATGGGATAAATAGCAATAAACACTCAGCATCCAAAGGGAATCAATCAACAAGAAGAAAAAGAAATGCTTCTGTTACCAGACAGCTCTGCAGCTTGTTTCAACTTTGCATTCTGACCCTCATGAAGGTCTAAAATATACAAGGCTGAAATGCACTGGGCTTGTTTCTGAATAAAATACCATATAGCATATTGCGATTTTTCTCCTTTTCTTTGGGTGAAAATAGGATGCCTCACCTGACACCAACATAAATGATTCTGCTAACACAAAACCACCATGGACTGCAATCCTAGCCCCATTTATCTAAGAGGGAAGCCCCACCGAATTCAGTAAGACTTACTTCTGTGTGGACCTGCTAAGGAGTCTGCTGTTAGTCAGGGTAATGGAAATCATTTAGTTAACCACAAAGGCCAAAGGACTGAGTGAGCAAGAACTGGGATGCGGCCTGCCTGAGTTTGAGACCCTCCTCTCAGAACCAATGGAATATACCATATTTTTTGCACCATAACACTCACTTTTTTCCTCCTAGAAAGTAAGGGGAAATGTCTGTGCGTGTTATGGAGGGAATGCCTACGGGTGGCATGCCTACGGATTTTCCTCCTCTAAAAACTCCGTGCGTGTTATGGTCGGGTGCGTGTTATAGAGCGAAAAATACGGTATAAGTGTGAGACTTATGCTGTCTTGTGGAAGCAATGTGGGGAACTTGTTACTCAATGTGCAGTTAGAAATTCAGTGTTTCTCCCCTAAAATGGAGAATCAGAGACAATAGGTCTGTCCAAATGTTCAGAACCACATGACGGTAATTGCATTAACATTCGTTCAGGGTTTCAGTTCACAGGGACAGTTTATGCGTTTTCAACAGGTCGCTCCACTACGTGGACACAATTATTGTTATGTTCTTTTGAATGACCAAATAAGGTCTTGGGAGGAAGGGAGGGTTGGATCCCACACAGTGAAGGGCAGCACATACAGTCTTACCTGTCCTTCAAACTAACCATCCATCCTTTGTCAGGTTGAGTTGGGATTCCATTAACAACTCTCAGGTGTTTTGTTGAGGCACAAGGGATAACAGCAGCTGAAAGAATGTTCTTAGGTTACATTATATTCCACTTTAGACCTAAGACTTTGAACAGCTTATACAACTACACTTTCCCGTTAAAAGAAAACAACAACTGACAAGCATCTTTTCTCTAAATAGTCTATAAGCCGCCCTAAAATTGTTAGTGTCCTTTACCATCACAAATAGCAGTGGGAAATTATGATGTGGTTCTTGCTGTGAATAAGAGCAGGAGGACAAACAGGACTCGAGGACCACTTGCAGCATATATTCAGGAACTTTAATAGACTTTGACAGTAATATTAACCATGGTTTAGTGCTTAAACGGGAAAGCTGTAGAAAGCTCAAGGAAAGCAACAAGTTCATGCAGTGCCTCTCTTTCGACATGCTCGGGAGGAGTGCAGTGGTACCCTGGTACTCAAATGGCTTGGGTCCCAAACAAATTGGCTCCCGAATGCTGCAAACCCGGAAGTGAGTGTTCCAGTTTGTGAACGTTTTTCGGAAGCTGAACGTCTGACAAGGCTTCTGATTGAGCGCAGGAAGCTCCTGCAGCCAATTGGAAGCTGTGCCTTGGTTTTTGAACCATTTCAGGAATCGAACGGACTCCCAGAACAGATTAAGTTGGGCTGTTTAGTGTTATGAGTATGACCAATGTATGAAGTGGGCCTAAGATACACCCAGGAAGTGTGAGAAAGGATGGCTAATATACCATAACAGAATTTATTTATTGGATTTATATAAGCGCTACTTACGGTCTAAACTGCCCATTGTAGGAACGGCATCATCTTCACCTACACAGACAATGCAGTATAATCAAACCATGATTATTCTTGTTAAATAAACTTATTTACAACTACAATGTGTGTATGAAAACTGTAAACATGGCGAGTATGTTGAAGAATATACATTTTTCTGCTTAACTTGTGGCACAGGTTCAATAATGTCGCCCACTATGAATATTTTCCCAAGAAGAATGTTTCCCAAGAAGAATAAGAACCCTAAACATTTACTTGATTTATAATCTGAAACAGCACACCTCTTTAGGGATGCAATAGCCTTTCAAACAGAAGATCTATACTAGGAGTTAGCCAAAATATCCCTCCCTACTTTTCCACCATGTTTATAGGCAGTTAATTTTAATGGCTTTTCAGGGTTGATTTGGAGAAAGAACCTCAATCTAGTTACCATTCCCCCCCAAGCCCCCCACACACCAGAATGATGCTATATCTAAGGCATGCTGAAGGGGAAAGTGGTGGCTTCCATAATTTGTAGAATGTCGCTTGACAATATTCTCGGAAAATGTTCTATTGGCTTCAGTTTATGCACACAATTTTAGCCAAACAAGGGCTTGCTTTCATTCCATTTTGCCAATTTTGAAGCTTATCTAGATAAATTAGTACTAGCTCCACGTTGGTCAACTTTTCCCACCCCATTCTCACCAATATCAGTGTCTGAAGCCTTTTTTTTAATTATCACATTTATCAGCTAGAGTACAGAACTATATATGCTCCCTCCTGACTTTTTTCCACTTCCAGCAATTCTGTAGCATCATCGGCCTATCATTTATACTGAGCACTTACATCTCGATATAGGGCAGTAGTCCCAGGGGATCTGAGGATCACTTGTATAGCACCAAGGACCGTGAACATCATCATCCGGATTACGACAATAATTTTTCTTCAACTTGCTAATATCTGGCTCTTTATATATTGGTAGATGCCTATAAAGAAAATATAATAAGCTTGTATGAACACAAGTCGATTTCCTGATTATTAATGGACATTTTTGCCAAGCAATTTGTGCTCTGACGGCATTCACATTTCAGGCTTATGGGGTTTAGAAATAGTACAGGAAATTTCCCCTAAGGCATGGTGGGGGAAATTAACCAGAAAAGCTCATTTGATAAGCAGAAGGCTTCATGAGAAAGAGCAGGGCATTGTGGGAAACTGTTGAGTACTAAAACGTAGCTCTCTGTTTCCTGTTCATGTGAGGGAATGATAGAACATACATCTTGCAGGAAACCCTGAAATCCAAGTAAAATAATACGAAAATCAAGTCTAATCTTTTTTTCCCCTGGACCTTCAAAACAACAGTTGAAGATTCTCCTTAAAATGTCTTATCTTTCCCAACACCACAATTTATTATGAAATTGCAAGCTGTGCACTGAACTTGGAATCTAATTTTATTGCAATTGCCTTTTGAAAAAAATATATTGGACCCAAAATGAATCGACACTGGTCTGTGAACTCTTGCAAAAGCACCAGAAGAAGACTTCTCACAGTGCCACCACATCAGTAGATCATATAAAAACCCCTGAAAATAATTTGGTCTTGTGATGGACTTCACTAGATTAAGTAGTCACTTTTCTTCTGAAACGATAAGAAAAACCCCTTGAATAGTGGAAGCAAAAGAGTGAGAGGGAGTCTATATAAAATGAGATGTCTTCATCCCAGTTCTACTCTCCAAACAGGGGTATAAGTCCATCTATAGGCCTACCATCTATAGGCCTACCATCTTGAAAAGAAAGAAAGGAATTCAGTTGAAGGCACTGTAAAAAATGTTTAGTAAAAAACATGGAAGCCACTTGAACAATATGTTGCAACTTTCTCTACTGATTGAGACGGAAAATATTTTTTTCCTTTTAGTTTTGTACATACCTTTGTAAGTCTTGAATGTTTTTATCCCACATAGAGCAAGTTAAGCCAAAGCGGGTCTGGGCCATATTTCCCATATAATTCGTCCCATTCCCTCGATAGCAATCTACATAAAGAACAATCATTTAAAAGAAGCTACTAAAATACCAGTGTTACTGGTTTTTCTAAATATCCTGTTAATTAAATATCATCCAGTTTTTTCAGCATGTTGTTTAGAAGGTAATACATACAAAAGCAGGGCCAGTAAACACAGTCATAAGAGAAAGCTAATGTACATGAAGACAAGAGCTCTTTGAATCTTTTAAATAATTATGTTTAAAGATATAAATAAGTAACTCAAAAGTAAATAAGTAACTTGCTTTCAATATCTATTGCAGATGTACTGGGAATTTTTCAGTTCAAATGGTAATTTGTTGACTGTGAACTTGACAAGGTCGCCCAATGCATTAACATATGTAAAAGCTGCCAATGTATCTTTAGTTCTGCAGTTTAAATCCAGATGTTTTCAGGAGGTTATAAAATGGAACTTTAAGCTAGTCAAGGAAAAGGTCCTGGATTCTGGCAAGGATAGATAAATGCTGTAGTTACTCATCCCCATACAAGGCAAAGGACAAGCTCACAGCTGATCTCAAGTAAAAATATTCCCATCTTTGAAACATACATTTTGGTTTATTTTAATTCGGAAAATGTTTCACAACTTTGCATATGCTGTGAATAAGTTTCACATCTGCAACCCTTTTGACATTGTCACTTCAAATAGTCTTGCACCATTCTGCTACATTATAGTTGTGAAGCAGAATCACAGGATTCTGTGGAATTTTAAAAAGAAAAGTGTGAGGTGCTGATTTAGTAGACTGGGCCTTTCAGACTGACCTTGAAGCCACCTGAGAAAACTGCAGAACGCAGTTCACTGGAGAGATTGCTTGTAGAATGGAAAAAAAGGACACTCACAAACCTCAAAAGTAAGGTAAATACAACACAAACCCTCCATCCCAAGTACAAACCCTCCACGAGCATTTCACTGAAATTTCCTGCCTCTTTCGTTATTCTCAAATGTAATTTCTTTCTCATTAATTGATGCAGAATGGTTGAGAAAATCATGGAAGTCCGCTCCCCCCCCCCTTTTCGGTGGCGGCGTTGCAGGACGGCAGACGCTTCACTGGGGCCCCAGCGAGGGAATCCTGGCATCAGAGCCCCTTCCTGATTGGTGGTGTGGGCGTAAGCCTGTGCCGCCTATCAGGAGTTTTGGTGACTTGGGATGCAGGCCAAGGGCTGAGCCGACAGATGGGGAAGGCGTCCCTCGGGTCTGTTCCTTGCCCACACCTGGGGTTCTACCTGCTTTTTCTCCTCAATAGGGGGTGATTTTCAGCACAGCACCAGATTACATTAGAGACCTTTGCAAACCAAATATCCAGGTAGAGAGACAGAAATTTTTACTCTTAGTTTGTGGTGGCCTCTCTTAAAAAAATATTTAATTTGTGCACAGAATGTCAAATCTGCTACTATGACTATTATGCAGTAAATGACTTAACAAAAAAAATTCTCATGATATTCCCAGCAGCATCCAGAACAAGGATTACGCTGAGGAGTATGGTTTCTTCCACAATACTTTAGAATATTCTTATCTTCCTAGTAGACGTTACCTTGCTCACTTGGTGCATCACATTTTGGTATTTGAAAGCAAAAGCCAGTGCGAGTTTTTGCGTCGGTAGTAAAACACCACGGTGCCTCGGCTCCATCTGGATTGCGGCAGTAGTTTTCTCTTAAGTCCCTATAAAAAGAATAAACATGTTAACATATGTCAGGCACAGTGCTGCTGTTTTGCATTGCTTTTTCTAATGCAACTTAGCAATAATAAAAGCTGTTTGACATCTGTGTGTCACTAAGTTTCTAAAGCAGAAAGATTTGCACAAAAAACAACACAAAGTGTGCACACACTCGAGTAAAATTTGGCAACAGAAAGCAGGAGACAACAGGTACATTTATATTCAATGAATAATGGCTATAGTATTTCACATAAAGTGCAAGGGTATCTATGCGCTCCATCTTTTGGCCACCGTTGCTCCAAATGTATTTTGCCTGTTACAAACTCTTTCATGTGAACTGGGATCAGAGTCATCTGAAACCTATTATAAATTCTGCTTTCAGGCTTATGCCAACAATAACCCCTCCCTTCTCAGAGTGAATGGATCTATCTGGTTATAGGGGTAGGGCCCCTTTGGTTTTATCACTGATTTAATTAGGAAACTGAAACCCAAGAGTATGAGAAATGTGATTAGAAATCCTATACAGGTGTTACCTTTTGAATTGGTGTCTAACCATTAGGGACTCTCTTTAAAACAAAGTATCAGTTTGTATTAAAACTGTCAACCTCTTGAAATGTAAGTGTTACTCTCCATTCTCCTGAAAACTTCACTCAAGTTCAATTGAGTCTTCAATTTCATAAGGCTTTTTTCGGCCATCTGGAATAATGATTGATAACTGTCGGTAGAATAAATGTGTGCCCAGTCTTATTAACATGAGATGTCTTCATCAGACAGCCTAACAGAAGAAAGAACTATGACTATCTCTGACATAATATTTCATTCACTGCAATTTTTAAGAAATTGTAAGGAAATAGGGAATCTTCAAAAATGCAGAATTTGTGTTGGCTGGGAGATCAGCCATGAGAGCCACAATGTTCAAGCTGAATGGAATGTATGCTCTGTGTGTTTGACTTTTCCATTGCTTAAACCTCGGGTGGGAAACCTATGGCCCTCCAGATGTTCCTGGACACCAACAAGCCCCAGCCAGCTTGGCCACTGGTCAGAGGGGATGGGAGTTGTAGTTCATCCTCATCTGGATGCCCACAAGATCCCCATTCCTCATTTACACAGACACACATCTTCAACAGTTCTGTATTTTGGGGGGGGGGGGGATGTGCGTTGGAAAATGTAACATCAACAAGGAAACTAAAACTAACCAGGGTAGCATTGTAGAGCTTTCCCAGTACTCCAGTATTCTTTAAAAAAACAAAAACAAAACAAAAATAAAGGGAGTTTTCTTAGGAAATAGGCTCAATGACAAATGTTGACTAATATTTCTAAAGTGCTTAATCAAAACTCCTAAGGGAGTCAATTGAGTGTTTTGTCTGGGACATGTTACAGGACCAGATTCCCCCATTCCCTTCCTAGTTGGGTTAAAGAGGTTCTCAAGAAAGGATTTGTAGAGGATATCCCATATTAGTGCAGCTTTAAGTGAAATTTATGAAATTTGGCTCACTATTCTGGAAAAAGAGATACATTCACCTCCGTGCATGCTTTTCTTTAAAGTATGTTACACATATTTGGCTGAACACTTGAAATCACATGCTCTGACCGATTGATTGTAGCAGAACAATTTTCAGGGTGAAAATCCTGAGGACTGCTATAAAACTTTTACATCCTTATTCTTTAGTTTTAAGGCTTTAATCCTGTGGTCTGAACATAGATGTCTAATTCTCAACTCTAACCTCCAAGCACCACCAGCCCAAAGCCTGGCTTTTCAGAAGTCCCGATGCTTTCATTTGGACTTGCTGCCCGTTAAGTATATGCAGCCAAAGGCGTGTACTTCACCCTTCTACAAGTTAAATGGGATTAAATTCCAGAGCCTCACAGAGCCAAATGGACCCACCCACCATATTTCTAATGTCCACAGTAATTGCTGCAGCTGCTCTATTAATAGCCTTGTTGATCTACATTTATTTTGATCTGTAAAGTCTTCAATGGTCTGCCCAGGAAACAGCACCAAGGCAACAATAATTACCAAGGGATCATGTTGCATTTAGGGGAAGGACCACAAGTCAGTGGTGCAGCAGGGGTGTTGTAAGCAAAAGGTGCCAGTTTCAATCCTAGGGCTGGGAGAGACCCGACCTGAATCTTGGAAGAGCCATTGCCAGCCAGCAGGGACAATACTGAGCTGGCCGGAGTTGTCTGGCTCAGCATAAGGCAGCTTCCTATTCAGGTTCCTATGTGCCATTTTAAAAAGCATTCCCATATTCCTCTTTTTCACCGGTGAATAGATCGGATTTCTAGCAACAGTTTACTGAGGCTGTGACTGCAAAACTGTTGCCTTATGCCTGCCATCATGACATAGCCAGGCAAGTGTGGGATTCTCTCCCACATTTTTGTTCTACTGACGGGCAAGTGGGTAAAACAATGGGTTATGTATGAGGAGAGAAAGCTTGTCACCTTCGAAAGAGTTTTCCACGTGAATGGTTTGTGGCTAATGAAGAAGAAGAAGAAGAAGAAGAAGAAGAAGAAGAAGAAGAAGAAGAAGACCGTGAGAAAAGCTTCGTGTCCCACCTCCAACCTGCAGCAGTTAAAGGACTCCTTAGCTGCCCAGCACCAAGCATATCTTTCTGCAACCGTTGTGCACAATATAGCCATTTTTACAGCACGATCCTAAGCATGTCTACTCAGAAGTAAGTCCCACTGAGTACAATGAGACTTACTTCTAGGAAAGTGTATAGAGGAATGGCACCTGGATTGCTTTACAGTGCCACTGGAACTGGAACCTAGGCAATTGTCAAATTAATTTGAGCAAAGGAATATAGAAAGGAGAAGTGAAAAATGCATTTATTGGAGTTGCTCTACAAATATTATAAAATCAATTCTCATGACATTGCCAAAAGACTCTTCTGTGCATATGACAATAATTAATGTAATACAAAATAAAAAGATCAAGTCCACACACCGTACATAATGCATATTTTCCTACCGTCAGCTATATAGTAGCATAAAAAACTTATTTAACAAAAGTGAAATATGACACATAAAAGACAGTAGGAACTTGGTTACATTTGCAAAAATTATAATAGGATTTCTTTTGATTCTTCCTTGCTCGTCCACCTTCAGCTCTGCAGTGCAAGGAAACAACAGTGTGTCATCACATGTCCAACCGAGACCTTCTCCCCCCCCCCAAGGAAGCAAGCACTGATAGAAAATACACAAAGCAATAGCATGTACCCATATTGCTGGCTGTTGCAGTGGAACTGTGGGAGTCCTCCCAAGAGCTCTCTGGGTAAGATCACACAGGAGTCAGAGTTCTATGAGCTATCACAGTCTATCAGAACGCCCACATTGCAGCAGTCAACATGAGGGGGTTGATATCATGCATGCACAACTGTGCTGTACTTAGCTAGCACCACCACATATCAGGTTCACCACAATAAAAAATAATCCTTTAGCAAGCACCATGCTGGAGCCTATCCATCTCGCTAGCAAAACTTGGAATACAACTATCCCATATGTAAGCACGCTTTCACCACTGTGCCACAAAAAATTCATTGGCACTTGAAGTCAACATTAGAAGAGCCTGTTGGAGCAGGACAATGGCCCCTCTAGCTTCCTGTTCCCGCAATGGCCAAGCAGATCCCTCTAGGAAACCCGCAATCAGGACCTGAGCAGAAGAGCATTCTCTCTCCTCTGAGGTTTCCAGCAACTAGTATTCAGAAGCATTATTGCCTCTGACTGTGGAGGCAGAGCGTAGCCGGTGCTTATTGCATGCAAGAGAATCAAACAAGCTGTAGCAACCGTGGCATCTCAGCCTAGTACCAAAGCAGCATGGAATGAAAATGGCAGAGCCACAATGACTTGCTTCCAGTCAAACAGCACCAGTTGCATCGCAGCTGATACTCTAAGTTGCAACTGAGTGCAGGCAGCATTCCCCACTCCCAACCATCACTCTTGATGAACGACATGGGACTTTTATTTGCAACAATGCTTCCGAGTAGATGAAATTTCTAGTAAAAAAGGAAGGAAAGAATAAAAGAGACAAATCCATTTCAACCGATTCCAGCTAGACAAGCTGCAAAATTACTTCAAACTGTTTTTCTATCCCAGTGCACAGCTAGATGGCGGCACCTATCAAATTCTGATGAATAGTGTATTCTGAAAGATATTGAAATATGTCCCTTACAACAGCTCCCATTCATGTAACATTAACCAACAATCCTGGATTATTAGAACACCATTAGCCTAATAAGGATGGTTCTCCAGCATCTATATGTGCTTCATTGCACTAGTCTTGCTAGTGCCAATAAGTTCTTTCTCAGCTGGAAAATGGAAGCTGAGCTGCAAAAGCAGGTTTCTGAATGGTGCATGAACATGGTGTTCCAAGCGAGAAACCATGTGGGTGTTGCACAGCACTTAGACCATGCCATTCACATCACAAGGTCAGCAAATGTCTCAGAAGTGTGCAGGTGGCACAAAGGAGGGTTGCTTCATTCTGCACGCATCCTGGAAAAGAAACAGCAGCAAGGGTAAGCAAAATAACTTTTTGCTTAGTGCTCTTGGTCACAGTTCCCCAAACATTCAGAGTCACTATGTAAAAAGAGCTGCTTCAACAAGAAATATGTATTTTTAATATTGAGAGTACTAGAAGCAGGACCAGCCCAAGACATTTTGGCACCTAAGGTGCTCCCCTGCCCACCAGAGAAGGAGGAGGGAGGGAGGGAAGAGCTCCATCAGGCAGTGGGTGGAGAAAGATTGGCATCAAGATCTGCTGCCCCACTGGATCCTGCCATCTGAGGTGGTTGCCTCACCTGGCCTCATTTGTGGGCCATCATCTTTCCATCCTAGAAAGGCCTCCCAAACCCTTTTCCTCAGATTCCCTTACAGTCTGGAACCACCACTGAGTCAGCCTTCCAATTCTAGCAGAAAGGCACTCTTGGGAGCAAAACCAAGCACTGTGCACCTCTGTCTGCACATGTGTGCATTCAGTACCCAATCCTTTTATTGATGATGCAAAAGCTGGTCCTTCAAGAAGGGAGCTAAGGGGGAAGAAACTATATGTTATCCTGCATATTTTCAGACATTAAAGTCTACACTAGCATGAATATAAAATAGAGAATTTCCAGATGGACAAATCTGAATTTTTAGTAAAAGTAAAGCACTGGTAACAACAATCATACTGGACACCCATTCACCCTGCACTGAAAAACAAGCACACTCTCACAAAACCGTAGCATATTATCAAGTCAGGATAACTTACCCCCAGACAAGATTCTTGTTGTCAAGCTGCTACTGTGGCGAAGGTTTCTGACATGGACAGGTGACTGAAGCCTTTCATAGGACACAGCCAGCCAATTTAAGAGCTGAAGAATGAGCAGCTACAAGGGATCATGGTTCCACACAACCAGAGCTTCTATAAGCAGCAGGAATCCTAATTAGGAGGGGAAGAATTGATGCTGGGGCTTGCATCATTTCAACTAGTTCACCTGTAGATGTATTAGATTCCCTAGAAGGGAGAAGGGAACTTTCATACAACTAGGAAATGGGGAGGGGAGTGTTGTGGGGGGAGCAGTGGCTTCTTAAAAATATCAGAGAGTTGAGAAGGTAGGAAGTTTTAGTGTTCAAGGTAAGATAAAGCCATGTTGCAGAAAAAACCCTGAGTGACAGTTTAACACCTCTCCCAACTAGTCCCAAAACCTGTGACCAATTCACTTTTTTACCATCTTTCTTACTGGAAATGTTGGTGTGCCTCCATCACACCAGTATACATAGTCCATGTGCACACACATAAAACCACCAGTTTGCCAGGTACACGGTGAGAAGCTGGTACTAGACACCATCAGGCACTATGAATACACCACAACTTATGCGCCAGTTTTGCAGGCCAGAAAAAGGGCTCTGAAGATTCCCACATTGGATTGTGCATGGATCCATGAAATGAGTCCACCAAACATGGAGCAGTTATATAAATTAGATTCAGGTGAGTTGTCCCAAAAGCAACACTTGAAAAACATAGCTACGATTCCTAGATAGTGTTTGACATGACAGTAAAGTATGTTTTATATCACACTCTACAAGTCACATGAGTATTTATTCGGTTGAAGATTAATAATGATTCTGCAAGTCATAATCACTGCCATTAAAATGGTGACACCCACGAGGCCCTACTCACTTGCATTTATAGTTCTGCGATGTGAAGTTGTGTTGATGAGGAGTCTGAGAGTCCCAAGGCTGACATTCAATGCCACTCCATATGGTGCTTATAGTTCCACGGTACCCGTCTCCTTGACCTCTGATGCATTCTCTCGTCTCAGCTGCTGCTGAAGAGCTGTCCACAACATTCTGAGCTAGAAAGATAGACATGGCTGTTGCTTTCCTTCCTGCAAGTCAACCTCATGTAAGGGGAATGTTCTACAGTTCATCCTTTGATTCCTGCAGACCACTTAAAAGATACATTGGGTCCTAGGAAACAAGGCAACCCCTCACAGGGCTGCAATTTTATGCATATTTATGTGGGAGAGCTGGACCATAAAGAAGGCTGATGACCAAAGAATTGATGCTTTTGAATTATGGTGCTGGAGGAGACTCTTGAGAGTCCCATGGACTGCAAGAAGATCAAACCTATCAATTATTAAGGAAATCAGCCCTGAGTGCTCACTGGAAGGACAGATCCTGAAGCTGAGGCTCCAATGCTCTGGCCACCTCATGAGAAGAGAAGACTCCCTGGAAAAGACCTTGATGTTGGGAAAGATTGAGGGCACAAGGAGAAGGGGACGGCAGAGGACGAGATGGTTGGATAGTGTTCTCGAAGCTACCAGCATGAGTTTGACTAAACTGCAGGAGGCAGTGGAAGACGGGAGTGCCTGGCGTGCTCTGGTCCATGGCGTCACGATGAGTTGTACATGACTAAACAACTAAACAACAAGTCCAACTGAACATTGTGAGACTTACTCTGAATAGGGATGGGAAAATATTGCACATTTCTCATTTTTCAGATCTTAAGTTCAGTTCTCCACCTTTCCTCATCAATTTGTGATTTTTTAAAAAGAAAGTCTCCATGAAAACTCATTAACATTTTAGTACAATTTTCTTCCAATATGAAAAATCAGCAAGGCAATCTCCCCCAATATAACGCACCTGTGTAAGCTATTTTCACTAATACATGCATTTATATGCACAACCATTTTTGTATACATTACTTGGCTTGATAACTACAACTTGGAGAAGTGTGAATTTAGATGGAGGTTAGTCCACACAGGACTTCACAGAAATTAAATTCCTCAAGCATTATGAATCTTAGCTAATAGCTATTTCCACATTAGGCTAGCACTGAATTCCAAAGAACTGAATGCCATCAGTTCAAATGTCGGATTGCTTTGCATGAGAAAGACTTTTATTTGCTGTGATTCTGTGACTGTTTTAAGATTTTGTTCTGCAACACAGTAATGGATTTCATTTCCAAGGTTTTTCTTATTTATACAGTGGTACCTTGGTTTACTATCATAATCTGTTCCGGAAGTCTGTTCTTAAACCAAAGCGTTCTTAAACCAAGGCGTGCTTTCCCATAGCAGTGGGGACTCAATTTACAAATGGAACATACTCAACAGGAAGCAAAACATGTTCTTATTCCAAGGCAATGTTCACAAACCAAAACACCTACTTCCAGGTTTGCAGCGTTCTTAATCCAAGTGGTTCATAAACGAAGATGTTCTTAAACCAAGGTACCACTGTACTTCTATTTGGACATAAGCAGGAACACCACTAAACACCAGGTTTCTGCCTGCTAGATTGCAGTTTCCCAGAATGCAATTCACAGTGCCTTTCTCTCCCTGTGCCTGTGCAACAGCATGCTTCCCTAAGAGCAGAATACTAGGAATCCTTGTAAAGGCTCTGTGTTTATGCACCCTGACCTGAATTACCCATAGCTCAAACTTTATAAAGTCAATAAGATTTTGTGGGTTCACATCTGCTTGCACAATTAGGGTCTACTGTCTAACCTGGAATATAGATTAGTTTTTAAATGTAAAGTCTGCTGGTAAATACAAAGGTAATTCTTCAAGAGGCATCTTTTGTTGTTGTAACCCCAGTCATATAAACATGTACAAGACGAAATCTATTATAAACCCATCTAGCTACTTAAATCCCTGGTTCCACTTCAGTCAAAAGAGTATTTGCGCATGGAAAATTAAACACACAAATCAGTGTTTTGGCATCCTAGATTTGTTCTATGTAGATCACGCACATTTATGGATTAATGCAAAAGTATCTGATTTTTAAAATGAATACATTCCTACATCTAATATTCTAATGGCTTTATTAAGCTAATATTTGTGCACTTTAAAGAGTGGATGTGCTTCTGTAAATCTGATATCAAATTCTCCCTAGAGTAATATGTTTGGAAAGCCAACAAGTTTCTCTGTCTCAAGACCTTTTGCAGATGTCTCTGCAAGCTGCACTCAGTCTGGCGTGGACTGTTTTGAACAGAATTCTGGAAAATGGTAGCTCCTCAAATGAGTCACTCAGGCAGGCAGGCACAAGGCTTATTTTTACTACTTACAAATTTGTGATAATTGGAAATGTTTATGGAATTGAGGCCGCATCAGGAACATAATTAGAGATATAAGGGATTGAATTTGCAACCTTATTCATGCAAAGTAAAACATGGGAAGTGAGTGCCACTGTATTCTGCTCTGGTCAGACCTCACCTGGAGTACTGTGTCCAGTTCTGGGCACTACAGTTCAAGAAGGACACTGACAAACTGGAACGTGTCCAGAGGAGGGCAACCAAAATGGTCAAAGGCCTGGAAACGATGCCTTATGAGGAACGGCTAAGGGAGCTGGGCATGTTTAGCCTGGAGAAGAGGAGGTTAAGGGGTGATATGATAGCCATGTTCAAATATATAAAAGGATGTCACATAGAGGAGGGAGAAAGGTTGTTTTCTGCTGCTCCAGAGAAGCGGACACGGAGCAATGGATCCAAACTACAAGAAAGAAGATTCCATCTAAACATTAGGAAGAACTTCCTGACAGTAAGAGCTGTTCGACAGTGGAACTTGCTGCCAAGGAGTGTGGTGGAGTCTCCTCCTTTGGAGGTCTTTAAGCAGAGGCTTGACAACCATATGTCAGGAGTGCTCTGATGGTGTTTCCTGCTTGGCAGGGGGTTGGACTCGATGGCCCTTGTGGTCTCTTCCAACTCTAGGATTCTATGATTCTATGTGCTGTACCACTAAGCTAATGGATTATCTAACATTATTTATTCCTGACTTCTCTAGAATACTAATGGTCATCACTGAGAGTATACCATTTGCAAAAGCAAATTTGCCTTTAACAGAAGTGTATGACAATCTGTGATGTTTTTGCAGCAAAGTGATTAGTTACATCACATATTGTGTACTTTTGTAGGAATGTTAGGAAGGAACTGTAACACAGAATGAATACTTCAGAAAAACCAAACATTACTGCAGAGAAAAATATCAAACTACTCCTTAAGGAAACTGCAGTAATGCAATTCAAGGACATTCAAACTCCTACTGGGGCATCAATATTGTGCAGCAGTTGTACATTTCCATTGCATTCTTTTTTTATGATCACATTGGTTCAGAGTCATTTCCTGACAAAGTGGTTCAGAGTCATTTCCTGAAGTGAGCCACTTGTAAAAAAATGCCCTGTTACCTACAGCTTGTGAATTGCAAATTCATGCAGGAACAGAAAAGACAGAATAATTCCCCTTAAGATTCTTAGGATTCCACAGGTAAATCAGTATATTTTAAAATGGCAAAGATCTTCTACTGGTTGTACATGATTCCTATCTTGCATTTCCAGTGCTTTTTTCTGTGGGTACGCAGATGTATGCATACCCCTAAACATTTTGTGAATCTAAGTTTGGCCTCATTGAGGGGCAGTATTTCAATATGAGTAAGAAAATGAGAGCACCCCTGAACATTTTTTAAGGGGGGGAAAGCACTGTGCATATCTCTCTACACTATTTCTGCACTCTGGCGAACAAGTGCACACCTGCACCCAAGGTAAAACAGGACAAAGGAAGTCTGAGAAGCCCCAAGCATGCAGGTCATCTCCCCGGGGAAGCCCACCTGGTGTCAACTTTGTTAACGTTCCAGCACCAAGAAGACATTTTTGTTTCCCCAGGCATTCAGGCAGCACCAGTGATTGGATGTTTTTATCCTCACTGTGTTTATCTGTTTGTATTATTGTATTTTTACTCTCATTTTAAATCACTTTGGAAATTTTTGTTGTGGGCAGCAATATATAAATTTAATAAACCTAAACCTGTCGTTCAAACTATTTATTTATAATACTAGAAAACTGGTTTTCCTATATGAGATTCATGAGCAAGTAGATTACCACTCCAAGAAAAGGTAAAATGCTCTTTAGCATTTTCAGGCTCACAGAAGAGAGGAGCAGCCTCAAAATGTTTGGAACATGCCAAGTCTAAGCAAGATCGGGTCTTTGATCAGTTTAGTTTGGACGTCAAACATTCAGGTAGCATGAAGTCCAGATGGCAATAAATGCACCAGATGTTTGTATTCTCAGGAGAGATTTTTCAGCACTGTTTAGTATGCTAATTGCTAACATAAAAGTAAAAACTGCTAGACAGTCGCTTCTGAGATATTATTTGTTACCTTAAATAGCAAGGTCTCATACATATTGCATTGCTTAAGGGAAAGATAAAGGATTTGCTAGATGTATGCTGAAGCGGATCTCTTATCTTTCCCCACACCAATAAGAACTCTGACCTCAGGAGACCTGCAGCAGCATTGATCTAATATAGTTGTTTTTAAACTGGGTTTTCAAGAACTGTGGGGCAGCACAGGAGCTTCAGAGTGTGCTTAGAGGGAAGATAGATATTGTCTACCACTACAGCCTTCAGTACAATGCTTCAGAGGGTGCTTGGGCATTTTCTAGGTCCCATCTGTACATGCACCTTTGCTTGTGCCCAGGCAAAGTCTGTCTCATAAATTCTGAGCTGTTACCCTTAAAATCTGCTTTCAAGACTAATTGTATTATTAGGCCTGCAGCTTCCAATGAAATTTATGCATGTGGAGAGGGATTGATGGAGCCTGTGTGATCTGAGGGCAAGGCCAGAAATGTGGCACCCACGCCCCAGAAATTGCATGAGGAGTCTTTTACACAGGAAAGGTACAAAGAGGGCTGGGGAGAGCATATTAGGCAAGAGAACAGGGGAACGACCAAACCATGCAGGGAATCCTTGTTATAAGCAACAGGACTGAAGCCTACAGAAAATATAAGAGGGTTGCCAAGCAGTGAAGAGACAATCTCAGATAGGTTATTAGCCTAGATTAAGGAAAGGGGAAAGTCACAATAAACATTTGCATTAAACTCACCACACGCTTTAATTGTGCAAAACTCCCAGGGGGTGTTTGGGTCAAGAGTGTAGCACCACGGCCTCGGCTTATTATCTGGATTGCGGCAGTAATTATCATCAAGGCCTTTGTCAGGATATCTGCAAAGCACACCGACAAGCACGTCAGCCAAGTCAGCCTGGCAACGCTACACAGGCACACAAGATGCAGCCCAAATGACCTCCAGCCTGATAGGGTTCTGAGGCAGTTAGGGCAAACAGGAATCCTAACATGTGGGGTGCCAAATACCTACAGATGTGGGAGGAGGAGTCGCCATCAAAAAGCAGTCAGCAGCTGTAATATCTGGAGGAGAACAGTTTTGATATGCTGCGGGGCATCCAACAGGGTCACTCTGCTAATTGGGCAACCTCCCATTAGTGTCTGGCTTGACACAATACCTTTACTCCCTATCTTCAAATGGCCCAATTAAATGTGGACAATATAAACACTTCCTGGCATGCCAGACTCATTAAGGAAATGGGTTCAACAGTCCTGGGTTCAAACTGGAAGCTATTTTCAATAAACTTTCTGCTAATGATAGCTCTATTTTTAGAAGTCTGCTTATTCTGAGGCCATGCCCTCATTTCCAGCACTGCAAGGAGGAAAAATCCAGTTTTCCTCTGCCCTCCTTTATCTTGTCAATATTTTTTCCTCCTTTTAATTATTTCCATACCCTTTGTCCTGGAATTACTGAAAGAAGTGAAGGGGGGAATTGAGACAACTGTCAGTTTCTTGAATGAATAGCATTTGCTTATTCTTTTAGAAATAATTGTTTATATTACATTTATTATACATGGTATGTATAATAATGTAAAAACCTTTATGTTTATGAAAGTAAAGTTCTTTTGAATATTAAAAGTCTGGATATTGTATAGTCTTTACAAAGAAGCTATCAATCACCTGGAAGAGTTATTTAGCTTCCTAGCTGTAAGCTACTCTGCTACTTTGCATATCATCAAAATTTATTTTGATACTTACTTGATACTTGGACTCAGCCTCTAAGTAAATCTAGACAAGTTCTAGCTGTAACAGAGTAGCAGCTTTCTAAAAGGTAGTAAAAGTTCTTCTCTTCTCTCTCTCTCTCTCTCTCTCTCTCTCTCTCTCTCTCTCTCTCTCTCCAATTACATTTAACACTCTCCATCAGTGCTTGTTATTTCTGGATTCCAGGCAATTGTGATTAACAATAGATAGAAAGACTCTTCCCAGGCATTTCTCAGCTTTAATGGGTCATTAATTTCATGCTTCCCCCTTACTTTACAACTTAACCTGCTATTTAGGTGGCCACTGTAATAAGTTAGTAATGCAAGTATAATTGACACTTCCATTTAGTGACTGAAATTTAAAACGTATGCCGTTAATCAAGGCCAAGCTGCATATCCCAAGCTCTGGACCTCCAGGGGAAACATTTAAAGGCAATTGCTTTATCATCTACGTGAATTATTTTATTAGACTACACAGCATGTGCTTTTGTTTACATTCCCTGGAGTTGCCATTTCAGAGAAGAATTGCAGACAGAACTAAAAACATTGGTCTTGGTCAATAAAAGAACACCATGTACTGATGAAACCTCTACCACCATGACTCCAAATATCTGCAGAAATGAATCTAGGTTGTATCCAACTAAGACATACCCAGAGCTGAAATTAGGAAGTTATATTCAAAGTACTGACAATGCCAAAGCAAGAGTTAGGACTGGGCATGTTTTTGGTGGGCTGGGGGCCAAAAGTCAGAGGAAACCCTGAGATTTTAAATAGGCAGTTGCAGTCTCCCTCCCAGTTTCACATACTCAAGTTCCTGTTGGCTTTTGTTTTTGTTGTTTTAATAAGAGCTTATGCAAAAGATATTCCAGAAGGACAAGAGAATCTTATGCAACTCATTACTTTGCGGAGTTTTTATTTTTTTTAAAAAAGGGGGTCCCTAATTTCATCAAATTGGCATTTTGCTATTTATAGCAACTCTATAGGATCCTGTGCTGTATGTCAATTGTTTACAATTAAGTTGTAGTGGCCTAGAGCTACAAAACAATGACATGTGGTTGATCTGCTGCTATACTGTGTCTTCCCACAACACACACTCAAGCGGGTGGTTTGGGGTTCCCCAATACTCTTAAAAAGCAATGGCACAATTACTTCTAAGCCTGATTTCTCCAGACCTGCTGGCTGTTAGCACAGCCTTTCTAGTCAGCAGGGAGCAGGCAGAACTATGCTAAATTCTACTCTTTAAATTTATCAGCTGCAGAATGAAGTAGAGAAATGTAGGAAGCCTGTGGTTTATTGCTTTAGAAAACTCTTGATCTCCTATCACCACTATCAAGACCCAATGTGCAGTAACTGGCTTCTTTTCTGCTCCTCTGCTGTTGATTCACCTCCCAGTTTCAGCTTCCTTTTGCTAGTACTGTACAGAAATTTGTATCAATACAAGCAGCAGTGTGCTGTCTGAATGAGAGTCCTCAGGTCTGACTGGGTGTTACATACACTCATGTAGGCCTTCAATCCTGGTGACTCCATCAATGCACTTGGAGTTCCCACCTGCAATGCACAAGCCAGGTGGGCTGACAGAGACATTTCCCAAGGGCTGCAATGCTCTCAAATGCCTGCTTTCCAAACCTTTCCCCGTGAATTTTGCTCTCAGTCTGATAAAATCAATACGCCAACGTAATATCCAATCTTTTGGGTGTGTAGTATAGCGATGAAGCTCCCCTATTAGTCTTCTCATCACTTGACCATGGCATCCTTCTGGACCGTCTAGGTGGGTTGGGAGCTGGGGGCACTGTTATGCAGTGGTTTGGCTCCTTCCTCCTGGTCCGTCTCCAGAAAGTGGTGTTGGGGGATGAGTGTTCAGACCCCTGTGCACTCAATTGTGGGGTACCTCAGGGCTCTGTCCTCTCCCCCATGTTTTTCAACATCTATATGAAGCTGCTGGGGCAGACCATCAGAGGGTTTGGGTAACTGACCTTTAAAACCATAAACAACCTCAACCTCAACCGTACCTGAAGGAAAGAGAAGCTTAGATCCCCATAACCTAAAGGTAAAGGACCCCTGACAGGCCAGTCGCCAACGACTCTGGGGTTGCTGTGCTCATCTCGCTTTACAGTCCGAGGGAGCCAACATTTGTCCACAGACAGTTTTTCTGGGTCATGTGGCTAGCATGACTAAGCCGCTTCTGGTGGTACCTATTTATCTACTTGCACTTTGATGTGCTTCCAAACTGCTAGGTTATCACCTGATAAAAAAACATCATGGACAGGACCCCGAATTTAGGACTATCACAAAGAACAAACACTCAAGGCTGTCCCAGGCCAAGTGCCCTTCCTCTCTCCTGTCTCAAGGGAAATGTGTTATGTGGTATTATCATGTTGCACACTTCCTTGTGGCCACCTGTTTATTAATTTAATAAATATATATGCTGCTTTTCAAGAAAAATCTGTCCCAAAGTGGTTTACAAGCCACATATAAAATAAAATTCAAACATCACAAAAACAGCATAACATTTCAAACTCTTACAAAAATCAAGAGAACTGAGCCTAATCCAGCCTTTCTCAACCTGTGGGTCCCCAGATGTTATTGAACTACAACTCCCATCACCCCTAGCTAGCAAGGCCAGAGCATCAGGGATGATGGGAGTTGTAGTCCAACAACATCTGGGGACCCACAGGTTGAGAACCGCTGTGATCCAATGTGATATACTAATTTTCATAATCAGCTAAAAATGGGGGACCTCTGCAACTCAGATCAAGTTACCGTAGATTCCGGCGTATAAGGTGACTTTTTAACCCCAGAAAAGAGGTTAAAAAATCAGGGGTCACCTTATACGCCGGGTATGGGTGGTGCGAAGGGGAGCCCGCCCCTGCTGCTGCTGTGGTGACTCCGAAGCAGCGGGCGGTGGGCTCAGCTCCGCGCCAGGAGGCTTTCTCCCAGCACGGAGCTGCCCAGCGTATTATTGCAGCTGCTAATTTGGGGGGTCGTCTAATACGCCCAGTCGCCTAATACGCCGGAATCTACGGTAGCTGCTAATGACAGTGGTAAAGAAGTAGGACTTTTCACAGTGACACACAGCAGCAGTATCGAAAGCCCACCATGTAAATACATCACATCATGCATTTCCATTAAGACATGTTATTTACACCATCACCTACACCTAGCAAACAATTTCTGCCTGATTCAGGAATCAGGCATGAGATAAAATGTGGAGCCGGTTGCAGGCCACCGTTCCTGTAGTTAATGAACAAGTGTTCCAGTACTGTTAGCAACTGGTTTCCAAGTAGATTACAGTGGAAAAAATATCACTTGTTATGCAAGTGGAGCGCAAAATGAGTTAATGATCATTCCAAGGTCACAAAGAATGTCTATGGAAGGAGGACATGGAACTGAATACCAGTTCCCTTATTTCCAGCTGTATGACCACACAGCTCATTGCAATGGAAGCAAGAACAATGTTTGTATATGCAAGCTGGTTAAAAGTAATTGTTATGATTAAAAGTCAATTCCAACGTGAGCTACAGTTTATGAAATCCTATCTACTGGACTCCAGTTAAAAGACAGCAGAATTAAGTAGCCTGTAGATAAGTCAACAGGGACGCAGGTGGCGCTGTGGGTTGAACCACAGAGCCTAGGACTTGCCGATCAGAAGGTCGGCAGTTCGAATCCCTGCGACGGGGTGAGCTCCCATTGCTCGGTCCCTGCTCCTGCCCACCTAGCAGTTCGAAAGCACGTCAAAGTGCAAGTAGATAAATAGGTACTGCTCCAGCGGGAAGGTAAACGGTGTTTCCATGTGCTGCTCTGGTTCGCCAGAAGCGGCTTAGTCATGCTGGCCACATGACCCGGAAGCTGTACGCCGGCTCCCTCGGCCAATAAAGCGAGATGAGTGCTGCAACCTCAGAGTCGGTCACGACTAGACCCAATGGTCAGGGGTCCCTTTACCTTTACTAGATAAGTCAACTCCTCTCCATATACTGTATTTAAGCACTACTTTACCACTTTAACAGCCATAGAAGATCCTGGCAACTATACTTTGCTAAGGATGCTGACTTCACAGAGCTACAACTCCCAGGATTCTCCACGTCTGTGAAAGTGGAATAATAGCACTTTAAATGTATGGTGTGGGTGTGACCTCAACGTTCAAAGGCAAAGAATTAAGTTAACTTAGGCAATTCATATCAATGCAAATATATATCCTACACCATAGGACATATCTACACTGCAAATTAAAGTTTGATGTATACCAATTTATCTGCCATGGCTTTAACAGAATATTATTCACCTATTATTATTATTATTATTATTATTATTATTATTATTATTATTATTAGTCTTTTTTCCATTAAGGATTCTAAGTCCCCCTCACAGATCTACTGTTCCAAGAGAAAGAATAACTATTAAACTAGGTTACATCTACAGTGTAGATACCAACCAGATCATTCTACATGGCCTAAATTACTCCATCAGCTCCTTCTGGAGGACTCTAAAGTACAGATCACACTGTATGCTTGGATAATAGCCTGTAAAAACAAAACCTTTTTAGTCTGCAGTGTCCTTGCATTGGCTCAGATTCACGTTTTTGGCATGAAGTAAATACTGCAACAACTTAAGTAACTGTCCAAAACCAAAACTCACAGCAATGAACATTGCCTTCAGCCAATGTTTTTTTGTCTGTGGGGTGGGGGGATGGAAGATAAATATTAGATCACTATCAAATATTAGCAAAACAAAAACAAAACATTTATAGCTTTAATAGGCAAAGGATCAAAAATCTGAGAAGCTTAAAGGTTAAGTATTCTGGTAGAGATTTATGGAGGACAGTAAAGATTAAGCTCATAAATATTTTCAGTTATTTAAGTCACTTTGATAACAAGCTATTTAAAGTTGGTTGGGGTTTTTTAGAGATATCTGTACCTGTGTGTACATGGTCTCTCTTCTTTCACTCTCTCGTTCATTAAACCCTAGTTATGCTATTAAGATTACCTCATGCTTTTAATTAGAAGCTTTTATGAGCAAACATAAAAGTGAGTTACTTCTACTACTCAATCAATATGAAGTTTAACAATTTCCAATGCTATGTATGGTTGTACTCCAAAGTTCATTAAAATCAATGAGGATTGTACATGATTCAATACACCATAGATTGTATAGGGTTTATGTTAAACAATTAACATTCAAATGAATGGAACACCACTGACATTGGTTTGGGCTTGACACATGAACGCTCATGGATTGGGTGATAGCTCCAACATCTACTCAAGTTGCAGGTAGCAATATTCCTACAGTCTACTTTTCAAAAGCAAGCAATGAAAAACTATGTCTGCTATAGAGGATTCACATACCCAGATAAAACTTTTTTCTGGGCCTAAATAAAAGTGCTGGCTTTCCATTCAAAGTGCTGGTTTTGACCTTTAAAGGCTTCATAGCTTGGGGGCAGCAGACCTATAGGATTGCCTAGATTCACATCCTATAAGACCTTTCGCAACAACCCTTCTTAGGTGTCCCCATCATCTGGGCCTTTTTAGTGGTGGTGCTCCAGTTATGGAATGCTGTCCTCAGAGAGACTCACTTAACGCATACATTGTTATCATTCTGATGCCATTCTGAGGCATTCTTATTTTCTCACGCCCTTTGATTTCAGTTAGTTTCTTCTCTGCTGAAGGTTTTCATGCCATCTTTAGATTCTGCTATTTCTCCTTTCTCTGCGCTCTGCATTTTTTGTTTCCTTATTTTTAAGCTACCCTGGCAACTCATTGGAAGGACAAGACAAACATCATTCTAGTTACTAATTAAATGCATGAATGAAGCGTTGAAATCCAATTCATGACGGAAAAAGGTGTGCGTGGCAATGATTCCAATAGCCCACGGGCAGCAGTCCTGTCTCAAAAAGACAGACAGGTTCCATTCACAATCTGTACTTCCTTAAAATAAATGAAAAGCATTTTTACTTCTCTGGACGAAATGGGTGCCTGTGTGGTCTCTGAAGGTCCCAGCGTTGACATTCCTTGCCAGTTTCCGTGTGGTCCATGGGGCCTCTATAGCTTTCGCCATGGCACGTCAGGCATTCAGCTGAAAGTACAGAAAAGTGACTCTTTTCTAGGATAGTGACTTGAGCTCAACACCTCATTCCAATACTGCAGATAAAAGCATATGTCAACAAATAGCAGCCTCCTGTTAGATTCACATGGTCTTCTATCAAATTAATTATGCTTTCCATCAATTTTTGCCTAATGTGAAATGTGAAGTAAGAATGGAGGTTTCTCTGTTGCCAAAACCTCCAAGGACTTTCAAGAGTTTCCAAAAGGCAGCCTAGGTTGTCACAAAGTTTGAATCTTAAGCGTCAAGAAAATGTTCTCTAATAATTATCAGAATCTGAGTTGCACTCAAAAGACAGAAATCTGTGATGTGTCATATTTGTAAAGTTAATTCTGCTTCTGCACAAAACTGAAATCAACTAATGGTTGACCTTCTGGGTGTTACCTTCCGAGCAGAGGGGAATGTCACAGGGTTCATGACGCTTCGTTGGGCTGCTTGTAAAGCACCAGGGCCCGCCTTCCTCTCCCCGGGGATTGCGGCAGTAGTTTTCACGTAGATCTTTACCTCGATAGCTCGAAGGCAAAAAGCTAGTTTTAAAATGACAATCATTACAGTATAAGAGCATGCAAACTTTGTCACGAACCTTAACAATTAGTTTATCTGACTCCTAGTTATTTATTTAATAAATGTTAACTGCCGGCTGACTTTCCTGCACGAGTTAAAAATAATACTTGAAAACTATACAGTAAAGCAGTAGAGAACAAAAATGTAGTCAGGCAAACAGCAGCAAAGAGCATCTGTGAGCTAGAACTGTACCAGTTGGTTTTGCCGGTGCCAAATAATATCTTCCTCTGCAATTATTAATTAGACTCCCTAATTTTACACCCGAGTCTACTACTTTACATATGCTTATCATCCTTTTTTTTTTTAAATTTCGTATCCCTTTTTCTTAAACCTTACTTCGCCGACTTCCCCATACCTCCCCTTTCTACATCCCAATTTCCAAAATTATTTCAGCAAATCCTAACACTTGGTTTTATCAAATTTTACCCTCGTTCTTTTCTTTTACTTAATCTTTTACAGCTGTAATCCCCTTTTTTCCTAAAACCTCGACATTTTAGCACTCATTGATTTTACAATGCTTCTTAAGATAAACTTTGAATTTCTTCCAATCTTCTTCCGCCGTCTCATTCCCCTGATCACGGATTCTGCTGGTCATTTCAGCCTACATATGCTTATCATCCAGGCCAGGTATGGTATTAATTTATATTATACACCTGAGGACATTTAACGGCAATTGTTGGCTAGAATAGGACAGTATGAACATAGAACACCAGTTCTGGCTTGGCTGAACAGGTTACCAATTCATTTCCAGGCTCACTTCAAAGACCTGGTTTTGACCTTTCATATGCAGCTCATATGCTAGAAACATCTCTTTTTTCTGGAGTAAAGAGAAGAGGTGCCTTTCTCATGTAGTCCCTATTTTTCCTTATTTCCTCTTCCATGCTATCAATCTTTCATAACCTCTTTGCTAAGGACAGCTTCAGGGAAGCTTTTCTGACAGAGAATTACATTCCATGTGTGTGTTTAACAATGGTATGCCCTTGTGTTTTGCAGTATTATGGAAATTTCCTCCCCCACCTCTTTCATCAGAAAGTCCTAAGCTTGGGAAAGAGAAGCATTAAATGCAAGCCAGCAACATTCAATCCAGATTGCCCTAAATATGTTATCATACAGCCTTTCATATAGAACAACACAAAAATTCTTGTTACAGTTTTGGAGGATGAGATCCAATCCTGTCTACTAGCTTTCCAAAGTTCTGCTGGGACACAAGGGCCAGTTCTTGCTTGCCAGTGCTACATGGGCACATGACTTGGAAGCATAAAAGAATGTCACAAGCAGGCAGGGCTCACCATGAAGCATCACTTTGGCAGGCAACTAAAGGCCCCTCAGTGCTGCCTGAAAAATGTGCTCCCAAACTTAAATGTGCTGACAGTGTCTACATATTGAGCGTTGTTTGCCTGCACTTGTGCACATACCAAAGGTAATTATGTAGAGGTCACAGGTAAGTGTGCACTGGGTCCCACCTTTATCTAAACACCACAAATAAGCAAAAAGAGCAATTCTAGGGGAAGAAGACTTCTAAAAAGTGGCTTGAAGTTGATCACCGTGATGCTCATCAACTCTATTCTACTAACTAGACAATTCCCAGATTTTTTATTTTTTTTGCAGAAAATGGCAATGAAATCTACTCTACAGAACCTTTTTATTACAGAAATTTATAACAAAATCTACTGGACAGAATTTTTCTGCCTTAAGAATCCTATATAAAAAAATATTTTGCCCATACAATGAAATCCAAAATAGGGAAATATCTGCTAAACCATGAACCCAGGTTCAGACAACACACTCAGCCAAGCGGTGGCTTGTTCAGCACAATGCAGAGGTAAAATTGTGTTCCTGCCATGGGTGGGTGTGGATTTCACCACCACTACCTAGAAGAGAGACAAGAAGAGACTTTTCCAAGGAAAGGGGGTGGCAGTCAAGGTGAGGTAACCACTCATGGAGAAGAAAACTGGGGCTAATAAGGCCACTCCAATCCTTCCTCATCCTCAAAGCAGCCACAATCTCTTTTCTGAGCTCATTCACACTAAGCCATCATTTGACTTAGTGTTACGTGCAAACTGGGCTCCCAACTTTAGTCATGAATATTTTTAAAGCTGGAATGATCATGAAACCACTCTTTATGTGGTAGTATTTCAAAAGAGTTCTCTTATCTGGCTTTTGCAATACTTGATTCTTTATGCATTTCCCAGGATACATATTCTTCCCGGAAAATGCCCAAGAACATTAATCTATGATCCTGATCTATTTTACATTATCTGTTTATATTTCAGTGAATGATCTCCAAATAGAATTATTCCGGATTTAGTACAATTTAACTTCCGTTTTCTCTTCTTACAATATGTTGGAATATCATACATCCAAAAGCACAAATCTAGCCATCCCAGTGTAATAAATTATGGATTAACCTCAACATTTGGAGAGAAAATTCAAGATTCTCACAGTTTTCATTTATCATTAATGAAAATTAAGCACTTCGTCTGCTTTGAGGGCCCCATCCTGCCCTGTCCTCCATCCAGCACTGCTGTCTCAACGTACAGCACTTTTCAAGAACCACTTCAGCTTTTCTGATGTATATATGGAAATCATTCTAGTGTACACCTTAAAACTAAAATGATAATGCAACAAACTTGTGTTTCCCAATATGTACACCCTACAGAGATCATCAGCAGTCTTAGATCTTCAGGTGCATCTGCAGATCAACTGCCCAGTTGTTCATATGACAGTCATCTTCCAATGTCTCAAGGACTGTCACACAAAAGATGGAGTAAGCGTGTTTTCTCCTGCTCCAGATGGGAGAACTCAAACCAATGGATTCAAGTTACAAGAAAGGAGATTCCGACTAAACATCAGGAAAAACTTTCTGATGGGAAGAGCTGTTTGACAGTGGAATGGTCTCCTTTGGAAGCTGGTGGACTCTTCTTCCTTGGGATTCCTGCATTATATGGGCTTGGACTAGATAACCCTTGGGGTCCCTTCAAATTCCACAATTTTATGATTCTATTATCAATGAAAGGAAAGGAAATTGGCAGGAGAAAGTTATATAAGACTGGGCTCTTGTGATCTCATCAATCTTACCTGTGTTCATGAGGTATTGTGGAATTCCATGCCTGACACCGAATGCCACTTTTTGTGACTGATATGGTTCCCTTATAATTTGCTCCTTTACCAATGATACAATTTCTGACATAGTCTGAGGGAGATGAATCATAAAACAAAGCAGATAAATGGAAGACCTCACATTTTATTAGTGAATAAAAATGCATAGAAATTTAGCAAGTGTACTTTTATACTCACACATAATAAAGGTCAACTCATCTTGCTTTGTGCCAATTGTTCATGACTAGTACAATTTTTAAAAATCTAAAATTCCATACAATAATTTGTTAAATGTTTGGGCCAGTATCCAAAGAACTGTGCAACTAATTCTGTGCACCAAGGGGGGCTCTGAGCTTCTGTTTCTCAAATAGCACCACCCCACTGCCAAATGGCAAAGAGATGAGAGTCAAAATAGTTCAGAGAATGAGCCTGCTGTTCAAAGTAAACAACATCAAATCATTGGCCACTTACAAGTCCTTGGCCTTATCTATATTTATTCACTCTTTAAAACCTTTGTTGGGACATAAGAAAATGTTCTGTTTAGTTTCATTAATTTAATCCTGCAGCTAAACAAGGAGTTTTACTTGACTTTTTTCCTGGAACTGTTCTTTTCAGTTCCCCATCTGACCCTTGGAATGAAAATGGTTCCCCTTCCCTGTATTAGAACTTCTATAAAGGGAGGGGGTTCACAATAGCCAATGAGACATTATACTAACTCGCTCACTCAGGCAGGCTTTATTGTCTATAATGTCATGGCTAACGAAAAAGCAACTTACCTTTCTTTTCATACAGGTCAAATGTGTTGTCTTGCCTGCTCCTCACTCCATTTTCTAGGGCAGTAAAGGAAAACCAATGGCAGCGTTTGGAAGCTTTATCAAATGCAAAAGCCCTGTGCAGAAAATGGGATGAATAAATAGTAAAACTCTAGTAAGATGTCCAACTCTGTTTGGGAAGGAAGAAGTCTCAGTCTGACTGAGGAGACTCTCAGGCCCTTGACAGACAGAATGCAACATCTGGCCCTAACAAATGCTGAGGTTTTTCCTCTGAACTTCCATGAATCCACTCCCCATTCCCCTCTTTCAAAATGGGAACGAATCACTAGCGGGTTCAGGGAAATCTTGCATTGCTACCAATAATGAAAGTCAGATACTATTTGCTACTCATTGTTAGAAGCCTAGAAAAGTACAAATGTTGCTGGTGATGATGATGTTGATGATCCAACGGCTTCCAACCTTGCTTCCAGTGGCTCTTGGGGGGCAGGAGTGATGGCTGTCCTCACTGACATCACATGATGGCAGTCACTTTTCTCACCCCAAGAATATCTCATGGACTTTTGCTATGTTATTATGTAACATTATTCCCTATTCTGTTTCCAGCAACAGAGCCAGTGTGGTGTTAAGAGCGGTAGACTCGTAATCTGGGGAACCGGGTTCGCTTCCCCGCTCCTCCACCTGCAGCTGCTGGGTGACCTTGGGCCAGTCACACTTCTCTGAAGTCTCTCAGCCCCACTCACCTCACAGAGTGTTTGTTGTGGGGGAGGAAGGGAAAGGAGATTGTGAGCCACTTTGAGACTCCTTAGGGTAGTGATAAAGCGGGATATCAAATCCAAACTCTTCTTCTTTTATGTGCCTGAGCCCAGCCAAGTAGGTAGGAAAGAAAGAAAGAAAGAAAGAAAGAAAGAAAGAAAGAAAGAAAGAAAGAAAGAAAGAAAGAAAGAAAACTACCCTAAACTAAAAAAAAAATGTCCCCAAAAAGGTATTACAGTTTCACATACACACACAAATCCAAAATCAAATCAATCTTGAGGGGGGAGGTATTTGCTCTCTATTCTGCAAAAAATGCAATTTAACCCCCCCCCCCAATCCTGGGCCAAATAGTTTCACATAGTTTTAGTAGAAATCTGCTGCCTCATCTTCTTCCTTGTTGCATCTGTTTTGAGAGAGGGGACAGTGGGCTTTCCAAGTGGCTCTCTTGGCCAGAGCTGGGAATAACAATTCTCAGGAGTCACTGCAATATGCAGCACCACTAGCATAGAGGTGCCATCAATATAAAGTGGAAAAGCCAAAGTTTTCAAGAAACAGATCTGCCCACCTGCCTCACTGCCCCAGTCACCCGGCTCATCTCCCAGGACGTGCTCTGAAAGCTCAGTGATTATGCTATCATTTTAAATGACCTGAAAGAAATCTCCCTTTCATAACTGGTAGACTACAATATATTATTATTATTATTATTATTATTATTATTATTATTATTATTATTATTATTATTACCTGAACTTCACCAGCTGGTCACAGCGTAGGTTACAACAACTTAGGTTACTGGACTACAACTCTCATCAGCCCTAGCAAGCATAGCCAGGGATGATGGGAGTTATAGTTCAACCACATCTGCAGGGTTAAAGGTTCCCCACATCTGCCATTGGGCAATGTAAACCAGGAGAAAAATCTGGACACATTCCAAAATAATAAAAAAATTATTTTGGTCCACAAAGACATACAGGATATCTGCTGCTATAAGCAGAAAAGCAATCAGCAGCCAGATAAATGGAGAATAAGCAACTAGCAATAATAATGATAATAATAATAATAATAATAATAATAATAATAATAATAATAATAATACCTGCCCATCTGGTGGGTTGCCCCAACCACACTCTGGGCAGCTCCCAACATCATCGTTGTCATCATAACAACAACAACAACAACAACAACAACAACAACAACAACAACAACAACAACAACAACAACAACAATAACAGCAAGCATTAATAGTAACAATCAGATCCTATATAAAAGTCACATTAACTTTAAAATAAACAACGTATCAAATAAAGCAATACTCAATAATCCATTAGGATCCAATACTAAACAGTAAAAATAAACTAGCCAAACCATTACATATATCACAAAACTGTCTAAGGTGAAATCTACACATATATAAAAAATGCTGTGAAAATGCTTTTTTAAAAAAAAGTTTTGAAAAATACATTGAATTTTGCATAGCCCAGTTGCGCCATCTAGTGTCGCATTTGTATATTGCACTTTACAACACATTTAAAACATTTTATTTGCAGCTGTATAGCTGAGTCCCAAGTTTGCAAAATACATGCACGTGAAGCTGATCTGGGCAATTGCCTGAAAGCACTTCTCTCTTAGAAACTCTTGGCCCTGGGCAATTCCTTCAGTTTGTTCTTTTCCAAATGGCTGACCACCAGCAAATCTCAAAAAAAGACACTTCACATTTACTTACTTTTAACACCTCATTATCTTCCAACTTCTGAAAACATGATCTCATTTTATAATATTTTATAGCCTTTTTCCAAGCAAGTTCAAAACAGTAAAGTTGTCAAAGTGTCATAAAAAACAGATAAAACCAACAAAACAAGAAGGCTAGAAATATCAACAAATTTATTAGGAGGCTATTCACCCCTCACCCTTCGCCTGGTATCCCAGGACTGCCTTCAAAAGAGATCAGTAGCAGGAAATGAGTTTATGCAATTCTTCCACAACCGCAGGGGGAACAACAATAATTTGAACAGGCCTAAAGTCATACAAACAGCGCACCTAATATCACCTAAAATCAGCTCAGCCAGCTTCAAAAATATTTTGCTCAAATGCTCTTCTAAAAAGCAACATTTCCTCTTGTCTATGGAAGCTTGTCAGTTAAATATCATGATGCTTGGACTAGACTAGTATTTTGGCAATACTAAAAGCAAATTAAAACATTGCTTACTTGCAAGAGAATGGAAGTCCTTTATTCCTGTTGCATCTTTTGGCGCACTGTTCCGTAGTATTTAGCAGCTTGGTCTTCACTTTCAGCGCCTTGTCTATTCTCATTAACGTGGCATCAGCTGTCTTCCTGTAGTCATGAAGGGCATTTCTTTTCCCTTTGCCTTCTGCAGAAAGAACCAACAGGTTCATACAGGAAGCATTTTTTTCTAAAGAAATGTTTAGGGAGACTCCCATTTTCCTACTCATATTTAAATACTGCCCCCCAATGAGGCCAAAGTTAGATTCACAAAATGTTTAGGAGTATGCGTCCCCCTAGAAAAAAGCACTATATACAGGCATATACAGGCATTGGGACGTGGGTGGCGCTGTGGGTTAAACCACAGAGCCTAGGACTTGCCGTTCAGAAGGTTGGCGGTTCAAATCCCCGCGATGGGGTGAGTTCCCATTGCTCAGTCCCTGCTCCTGTCAACCTAGCAGTTCAAAAGCACGTAAAAGTGCAAGTAGATAAATAGGTACCGCTCTGGCAGGCAGGTAAATGGCGTTTCCATGCGCTCTGGTTTGCCAGAAGCGGCTTAGTCATGCTGGCCACATGACCCAGAAGCTGTACGCCGGCTCCCTTGGCCAATAAAGCGAGATGAGCGCCGCAACCCCAGAGTTGGCCACGACTGGACCTAATGGTCAGGGGTCCCTGTTAGCAGTGCTAACAGAAATTCAGGATCCAGCAGTAATTGCAGATTTGGGCTATAAATTGGGGAGATGTGGCAGTAGAAAGGTGACGATGGAGTGGTGGTACCTGAAGGGAAAGCAGCGATGGAAAAATTACTCTTTGACTACAGGTGTAGCTTAGGGGGTTTGGTGGGCCCAAGGGATGGTGCAAGACCTGACAGATTGCATAAACTGAATTCAAGCTGAGCCAAATGCTTCTTCCCTCACTTTTGTGGGACCATTCATCTCTCTTGAAAGTGAGGGGGATATTCAGCAATTCGGGGGGGGCAGGGGGAGGCAGGCAAATTCTGAAGTGGTGGCAATCTTACTTTTATGATTCCATGATTCTATGAAATCAGAAGCTGCGATTTCTTCTGTAATTCCATGGATGTCCTGGAGAAACAGGGACACTTGGTGGGTATGTACTAGTAGTTCAAGAAAAGAAGCTTGGAAGTTTCCCTGCCAGGGCTAAAAGAAGCCAGATGGGGGCACAATTTTCATCAGAACTGTACTGCAAGAAGCAAAGGCTTATATCCTCCTCCCTGTGCACTGCAGTCCTAGAACATTTGCAATTAAATGCATTGGGTTTTCTCAATGAAATAAATCAAATAAAGACACAGCGGGGAGTTTATCATCATCATAAAGGTAAAGGGTAAAGGGACCGTCCAGTCGCGGACGACTCTGGGGTTGCGGCGCTCATCTTGCTTTACTGGTCAAGGGAGCTGGCATACAGCTTCCGGGTCATGTGGCCAGCATGACCAAGCCACTTCTGGTGAACCAGAGCAGCACACGGAAATGCCATTTACCTTCCCGCCGGAGCGGTGTCTATTTATCTACTTGCACTTTGACATGCTTTCAAACTGCTAGGTTGGCAGGAGCTGGGACCAACAACAGGAGCCACTCTGTGGCAGGGATTTGAACCGCCAATCTTCTGATCAGCAAGCCCTAGGCTCTGTGGTTGCAGGCTTGCTTCCAGCTGGTTTTGAAGACAACGTGAATGCTGAAGGGGATGCATGAAAAGTTGTCAAGACTACTTTGTCCTAATGTGGCCCTAGAAGTAGTGTTAATTTTCACTTAGGGGAATTCTAACTGCACACACCAAAATGGGAAAGGACTGCTAAAGCACCGACACATACACACCCAAACACACCGGAAACCTCAACAGACAGGGTGGTAGACTGGATAAATTGTTGGGGCTTGCATTTGGAAAAGCCAAATTCACATTCCCACTCAGCTGTGATGTGACGCTCACTGGGTGGCCAAATTCTCTCTCTTTCCACCCCACCACCGCCTAACCAACACAGCAAGCATAAAATCCCACTCAAAGGTCCTCGAGGGTGGGCTAAAAGTGTAACAAATAAGCACAACAAATAAGTATTCAGCCATTTGGAACACAAGCTGAAACCTTTATTACTTTTACCCACTGGTTTGCATTATGATCTTCTGAGAATAAAGCTGATTTCACTTTAGCAAAGAAGCTACATAAAATGTAAATCTAAAAACAACTTAAAAATAGTTGAGTGCCAGAAATCTGTCACGTTACTGCACATGAAGTATACTTTTGTTTCTCCTTTTGCAATATTTCCTTCCTTCCTCTAAAATACATTGCACCAGTAATAAGCTAAAGAGGTGTCACAAGCAATCAAGATTACAACAGAGGTTTCCTAGAAGGCCTCTTTTTTTTAAAGCAACTGTAGACTTCTACATCTCATGGCTCCACCACATTTTTCGATCTCAGTGACAGCTTGGATGGCTTTAAAAGAGGATTATACAAACTCCTGAAGGAGAAAGCTGCCAGTGGTGGTTCTGCTCAGGTTCTGGTTTCAAGGGAAGTAATAGTGCCACTGTATTCTGCTCTGGTCAGACCTCACCTGGAGTACTGTGTCCAGTTCTGGGCACCACAGTTCAAGAAGGACACTGACAAACTGGAACGTGTCCAGAGGAGAGCAACCAAAATGGTCAAAGGCCTGGAAACGATGCCTTATGAGGAACGGCTAAGGGAGCTGGGCATGTTTAGCCTGGAGAAGAGGAGGTTAAGGGGTGATATGATAGCCATGTTCAAATATATAAAAGGATGTCACATAGAGGAGGGAGAAAGGTTGTTTTCTGCTGCTCCAGAGAAGCGGACACGGAGCAATGGATCCAAACTACAAGAAAGAAGATTCCACCTAAACATTAGGAAGAACTTCCTGACAGTAAGAGCTGTTTGACAGTGGAATTTGCTGCCAAGGAGTGTGGTGGAGTCTCCTACTTTGGAGGTCTTTAAGCAGAGGCTTGACAACCATATGTCAGGAGTGCTCTGATGGTGTTTCCTGCTTGGCAGGGGGTTGGACTCGATGGCCCCGTGGTCTCTTCCAACTCTATGATTCTATGATTCTATGATTCTAAGCTTCCCATTGGCATTTGGTGGTCTCTGTGGGAACAGGACGTGGACTCGATGGGCCGTTGGCCTGATGCAGCCGGCTCTTCACAGGTTTTTAAGTTTTATATGAAACTTTCTCAGCACCCCTCCTCTCCTTTATCCCCACCTTCATGATATGCAGCAGATTCCGCAGACCTAGCTGGCCTGACCTTAGGTCCCCCAGCTTCAAGCCTGTTGCCACCAGGCAATCCATCACCTACCTGTATGGGGACTGCCTGGTGGTAGCAGTGGAGAGCAGCAGCAGCAGCAGCACTGTATTCAGCACTGGGTGGCTTGGAGCCACAATTTCCCTCAACGGTCCCTCAATACACCAATGAAATTTAAGTGGTGCTGCCAAGCCACCTGGCACAGGAAAGCTTATGGTAGTTATTATAGCAGTGGCAGTGTTTCTGAAACTTGGGTCTCCAGCTGTTGTTGGACTACATCTCTAGCTAACAGGACCAGTGGTCAGAGATGATGGGAGTTGTAGTCCAACAACGGCTGGAGACCCAAGTTTCAGAAACACTGGAGTAGAGCAGCAGGATGCCCTGTCAAGGCAATGGGGTCCCAGCAGCTGCTCAAGGATGCAACACACTAAACCTTGACCTGTAATACCATCTGCAGACTTTTGGCTGGCCGTTAACAGCTGCGTAGCTTGAGCCCTTGGTCCCTATAGAAATGAAAGTAGGTCTACTTCTGAAGCACCCTTCACATATGAAGGAGATGCTTCCACATAGTGCAGTCTCCCAAAACTGGGAGATCTATATAAATGACAATGATCTTGCAAGTGGTGCCAATTGTTTTGGGCTTTCCCATCTAATTAGCATCTTTCCCTCCACTTGTGATTGCATCATTCACTCACAGTTCCTTCACGTGTTGAATTTCCTCACTCTGTAGGAAAGCACAAAATGTGTGTCTGAGTCATGGTGAGAAACGTAACGCTGGAACAAGGGTAGGGTACCCTTTCAGCTCCATGGACCAAATCCTTATCAAGATCAACCTTGCAGGCCAAATTTGACAGACGGGGAGGGCCAGTCATGTGGTGACATGACATCCTATTCCTGGGATAGCTGACAGCTCAGGCAGCAGAGAATGAGATTCTTAATCTCAGGGTTGTGGGTTCAAGACCCACGTTGGGCAAAAGATTCCTGCATTGCAGGGAGTTGGACTAAAATGACCCTCATGGTCTCTTGAGACTCTGCAATTCTATTATTCTATTATCATTATGACGTCACATGAATGATAGGTGGGTTGTCCTCCCCACCTCTCAAAATCCCTTATGCACCCATCAGTCCGCAGGTGACTACAGTATCACAAAGAAATCACCCACTGGGAACCTGCTGCTTTCACCCCCTCTAAGAGTGAACATAGCTAGTGCCAACAGGACCATGGCCACAATGGGCCACTGGGAATCAAGAGGGTGGCATCAGAAAGCTCAGAGGAATCCCAAGGTTTGCAGAAGCACCAAAAAACCCTTCGAAAAATCCTGAGGGGGCACAAAGCCCCCAAACAGCCTACACAGCAAGCCCAGTAGCTATGAAATATTGAGTGTCAACTGGAAAATAAAAAATAACATATAGTCAGGGAGTGGAATGCTTGAGATCTTTAAAGTTTATAGTATCCTGGGGGAAACCATGCCTGGCTGGCAAGAACCCTGAACAGGAGAACTTCTGCAATGAGGTGGGGATATGCTGCAATATTTTGTTGCAAGTACCACCTGTATATAACCAGTGAAATTAGCATTCTTTTCCAAGTACTGCTGCACATTATGCAGGGGGTGGGGAACTCTGAAATAAATAGTGTTATAAGTTTGGGGGGTGGGGAGCAGGCTTTATGCCAACTCATTCTAACTCCTGGATTCAGCAAGTGTTAAAAAAATAAGCCAGGCTGGCTTCCTTGTAAGGTGATCACCTAGGTGATGGGCTATTAAGAGGAACAAATAAGTGGATCTGTGCAAGATGGCAAGAGGGTGGGTCCCCTTCCCTAAAATGTTTGCTTTCTCTTGGGATTCAAGGTTGTGGCTGTTGGGGAAGCAAGGCCTTCTTGAGGTGTTGATGCTGTGAAACCCTCCATCGTAGGCTCAGGTTGTATATATGTGTAAATAAACCATGTATCATAAAGACACCATGTAATGCTATAATTCATTACAAAGGAAGCACAAACCCTGGGTAAATGCCTGGAACCCTGAAATCTCACACTGCTAGAAGACTGGGGTACAACAATAGTGCATTAAAGTGAAAAAACACGAAATCTCCAAACTCTCCAAAATGAAAGGAACTTTAACAGAGGAGGCAATTGTATACAGCTTCCATTTTTTCCTGGACTTATGTAAAATTGAAGACATGCCAAAGAAAAGATTACATCTTTCGCATTAGTAGGTGGAATGTCAATAGATATTTATCTATAGAAAGAGCTACTGACTAGCCCTTAACCATCAGCTTAAAAAAATGCAATATGTAGTTTTGTTTTGTTTTGAATTAAGAAAAGAATTTCACTTGGTATTGTGTAAGACTGCTTGTTAGCAGTTAGCATATGGATAATTCAAGTCAAATAAATACTAAAAATCAAGTAATTTGTAGTAAAACATGCACACGCAACTAGGTCACAGCAAAGTTACAAAATAGATTTACAAAGTACAGTCAAATACAACCCCAGGGCTAATAAAATTGAACTCCAGCTCAATTGATTTTTAAGGGAAAACAGCAATGAATATGCTGGAAACAGCAATGGGTGAGGGAGAAGGCAATTTTTAGACAGTTTGGTATTTTTAAACACTTTACCATTTTTACCAAGGAAATGAATGTTACCCAGTTATGATATACATTACATTGTCTTTTTATCTTCTTTGCAATCCATTTTTTTAGTATATTATCAAGGCTTCTGTTTGTGCAATTGTCACATAGAACCTAGGAAAAGACAAAGGATTTGCCTTTCATCTGCATCCTAGCTTCTGGCACGTGTTGCCTTCACAACCTACATCAAGAAGGACTACCAATGCAACAGGCAGTAACGAAGAGCCACGCACGCTGTTTTATACTATAGTTAGGGCTGCCATACACCCGGATTTTCCTGGACATTACTGGGACTTCAAAGGCAAAATTGACATCCAGGGGGAATTTCTGAAAGGCGACACTTTGTCCTGAATCATAGGCAAGTCAATCGGAAAATCACATGGGGGGGGGCTGTCTAAAAAAAGCTGAACAATATTGGGGTCTTTCTATTGGGGTGTCCTGGTTTTTACTTTTTGAAATACGGCAACCCTAACTATAGTTGGAAGGTACATGCCTAAAACAGGGATAGCCCCTTTCTTCCTTCTTCCAGGAATAGGTTATCTGCACATCAGGGTGGTTTGGCAGCCTGGCATAAGGTTTTGTTCTGCTGTTGTCCCCCTGATAGGCATCTACAGTCTAGATACACATCGGATGAACAGCAGCACAAAGCTTCCAAACAACGAATAAGAAGCTTTTGTTTCGACGTTCAGCTTCCTCTCCCACCAGTAATAACGTCACCAAAGTTTCCACTCCTTTTCATAGGGAACAGTTCCCTTATGTGACATGTATAATTTTATAACTGGTGCCATTTTTGTTTTTATTCTGCTAATGAATATAAGTAGCCTGTGCACTTCATTGGGCTTGAATTCAAGTGTCCTCAGCCCAAGTCAAATTCCACATCCAACCCCTTGACTAGCTCTTGCAATTTTCTTATCTTAGTCCTGAGGAGTGGGTTTTAATAGGTAAGAGAGGATAGTTTAATTAGAATTTATCTCTCCAGGCACCCATGTGTGGGGGTTGAACAGAGTTTGAAGTCCCATCCTTAGTAGCAAAATTGAAGCATAGGAATTAGGCTGTGAAGCATGGGTAAGCAAACTAAGGCCCACGGGCCGGATCAGGCCCAATTGCCTTCTGGATCCAGCCTGTGGATGGTCCGGGAATCGCTGTGTGGATCACCAGTGTGCGCGTTCTTTCCCTCTCCCTCCCTCTCCCTCACACAGCAGCAGAAGCACCTCCTGGCTTCTCCTGGCACCTCCTCCCTCCTCCTGGCTTCTCCCCACCCTGCCTAGAGGAGGAAGGGGGCTGGGCTTTGTTGGTGCCATCAACAGCAGCGCTAGAGCGGCTGCCATTTTAAGCAGCCCCTCTTTGGAGCCCTTTTGTGCGCCGCTCATCATCCCTCCACCGCTGCCAGCCTCTGCCACTCGCAAGACACAGGTAAGCAGCTACCGGGGCTTGTGGTCCTCTTCCATAATCCCCCCCAAAAGAATATAGTCCAGCCCCCCACAAGGTCTGAGGGACAGTGGACCAGCCCCCTGCTGAAAAAGTTTGCTGACCACTGCTGTAAAGCATTGCTTTGAACAAGTCCAGCTACAAACTAAGCTGGCTCCTGCTTTTCCTACCCCGCCTAACAAAGAATCAGACAGCAGACTGGAGAGTAAGTTTAAAATATGATGTACAGTCATACCTTGGGTTAAAGTTGCTTCAGGTTGAGTGCTTTCGGGTTGCACTCCGCGGCAACCCGGAAGTAATGGAATGTGTTACTTCTGGGTTTCGCTGCTCGCGCATGCGCAGACGGTCAATATGATGTCATGCGCATGCACAGAAGTGGTGAGTTGCGACCTGCACACGCGCTGACGTGGGTTGCGTTCACTTCAGGATGCGAACGGGGCTCCAGAACGGATCCCATTCATATCCAGAAGTACCACTGTACTTACTTCTATTTGCAGTACAAACAGGCATATGCCTGGCTGGAGCACGTGGAGGGCATGTCTGCCCCCTTGCTGGTCCAAGGAAGAAAATGGGAGGGAAGAAACAGGAAATACTTTTTTTATTCTTCCTGCTCAAGAGAAAAGGGGAAATGACATCACACAGAGCCCTCTCTTTACCAATTACATTTCTATGGTCTGAGTCTCTGCCTACCAGCAATACAGCTCTGTGGTCAATAGCCCCTAAACCTACTAACTACAGTCATACCTCGGGTTGCGAACATGATCTGTGCGGGAGGCATGTTCGCAACCTGCAGTGTTCGCAACCCGCAACACTGCGTCTGCGCAAGCGCATGATGTGATTCATATTCATCCATATTGCTTGGGAAGGAGAATCTGGAAGGGTAATAGTGTGGCAGGGTATCACATCCAAGAAACCTTGCACACAACAATTGGTGGGATGGTGCCAGTTCCCTGGGCATCCCAGCTGGAATCAGGGCGAGGGATGAAGCAAGACTTACACCCAGTGAGTATTAAATGTAACATTCTATGGCTCTCCACTTGCACGAGTTCAAATTACCACAGCAGCAGTTATGTAGAAATGCAAAGGAACAGGTTTAATACTTGAGAAGTGTCATTCTTCTGTGAAGTCCCTGCACTGCTTTGTTAAGGCTAACTTCCCTCATTTCTAGCTAAGTAGTTTGGTTTGGGCAGGCTAGCTTCAGAAGACCAGGAGGATAATATGTGCACAAGGTCCTACACACAGAAAAAATGAATGATGATGACAGGTTGAAAAAGCAACAATAGTTGAAAGCAGAAGTGAATAAATATTACTGCACGGTGAACAACCCACAGAAGGACTTCATTAAAAAATGTTAGCTCACCATGACATTTTCCTGAGCTGAGTTATACAGAAATGCATACCAAATTAAGAAATGAGGGCCGGGAGGAAAGAGGAAGAATCAACACATCCCCTCCTGTGTTTGGAACAATGAATGGCCATACCTATTCCCCAGCTTAACACAGTGTGTGATAGCGTAGGCAAAACAATTCCTTGCAAAACACCCAAACACAACAATCAGTGACACGACATGCCACTATGACAGGTGTGGAGAACCTTTGGTCCTACAACTCCCATCAGCCCCAAGAAGAATGACCCATCCATATTATGGGAGTTGTAGTATAGCAACATCCAAAGGACCAACAGTTCCCCATACCTTCTCTATGCGAATGATCTGAGAAGTAGGAAGTCCTTGTTTCAATTATCACATCTAGCACGAACTCATTGGGTAGCTTAGGCCGGCAGCATTGGACCATCGCACAAGGAAGCTGCCTCCACAGCTCCCTTGCATTCCAGATCCAGGCCCCAAAGGCCCAATCCAGGTGCGGTTTCCTTCCCTGCAGCTCTGGCCTCAGTGATGGAGCCTGTCATGGGGGCACCTAGTTGTAACTCAAAAAAATGTACCTGGGGCCACACCCTCCCAAGCTATACGACTGTCTTACTCTATATTACCATTCAGTGTGTGCGTTCCAGATGTTGTGGACTAAATATCCATCAGCCTTGGCCATCAGAATCAATGGACAGGGATTTGAGGAGCTGTAGTCCACAAATAACTGGAGGCCCCAAATTGGCTATCCCTGTGATTGAATATCCACTGGATTCCTTTCCAGCACTGTGGATTTCTTATAATGGGTACAATATTTATCAGATCATATTAACTAAAGATGGCATGTGCATTTGAAGCCGAGGTGTTCCAATATGCCTATTTGAAAAACTGCAAGCAGAATCAATGTGAGCACAATTCCCCACAAGCAGTTTCCCTCTTGAATTCTGCTTGTTCCCCACCCCAGCCAGTCCCCACTTCCCCAGGTCTGGACTGCCTGCTTATTGGAGTCTGGTTATCAGCACCAACATTGTCCTCTGTATCCATGACTATAGACTGCAAAACTTGCTGTTCCAAAAAATAGCTAATTCTGGTCAAATAACAGCGCCCAAGGGCTTCCGACAGCAAGTTTCTTCTTGCTCTGCACCAGCCATTTTTGTATATGTAATTTCCTTTTTCTTTTTTACCCTGAGATGCATCACTTTACAGTTGTTTACACTGAAATGCACTTGCCATTTGCTATCCCATGACTGCTAGGGACGCGGGTGGTGCTGTGGGTTAAACCACAGAGCCTAGGACTTGCCAATCAGAAGGTCGGCGGTTCGAATCCCCGTGACGGGGTGAGCTCCCGTTGCTCGGTCCCTGCTCCTGCCAACCTAGCAGTTCGAAAGCACGTCAAAGTGCAAGTAGATAAATAGGTATCGCTCTGGCGGGAAAGTAAACAGCGTTTCCGTGCGCTGCTCTGGTTCGCAAGACGTGGCTTAGTCATGCTGGCCACATGACCCAGAAGCTGTACGCTGGCTCCCTCGACCAATAAAGCGAGATGAGTGCCGCAACCCCAGAGTCAGCCACGACTGGACCTAATGGTCAGGGGTCGCTTTACCTTTACCTATCCCATGAGTGCTAAGCTTACTTAGGATTCCTTGATGGCATCCTTTGGATTGGAATTGCCCTTGCAAAAACCATATTGGTTCTGCTCCAGCAAGGCTTGTTCTTCTATATACTTGATCATTATGGGTGGTGTTCAACCACGTTTTGCTCACAGTAGACATATTGGGGTGTTTTTTTTAAAAAAAAAAACACCTGCAGCAAAACTGTCATTTTCCTGCCTTTTAAAATCTGTCATCCAAATTCCACAGAATGTGTGTGTGCACTTTGTTCTCTGATATCTATACCCTTTTTTTAAAAAAGTTTCACGAGGAACAGCCTTCACACATCCATCTACCAGCCCTCAGAAGCAGAGATCCCTCACTCTATAACAGAGAATGCACATTTCCACTCTAGCTTTAGACCATGTTATAGAGTGAGATAAGCTTTCCCCACTAAGAGGCTTTCCCTTCTTTGATTTCAGTGGATGATTTTCCAGTTTTTACGCAACATCCTAATCTTGAGCCCTTCAGCTCCACTTGCCTCATGCTGCTCTGCTCACAAAAATAGCTTTAAATAGAAAAAGTGGAGGGGGGGACTCTGATAAAGGGGATCAAATGCTCTGTGACTCCCCCCCCCCAGTGTGTGTGTGTGTGTGTGTGTGTGTGTGTGTGTGTGTGACCAATAAGCAGCTATTGGCACTTTGCACCGAATGGATTCCATTATCCAAAAAGAATACAGTCTTCAGACTGGCAGAATATCATTTTAACTGCTGACAGCATACGGCATAATAATAATCTACAGCTGAAAGAATAAATCACTGCAGGCTAATGACATGTAGTTATGTAAACACTGAGCCAACAAGACACAGCAAAATCTCTACTATGCTTCTGAATATTTTGATTGACCAAAGTTCAGATTTTCTTCATCTGTGATGTGTGGCAACATGAGTCACATGGAAAATGCCATGAAATGTGACCAGGAGCAGGCATGTTTGCAGGAAACTCAGCTTCCTTGTTAGGTGGTTTATTTACACACTCGAAGTCTGAGTACTCCGGAGAGGTTGTGGCAAAAGCATCCACATCATACATTTAAAGCACTCTAGAAGGTTGGTAGTTCGAATCCCCGTGACAGGGTGAGCTCCTGTTGCTTGGTCCTTGCTCCTGCCAACCTAGCAGTTCGAAAGCACGTCAAAGTGCAAGTAGATAAACGGCATTTCCGTTCACTGCTCTGGTTCACCAGAAGCGGCTTAGTCATGCTGGCCACATGACCCGGAAGCTGTACGCCGGCTCCCTCCGCCAATAAAGCGAGATGAGCGCCACAACCCCAGAGTCGGCCACGACTGGACCTAATGATCAGGGGTCCCTTTACCTTTACCTTACACCTCTTTAATAGCCAGGGGGAATCCTGGGAACGGCAGTTTGCTAAGGGTGCTAGGAATTTGTGAGGTCAGCACAATTTAAAAGTCTACAGTTCCCATTCTCCTGGTGCACATCAAATACAGCACATTAACAGAGAGAATGGGATGCAGCAGATTCCTATTACAACTCAAAGATGGCCTTGACTTAATAATTCTCTCTCAAACTAATCTAATGCACAGGGTTGAGCTATGGGTGTAGCATTAATCCACTATGAAGAAATTTGTCCAACAGATTCTACCACCAAAGTGTTACCATAATTTAATAAATCCAAAATATAAGGTTTAAAAGGGGGTAATGTTTTTAATTAGTTGATCACAAAAATATATTTAGGAGCAATTATAATCTAAAGTTTACTGTCACTAAGATATATAGACAACAGATTTTCTAAAAGCTCGGGGAAGTGTCACAAACTTTTATCTGTGATTTTTCATAACTTATATTCACATATATATTGAAAGAGATTCAGATAATCTAGAGCAACTCACAACTGAAAAAGTCAGCATGCATTTATAATTGAAGTTGCCCCCCCATGCCCTCAAGAATGTGATGCAAGTATAAACATTTATGTTTATATATTTAAAACTTGGCCAATCCAAGACCAACTGAGACATCCAACAGCAGAATAACCATGATGTAATAAGACTATTTGATTCCTAGACACTTGCAGTGATCAACTAGATTAGCTTCTGGAGTTTCTATCTATTTCTTTGAGAGCTGATATTAAGAATGTTAATATAAACCCTGTAGCAAAAATTAAAGTAACACTTTCCATAACAAAAAATTAAGAAGAAAATTAATGGTGGGGGGGGGATATTTGTGTTTATAATACTGTATGGAGTCAATCTATTATTTCCCCCAGCATGTGAAATATTTATATTCTATAAATAAGACTGAAATAAAATGGAATTTGTCCATCCAAGGATGCACTTTGGGGATGGAAATGAAATAAAAACTTGTCTTCATCCTAAATCACATTAACTGGGATCAAATGTTAAAAGTGATTGCAGGAGAGAGGGGGGGGTAGGACAAGAAGGATGCTGAAAGTACAGGGGAGATCATGTTAGTGAGACGGAAACTAAAGTTCACCTGGACCGTCATTAAAACAAATAAATAGAAAAAGCACTTCGTATCAGACAAACTACTGGACTATCAACTCTACACAGCTGTATAAATAAGCTGCATTAATAAGATGTATAAATAAATTAGAGGAAGTTAGCAAAGTGCCTCCATCATGCTGTCAAAGTTATCTACAAAAAAGGTACACGTGGTTCCGAACCGATAAGCAGGTATATCTGTTTCCACAACATTTGCCTTAGCTAACTTCAAAAAAGAGAAAGAGGGACAAAAACCCAATGTGTTTCCTTTATAATAAAAAGTATCCCCCAAACAATGGAGAAATACAAGCCCCATCCCTCCGGTGTTCCAGTCCCATGGAAGACACTCAGAAAACAAAAAACCAAGTCAGCAGTTTCCAGTTGTTGATTGCTTATTGTTTGCTCTTCCTACTTTCCACAGCCCCGGGAACTTGATTGGCTCGGAGATGAAATGTTAATTAACTGGGTCCAGAAATAGACAGTTTACTGCACTGGGCACACACAAGGACATGGCCCTCATTTAGGTGTTCGTTCCAAGACTTGGAACTAGGTCTCCTGAGGTTAGGATGCTCTCTGTTGTTCTCATACTGCTTAACATGTAATCAATTACACTGCAATAAGGGACAGATGTTTCCTCTTGCCCCATCACAGCTGAGAGAGCCTAGAAACAAGCAGTGAAATAACTCTCCCGCTTCCCCTTAGATCTGCTAATCTGTCCAGTTCACAAAGATTGCACATATGTAGGTCTTTGGGCTCCGAAAACTGTGCACATGGGGGGGTTGGGGGGGCAGAGAGTGCCTTTACACAGAACAAGACAAATTCTGCAGCAACATCCACAGAGAGTTCTCTTCCTGCACAGATCCATGAAGTCTTTTTAGATCTACTGTATTTACAGGAACACTTAGGTGGGGCAAAATACATTTCTGTTTTAATTTCTAACCCAGCCAGTCTCCCACTGGTCCTTCACTTGCTCAGAGAGGATAACGGGGTTTGCTTTGAGGCAGATTTTTATTTCCTTGCCACTTTCTGGCATGGATAAAAGGGAACCATATTCGATCCAGACACCTGAATGATTTGATGCCCTACTACAAGCGTCCTGGGACACGGATCAGGGGGTGTAGCTTTAGCCCTGTCCCGGGAGGGGACTTCGCAAAACAAACTTAACCCATTAGTTGCCGGGCGCTTTTCACACGTTCATTCGCCCTCCGGACACCCCTCGCCAGAAAAAAAAACATCGAAATAGATCTCGTCATGCATTTGGATACATCATAAGCACAGAAAATTCTCAATATCCCCCCCTCTCCCGTAAATGCATACTCGCGCGCGTTCACACGCACGTGTGCGCGTGTTTCCAACACAAACGTGCGGAACTTCCAAAAGCACAAGCACATTTGTTTAAAAAGGAAAACGAAAAGGCAAGAAGTCCCGAGTGGAAAACGACCGACCAGCTCCTTGAGGGGAAAAGAAAACTAACCTGCCCAAGGGATGTTGCTGATGGAGTGAAGGAAGAGTCCGAGGGGCAAGAGCTGGCTGGTCCACATGGGGGCTGGGGGGGCTTCGGTCGCCAGGAGGGAAGAGGAGATGCCCAGCCGGCCAAGAGAGGAGACGGAGCGAGCCGAGCTGCTGCTTTTTATTGCGATGAGCCAAGTTTTGTTGTGTGATTAACTGGAAAGCTCCGGGTCCCAACTCCCTCTTACGGTAAGAAAGTGTTTAGCCAACACTCCCCTCCTCTCTCTCTCTCCCCGCCTCTCCTCCAAGCCAGTCCAGAGAGAGACCGAGGGAAGCGCGAAGGGCGCAGGGACCCCCGCAGACACCGACGGGCAAGCCGCGCCCGCGCCCGCGCCAGGGAGGGAGGGAGGGAGGGAGAGGCGGGCGCGGCGCCGAGGACACGCGCCCAGCTCAGCGGGGGAAGCCCCGGGGCACGAGGCTGGCGGGACGCGGGGAGCAAGCACGCCCGGCCGGGCGGGGCCACGTGTCACGGGCCCCTCCGAGACCCACTTTGGCCGAGCCAGTGGCTGGAGGTGCAGACAGAGAGGCTGGCCTGCGGAACGCCCTGCCCCTAGAAAACGAGCAAGACGCTTTATCTAGTTATCCGTTTGCAAAGATGTTGTTGAGTCGTTTAGTCGTGTCCGACTCTTCTTGGCCCCCTGGACCAGAGCACGCCAGGCACTCCTGTCTTCCACTGCCTCCCACAGTTTGGTCAGACTCATGTTTGTAGCTTCGAGAACACTGTCCTACCATCTCGCCCTCTGTCGTCCCCTTCTCCTTGTGCCCTCCATCTTTCCCAACATCAGGGTCTTTTCCAGGGAATCTTCTCTTCTCATGAGGTGGCCAAAGTCTTGGAGCCTCAGCTTCAGGATCTGTCCTTCCAGGGAGCACTCAGGGCTGATTTCCTTCCGAATGGAGAGGTTTGATCTTCTTGCAGTCCATGGGACTCTCAAGAGTCTCCTCCAGCACCATAATTCAAAAGCATCAATTCTTCAGCGATCAGCCTTCTTTATGGTCCAGCTCTCACTTCCATACATCACTAGTTTGCAAAGACACAGCCCGCTTTTCCGCCAAGGGCACCTCCTCTCAACAGCCCTGTGAGGTGGGTTAGGCTGAGAGGGTGAGTGACCGCCTGAGGTCACCCAGTGAGCACAATGGCCAAGTGAGGATTTGAACCCTGATCTCTCCTATGCTAGCTTTCCTGCCAGTGAGTATGCCCATATTTCTACACTCTGTGGCTCAGTGGGTCTGGCTGTTAACCAGGAGGGTGGGAGTTCTATCCTGTGGGCAGGATTCCTGTGGGGTTGGACTAGATGACCCTCAGGATCCCCTCCAACATAAGATTCTATGGTTCTATATTCAAGGGAGGGTTTTTATTTTTATAATGGGGTGGGGAAATACCCACATCTGCAGTGCAGCAATACCTTTATTAGTCCCACCCAGCATTTGATGAAATAGTGAGGTATCACTCCAGTTCTGCAGGACACATAATGAGGATGGATGTAAGATAAATGGGAGAGCAGGGACAAAAATAACTGACTTGAGTGTTAAGCTCACCCCCATCCTCCCCACCTTAGCTTGGGGTCTAGGCTGGAGAACTCAAAGTCGTGCTCACTATCTTGTCACACTTAGCTTGATTATTCCAATAATTATATTGCCCAATTCTGGATTTTGGAATTTTTCTAATGCCACGCTGGGCTTTTAGAAGGAAGGGTGGATTACCTACCGTAATTACCTACCGTAATTCTTAAAATAATACACATTAATAGACCAAGACTGCTCCCACTGCTTTTACAGTGGTACCACGGGGTGCAGATGCTTCAGGTTACAGACTCCGCTAACCCAGAAATAGTACCTCGGGTTAAGAACTTTGCTTCAGGATGAGAACAGAAATTGTGCTTCAGGTTAAGAACAGTTTCAGGTTAAGAACGGACCTCCAGAACGAATTAAGTTCTTAACTCGAGGTACCACTGTATTACTTTCTTTTTGTCCCTTGCAGAAGCATTCAGAAATGTAAACTCCCATCCAGAACTTAAAGTGGTCCTGGTGGGGTAGAGAGAAATACCGCTTGATTCTGCTGAATGCATCAACAGGGCCTGAGCCAGGATGTTTTCAGCAGCTGGGCTCCTGTGCCTTTTTTAATTGCTGCACGGTGGGCAGGAATGCTGCAGGTACATGCTTAGCAAGGGAATGTGGTGGTGATGGAGAGAGCATCACCTGTTGCATTTATGGTTCCAAAGCAGCTGTTACTGTTATAGGACTCCTGACTCTTTCCCCCCATTCCCCGGATAGTTACTTTAGCCTACTCATACTCCCTTAGAACACTTTTTAAAAATACTGCTCTTAAGCATTTTTGCAGCCTAGGCAAAAGAACTGGCTTGGTCATGTCCACAGAATGGAAGGTGGCAGGATCCCCCAAGGAGCTGGCTTCAGGCACCAGGCCTGTTGGCAGACCAACTCTGCATTACAAAGAAGTTTGCAAATGGGACATGAAGGCCGGCAACATCAACCCCACCATGTGAGAATTCCTTGCAGGCGACCTCAGTGCCTGGAGACAGGCAGTCAAGTTGTGCATCCATAGCAGTGACCAGGGGAGGAGTGAGAAGAAACGCCCTGGTGCATCTGCAGCAGCACAACCAGATGCCTTCACTTGCCCCAGCTGCAACAAAACATGTCTCTTCTGCATTGGTCTCTACACAGTGGCGTCACAATGGGGGGGCGGGAGGGGTGCCATGTCTGGGGGGGTGACAAGAAGGCACCCCACGGGGGCTCGCGGCGGCGCAAGCAGCCGTCACACTGCTGCAGCTACATGTGGAGAATTCTCCATTTGCGGCTGCAGCCTTGGGCAGAGGATCCCAGCGCCGGCAGCAAACCGCTATGCACACTGCATGTGCAGTGTCACACGCATGCGCTGTACGTAACAACACCGCACATGCACTGTACATAGTGGTTTGCTGCCAGCGACGTTTGAGCGCCGTACGGACAGTGGTGGGATCCCTCCGTCACCGCTACAGTCGCATGTAGAGGATCCTCCGTTTGCGGCTATACAGAGGGATCCCGGCACTGTCCATGTGGCACTGGAGTGCCGGCGCCGGCAAACCACTATGTGCAGCGCATGTGTGGCGTCGCTATGTACAGCACATGCGGCGTAGATAGCGACGCCGCACATGCTCCCTACCTAGCAACGCCCCGCCCCAGGTGTCACGACGCCTTCGTTCGCCCCTGTCTCTACCGCCACAACAGGTGCTCTAACCTTTCAACAGACTTCACCCCCATCTCAGAATGGGGTGTGCTACAGAACCAAGCTCCCTTTAACATGAGCACAAATCTCAAGAAGCCCAGAAACAGTACAATTAGATTTTAAATCCCTCTCACATTGACTCGACTGTACCCCAAAGCTGCATATCTTCTTAAACAGCAGGCATCCACCCAAGCCTGCAACAGACTTGCCAGGGCACAAGCCCCTTGATTGTCAGTCAGAGCAGTGTCCACACTCAGATGTATCGACCTTCTTCCCAGTATGCTCTGAGTATGACTAACATTGGCTACAACCTGATGTTTGCAGTGTGTATGAATGCAGAGATAGTAGGGAGCAGGGGTGAGCAACCTTTTCTCCATTGCATGTTAGTGGGCAGGGCTGAAGGTGGGCAGGGCTGGAGCCCAAAGTGGCAGCCACTGGTTTCTCTTCTTTCTAAAGCCAGTGCTGAGATTGAAGGCACAGATGGCTTTTGCCAGAGGTTTGCAGAGACTGCAGATTGCATGAAGCACTAGATTGCAGCTTGCCTACCGCTGGCATAAGAGATATCACTTATTAGTAGCAAATGAGCAGAGATATGGCCGGCCATTATTTTAGAGGGTGAGTGCAATTGGTGAAAAAACACAATGTGGTTGTCTCCCATTCATCAGATAAGTAGAATTCAGTTCTTCCCTACGTAGTTGAGTGAGTGCTTGCCATTTCAATTCTGGGAATCATAGTATGATAGAATTGTAGAGGTGGAAGGGACCGCAAGGGAAAGCTTGCATGTATTGCATTTTTTGCTTTTTACACAGTTCTTAAAGGTACAGAGGCCTGCCAGAAAGAAGAACTCTGTGAATGGTATTGCTATTGCACCATCTGTGTATTATAAGAGCTCAAGCTTCGAAGTACATACATAGAGAGTATTTGCAAGAAGCCCTGAGGATCAGTTCACACATACACGCAGTTGGTCATACTGTTGCATGCCACCCAGTCTCAGAGTGGTGTGAGATTCCAGGGGTTCCAGACACAGTTTGTGTTTCCTTTCACAGATGAGACACTGCAGAGACTTTGGTGTCCTTAGGATATATGGTTTATTTATACATATATACAACTTGAGCCTGACAATACAGAGTAATTTTATCAGTGAAGCAATTTTTTCCCACATTCATGTGTTCTGTTGAATTTTAGATTGTTAATGTTGTTTTTCTCCTGCAACTTCTACTTAATTTCTGTTTGCTTATTCAATTTATATCCTGCCACATGCTTTAAAAGGCCTCAGGGTGGCTCTGTTCTGTTCAGAGTTGTATCACGTTATTTTGCCTTTATTTGCCTAAGTGCTTATTCAAAGTGCTGCCAAACTTCGTTTTTCCACAACCATATTTATCTTCACCTACCCACTGTCAGAAATTGGAAGTATTCTCTTGAGACCACCACTGAATGAATAATCTGAGTAAGGTGGTATTTTCTGAGGTGTTTAGTCCAAAACACACTCCCATAAAATGGTGTGGAATACCTCTTTATTTCCACTGATTTCAATGGGACTGTCCCTTCAATAGGTACATAATATTGCAGTCACAGCCCATTGCTTTTGGGAAAGGGAATAGAGATTTCAAAATGTCAAAATATAATAAATTAGAGAATACATACAGAAAAAAACTGGGGAGCTTGGATGCACCACAAGAATATACTTTTAACATGAACCAGCATGGAGTGGGATCTGACATGACACTGTAAAAGGTAAAGGGACCCCTGACTATTAAGTCCAGTCACGGACGACTCTGGGGTTGCGGCGCTCATCTCACTTTATTAGCCGAGGGAGCCGGTGTACAGCTTCCGGGTCATGTGGCCAGCATGACTAAGTGAACCAGAGCAGCGCACAGAAACACCGTTTACCTTCCCACCAGAGCGGTACCTATTTATCTACTTGCACTTTGACGTGTTTTCAAACTGCTAGGTTGGCAGGAGCTGGGACCGAACAATGGGAGCTCACCCCGTCGCAGGGATTTGAACCACCAACCTTCTAATCGGCAAGCCCTAGGCTCGGTGGTTTAGACCACAGCACCACCCGCATCCCAACATGACACTGTAGCAGGTAGGAAAATAAGAATTATCCCATAGGTTAGATATGCAGTTTCTGTTTGAATGGTCCCTGAAGTCACATTTGGCTTGAGCAAAGTGTTGTAGATGAAAGTCTTGTGTGCAGAAGCTTAGTTCAATAAGTGGTATTCAATCCTCGCCTGACTCAGAATCGGCCCATTGAAGTTAATAGACATGACTAACTTAAATGGGTCTACTCTGAGTAGGACTTTCAGCCTGGTGTCGTGGCATGTAAAAGGCTAGTTCACATGTACATATGCATAATTTGATTTCTCTGTACGTGATTGCTGTATACCTGAGCTGCTATCTGAAACTTACTAGGGAGAAAGTCTCTTAAACACATTGAGACGTATTTCTGGTTAATAATCATAGTACTGTGCTGCCAGGTTTGAAAACAGGTGAATGCTCATCAGTGGTGAAAATCTGGCAAAATTAAAAAGTCTAGTTCAGGTTTGTTTTTATAGGCTTGTTTGTTTGAATGGACTGCCAGATATCTACTGCCATGGGCAGAATTTTTATATCACAAATGTCATGCTTTCCAGTGAAGTTTGCTCACTCATTCTTGACCAAGTCACAAAGTTAGATACTTCATAACTGTGACATAATGATGACTTGAATATATAAAATGGTCATCACAGACATGTCTCTACACCAACTGAAGCCATTGGGCTCAGTTCACACATTCAGCTGTGAAAAATGAAGTCACAGTAATCGAGAAAATCAAGTGATGCGCCAGAGTCACTGGCAGCTGAAAGGATGGAGAGAATCAGTTGATACCAGATGTTGGAGGGGGGAAAGTATATATGTATAAATAAATAAATAAATAAACAAATAGGAGAGATGTTTAAGATGCCACAGGACTCTGTTTCATCTTCTACTGAGTTCCCACATACTTCTACAGTTTCTATTAGTAAAATTACACTTGCATTGTATGTAATGTGGCATCAGTTCTATCCATGTTAAGGTTAGAAATACAGCCTTTCATTTATTCTGGTGTAATGACACCTTTTCTCCATGCTCATGTCAGCATGTCGCACATATTCAAGTAAACAGACATTAAGGAAATGTAAGTTGACTCCTGCAAATATATTGGAAATGAAATAAAGAGAGGCTGGCAAATGCCTTAGCAAGGGGCAGCCAAAAGAAACCTGACAAAAAGCAAGTTAAAAGCAAGAGTGCAATTTTATTTCATATTTTAGATTAAGGGTGTGCTTCTCAATTTAAACCCCATGCTTACTGTCACTGAGCCATGGCTGCCTGACAGGGTTGTTACAGAGATAAAATGCAAGGGCAGGGAAACACTTTGAGTTCCATAGAAGAAAGGTGGGCATAAAATATAATAAAGCCATGTAAGACATGCGTGCTTAAATGTATACAAACACATTTCTGAAATGAGAAGTGCTGGCATTCCAGTCTGCCAAGGGCACACTGGCAATGGTTCCTCTGCAGTGAAAGAAGCCTACGAAGAGTCCAGCCGAAACAGACCACGGTTGAATCCAGTCTAACATACTGTTCCTAACAGTGCTCGGCCAGGCGCCTCTGAGGAAACTGGAAACGGCACATGAAGGCAACAGCCCCTCTTTTTTCTCTCTCTCTCTCTCTCTTTGTCCTCTAGCATCTGGTAGGCAGAAGTATGCTGATAATAGTCTTGAAGGTTTCACTTAACTTCCAGGCCTAATAGCCACTACTGATAGACCTGTCTCTTCCACAAATTTGTCTAACCCCTTTAAAAAGCCACCTAAGCTCATAACCGTCGCCACATCTTATGGTAGCTGGACATTCTCAGCACCACTTTCCTTCATTATTTTTTCATTTGTTCCAAAGCATCAAACACAAATTCTCATGTCTGGGACTGAGCAAAGGCTCAAATTAGGTCCTATTCACCTATGCCACCTTTAGGTACAAAGACATCTGGCATTTGATCCCCAGGCTTAAAATAAATTGTAGATGACCTGCAATTAAGTGGCAATGTGTTTCTGAAAGAGGTCTGATATGTAGTCCCATAGGAAGAAGTGGTGTAGAAAACTGGCTCCAGATCTGGAAATAAGCTTATAATGACTAGCAGAAGCAGACAAATGACTAATATTGTGAACATTATCTATTGCCTTTCAGACAATGAACACTGATGACATTGCTAAACCATTTCTGTAGAAGCGTGCTTAGAACTAGGTGGAAATGAAAAGGGAGCTTGCCTTCGCCCTGTCACTATTTTGCAGGAAGGATTCATAAGTGCACACCAGAACTTTAGGTTTGTCCAGCTGAAGTGGATTAGAGGCTTCTGTCACCCTCGTGCAACAAAGCCACTTTAAAAAAACCAAAAAGCACAGTATTGGACTCTTTGTGGTTTGGAAAGTGATTGGGAACTGCACTGAACAGTATGGGATAATGACTAAGGTAAACATCCTGCAAGCAAATCAGGATGAACACAAGATGAATGTTCATCGTTGTATAATAACAAACAAATCATGATGACTGCTCAGTAGTCTGGAGGGGCCTTAATTTAACATTTCACGATTGAATGGGATTTTTTAAAATGTTGTAAAGAACTATATTCATGGGGAAATGATGTTTAATACTTTCTCCTGGGCTGTTTTACCCAAACTCTTCCAGGGACTGTTTCCCCCTCCTTGCACACAGGGGGCCTGGGGATTCAGATGATAGTGTGCCACTCTCTGCAACACACTCACACCAGCTAATGTCAAGAGTCTCCAGGTTTCTTCCTTTCCCTCCAGACCCACAACGCAACCCACAACAGGTTTTTTCTGTTTTCCCTCTTAAGACCAGTGCCCCTGTGTGCCCATGGGGCTGATGAAGTGAAGCCCTCACTCACTTTCTTCAGGTTTGTTTTCCACCAGCCTTCCACCAATATTCTGCTCTGCAGCTTACCAGTAACCATGGATGTAAAGCCTCTTAGTTATGTCCAAGTTGGCCTTCAATCTCCAAGAGAATCATCTTTCTTGCTCCTATGAACAAATCTTTATATGGGAATAGTGCATTGGTTGGTGAGTGTAAAGAGGGGTGTGGTGAGCAAGAGGGAAAGGTGAAATAGACCAAAAGAAGATATTGCAGGTACCCACAATAAACATGCACCCACAGATTTTTGCAAGTCTCCATACATAATGTATTACTTCAGAAAACGCCATCCTAAATAAACTTCTAAAGCAGATCCCCATGTTCCACGGAGCACCTTCTTTTTGATATTTTAAAATGGGCTATCTAAGACTTTCAAAAATCCAAATACAAGGGTAGCATTGAAGAGTTCAGAACCATGACAAAAGAGGGAAGCAGGATTCCTAGGAAGTCTCAAAGGCCCCACTTAGAGAATTCTGCTAAGAAATGTTACATTATATAAAGTAACAAACACAGATAAAAATATTCAATATTAAACTAAAAGAAATAATTACACTTCAAAAGTATTTATGGATTATATACATTCATAGAGGATTTAAAAAATAATAATTCTCAATAACCAGAAATTACCATGCTCTTGGGGAATATTCACATGTGATCTGAAACATGGGGGGATGGTTGTGTAAATGGGGCTGCCCAGCAAAGACCAGCCAACTATAAATTTCATCCTGCTGGAAATTATTATCCATCAGGTTGAATTTCTGAAACTGGATATTGGTTCACATTTGTAGCCTTGCTTTTTTGAAAATACAAAGGAATTGTAGAGAACACTTGGATTATGCCAAAATCTACTGCAGAGCTTTATTGTGATATTAATACACTAATAAAAAAGCGATGTAACCATTACAACTTCTTTTAAAAGCTGGTTTCACTTTATGGTTGGTCTGAATAGCAAATGCAGATGTACAAACCGTACTAAGATTGAATGTTACAAACTGCCTGGCTGAGCTCATAGAGGTGGTCTTGAGCCTGGTGTCGAAGAACTCTCAGTTGTTAGTCCTGGAGGATTACAGCATTCACATTCATTCAGAGGCCACCTTATCAGGTACTCCACAGCTGTCATGGCAACCACGATGCTTTTCCTTTGTGATTTAGGCCCTACATATTCTGTTGCTCATACTCTTGACATGGTATTTTACTTTGAATATTTCAATGGGGTTCTGGGAGTAGGTAAAACTTTCAGGGTGCCATGGCTAAAGAATTGTCTGATGATAGGTGAAGGGTGATCGCCGAATAATTGATGCTTTTGAATTATGGTGCTGGAGGAGACTCTTGAGAGTCCCATGAACTGCAAGAAGATCAAACCTATCCGTTCTGAAGGAAATCAGCCCTGAGTGCTCACTGGAAGGACAGATCGTGAAGCTGAGGCTCCAATACTTTGGCCACCTCATGAGAAGAGAAAGACTCCCTGGAAAAGACCCTGATGTTGGGAAAGATGGAGGACACAAGGAGAAGGGGACGACAGAGGACGAGATGGTTGGATAGTGTTCTCAAAGCTACCAGCATGAGTTTGACCAAACTGCGGGAGGCAGTGGAAGACAGAAGTGCCTGGCGTGCTCTGGTCCAGGGGGTCACAAAGAGTCAGACACGACTAAACAACTAAACAACAAGCCCAACTGAACATTGTGAGACTTACTCTGAATAGGGATGGGAAAATATTGCACATTTCTCATTTTTCAGATCTTAAGTTCAGTCAGACATGACTAAACAACAACAGAGTCAACAAGAGTCAGACATGACTAAACAACAACAACAACAGGTGACACAGGGCTCAATAACTTCCAGAGTGGTTGGTAACTGATTAAATCAGAATCATAGAGTTGGAAGGAACCACAAGGATCATTTAGTCCAATCCCCTGCAATGTAGGACTTTTTTTGCCCCACGTGGGGCTTGAACCCCTGAACCTGAGATGAAGAGTCTCATGCTCTACCTATTGAGCTACTCCAGCTGTTGAATTAGTCTGCCTCCAAATGCTGCTTGTGTCTCTGGACTCCCAGATTGCTCTTGGGAAGTCAATCTAGTAAGCTCTTGTGCTGAAGCCCTGGTCAAAATTAGGATTTGATTTAGGATGATGAAATTCTTTCCTGTGCTTTGGATCTGAAACTGATTTCTGAGGAGCTGCTGGAGGTGGCATGATTGAGACGTTGACTAGAGCACAGGTGATGGGACACTGAAGATGAGCCCAAGTGAACATTGGTTAAAAGAGCTCATTTTAAGTTTCTAAATTGTGCTATAGACCTCTGCCCTCCTTATGTAGTTGTATCTAATTGTAGGAAGCCATCTTCCTAGTAAGTTTGGTAATGAGCATGTTTCTGTAGGAATATTACCTGTCAGTCACCATGAAAAAGGTAGTCTTTAACCCCCTTCATTAAAAATCTAGACCTCACTGACTTATGAAATTGTAGATCCATATTTAATTTCTCTGTAACATCTCACCTGGAAGAGGCCAGATCAGTTGTGAGCTGCCCTGTGATCTTCAGATGAAGGGCACTATACAAATTTACTAAATAATACACTGAGTGGAGCACCTGGTCACATATATATTACACCTACACTGACTGCCTATTAGCTACCTAGCTATCTTCAATGTTATATTGTCAACATATAAAGCCTCGAACAACTCAGCACCAGTTTGCAACATAAAAGCAGCCCTTTTCCATGGTGGCTCCTGTCCTCTGGAATAATAATAATAATAAAAATAAATAATAATTTTTATTATTTATTTATTTGTTTGTTTGTTTGTTTGTTTATTCATACCCTGCCCACCTGGCTGTTATTCGGGAAGCTCTGGCAAATTAAAAACTCACCTATCTGCAAGGGCTTTCCCTGAACATTTCCTACTATTCTATATTTCTGTTACTATCTGTGATACTGGTTTCATTTTGAAATGGTTTTATTTAGTGTATATTTATTATTGTTTCTGTAAACCAGATCAAGATTTCCCTTTAATGCCGTCCCATCTCACTCCTGAATGTGGATTACAAAATATTTGCAGACATTTTAGCAAATAGACTTAAAAATGTACTAAATGAAGTAATTCACAAGGACCAAGCAGGCTTTCTCCCTGGTAGACAGTCTGACAACACCAGGAACATTATTGATATATTGGAGTTGTTGCGAATTAGAAACACAAGGGCTGCTTTAATCTTTATTGATGCGGAGAAAGCATTTGATAACATTTCTTGGATGTTTATGAAGAAAAACTTGAAAGGGATGGGAGTGGGACGGGGGTTTGAAAATGGATTAGAAGCAATCTATTCAGAACAAAAAGCCAAACTGATAGTGAACAATGTGGTATCTGAGGAACTCCAAATTGAAAAAGGGACACGACAGGGGTGCCCTTTATCCCCTCTGTTATTTATTTCTGTTCTGGAGGTATTGCTGAATATGATCAGGGAGGACCAGTTGGTGCAGGGTATAGTGGTCGGAGCGAAACAATACAAACTGAAAGCTTTTGCAGATGACCTAGTCATTACAGTACAGGAGCCAGAATCTAGCACAAAAAGAGTTCTTGAACTTATTTTGGAGTTTGGTCGGGTGGCGGGATTCAAGCTAAACAAACAAAAAACTAAGGTTTTGGCCAAAAATTTGACGCCTACAGAGATAGAGGGGTACCAGAAAGAGACAGAGCTAAGTGTGGTTAAAAAAGTGAAATACCTGGGGGTATCTTTGTCCACCAAAAACTTAAATCTATTTAAAGATAATTATGAAAAATGTTGGTCGGAGATCAAAAAAGACTTGGATATTTGGTCAAGATTGAAACTTACCTTGTCAGGCCGAATCGCAGCTATAAAGATGTGTGTTTTGCCAAAAATGTTATTTTTATTTCAAACCCTCCAGGTCGTGGACAGAATGGAATGTTTTGGAAAATGGCAGAAGGATATTTCTAAGTTTGTCTGGCAGGGCAAAAAGCCCCGAATTAAATTCAAAATACTAACTGACTCAAAAGAAAGAGGGGGGTTTGCCCTGCCGGATTTAAGGTTGTACTATGAGGCTGCAGCCTTCTGCTGGCTGAAGGATTGGTTTCTGTTGGAAAACACCGATGTCCTAGATCTGGAAGGGTTTGACAATGTTTATGGTTGGCATGCATACTTGTGGTATGACAAGGCGAAGGTTCATAAACTGTTTAAAAACCATATTGTCAGAAAATCAATTTTTGCCGTCTGGATGAAGTATAAGGACTTATTAGAAAGCAAGACCCCGAGGTGGTTATCACCAGTGGAAGCCAAGATCTCTAAAAAAAGGCCCAATATGGAGGCCTATTGGCCAAAATATTGGGAATTGATTGAAAGAGTTGGAGATAATTGGAAGCTCCAAAGCCAGGACAAACTAAAAAACAAGGTGCGAGATTGGTTACATTATGCTCAAATTCAAGAGGTATTTAAAATGGATAAAAAAGTGGGTTTCCAGTTGGAGAAATCGAAACTGGAGACGGAGTTACTAGAACCAAAGACTAAGGTACTTTCGAGGATGTATGACTTGCTGCTTAAATGGAACACACAGGATGAGACAGTTAAATCTGCTATGATAAAATGGGCACAGGATGTAGGACACAACATTATGTCTGAGGACTGGGAAAGGTTATGGAACACCGGTATGAAATTCACGGCATGTAGTGCCTTGAAAGAGAACATTATGAAAATGGTATACCGGTGGTACATGACCCCAGTCAAGTTGGCTAAAATATATCATCTTTCTGATAATAAGTGTTGGAAATGCAAGGAGGCAGAAGGGACATTCTTTCACCTCTGGTGGACCTGCCCGAAAGTAAAGGCCTTTTGGGAAATGATACATAATGAGCTGAAAAAGGTATTCAGATATACCTTTTCTAAGAAACCAGAGGCCTTTCTTCTGGGCATGGTGGACCGGAAGGTGCCAAAGAAGGACAGAACCTTGTTTATGTATGCAACCACAGCAGCTAGGATTCTTATCGCAAAGTTCTGGAAGACACCAGATTTACCCACACTGGAGGACTGGCAGACGCAGCTGATGGACTACATGGAGTTGGCAGAAATGACTGGCAGAATTCGAGATCTGAGCGAAGAAACAATGGAGGAGGACTGGAAAAAATTTAAGGACTATTTGCAAAAACATTATAAGTTGTTTGAATGTTAAGATTGCGCACGATTAAGAAACGTTATGCTTCTGCAATTTATTTTAAGTAAATGATAAAGTAAGTATTGATGGGAAAAAACGAGACAAATTAGAAACAAAATATTATGTTTATTAAGAGTGTTAAAACTAAATTACAAATTTTCGAAATTGGTAACATAATAAATTTAAAGGTATAATAAGATGGGAAACAAGATAACAAATTGCTGAACTGGTTAGAATAATGAATGCAATGCTGAGAGGATGCGAGGAGGTCCAAAAATGAGCCGTCGAAGGACGTTATGAAAGTATCTTAACTTTTTCTTCTTTCTCTTTACTCTTCTTCATATGTAAAAAAAAAATGTTTCTTGCATGTTGCTGTGTAAATAAATCTGTTAACCTATGGAAAGAAACGCAATAAAAAATTTTACAAAAAAAAAAAAAAGATTTCCCTTTAATGATGAATTGTATAATATATTAAATAAACAAAAACTTCTTTTTTAGCAAAGTGCTCATGAAGGGGGGAGTCTTAGGTGGAATAGCCAGGGGGTTGCTGCTGCCGCCACTCTACACCATCTGCACCCCAAAGCAATTTTGCAGCCAAGTTTGCTATAATTATACAGCCAAATCTTTTGTTAAGAGTAATTTAGAAGGCTTTCCCATTCATGTCTTCCACCAGGAGTAAGAGTGTTGTTTTCTGACTCAAAATAATTGCCTTTTGCCCTGAACATCCTGCATAAGTTGCTGGTTTCGAGCACCAGTTAGAATTCACCACAGAATGCTCAATTGACTGTCCCCACAGAGGGGCCTCCAAATCTGCTTCACCATTGACTTCAATGAGTTGTGCAGATCATGTGTGATATTGAGTGTTACAGCTTCCTTAAAAAATCCTCAGAAAGAGTATAAAGGATATAAACAAGCTGTTCTAAGGCTTAACAGTCCTCAGGAGTCTTGCAAAGTCCCTTTTGCTCAACTTTCAGAAATATGACTGAAGTATTGTGCAGCACCATTCGGCACATTTAAATCAGATGGAGGTGGAGAAGCCAATTTTACTTCTAATCCATATGGTAGACAGCTGTTCTTCACATGAACAAGTTCTTAAGAAAATGTTTTCTGGAAACCACAAAAAAAATAAAACAACGAAAGTTCCAGTAAGTTTATCAGAGTAAAACGTTTCATGACAAGATGGGTTGTTGGCGTGGCTAATAAGGAACAAGTTTTGAAGAGTTAACAGCAGGCAGCGTATAATCAAGAGCTGCCATTTTCCAGCAGAACAGCAAGGGAGAATAAAGATTTGCAAAAGCAGGGACCAATTTAAAACAATGTCTGGAAATGTAGTGTGTATTTTGGAAGGGGCATTTTGTATTGTTTTAAGATTATGTTTTTGAAAGCACTTTCTATAAGCCAATTCGGCTCCACAACAAATCTCTCACTGACTTCAGTAGAAGAACATTTTGTTACTATGTCTTCCTCAGCTTGTGTCAAAGGCTGATTTTCCACCGGCATTTAAAGTAATTTAAGTTTGCATTGTCTTTTACTGAAGGAGCTCTACTTATTTCAACTTTAGTTTGTGATGTTAATGTTAGCTTGTGCATACTTACCATTCCAACTCTGGTTTCTGTTTTGATCCTAATCATAACTCTCAGGGATGGCTATGCATTCTTCATACATGATGCCATACATCTTTCCATTTCCTAATTGTTCGAGGCAGAGCTTCAGAGGATATAGAAACCATAGGGGTACTAGGAATTAGTAAGGTAGGTGGGTTTCTGTACATTTCACAAAATATGCAAATTTTCTTTGTGAAGTTCAAACAAGCATTTATGAGGAAATCCACTAAACCAACCCATTGCCATTGGCCCAATCCAATTCTCTTCTTATGTTCTTAAAGGGCACATTAAGTCATTGTGGTTAAGCCAATAATGTCAAGGAAATGCTTTTGCTGAACAGCAACCCCAAAAACTATTTTGGAGATGGTCAGTGTTCACATCTGATAGTCTTAGCATGCAGTTAATCAAGCCTAGGAAATGTTAGCGACAGTCTTTTAAAGAGTTATTTTCCTTCCCTGAATATTGGAAAATTATGGTGAGTTTGTAATGTTTATTGACCGATATGCAAGCTGAGAATTGAAACCTAGGAAAACATTCAAATACAGAAAGTGCAAGTCTTTAAAACAGAAGCAGTTCAATCCAGATGTCCACAAATCACTGTTGCCAAGTTGTCAATTCCAACCATCCAATCTGGTTGCCATTCCTGGCCTACAGACTGAGCACAGAAATTTCCTCCATGCCTTCCACATTTTCCTTTAATGAGATGCAATTGTTACAATGACTAACAACAACAACAACAATAACAATTCATGTAGCTTGGACTCATATAAAAATATATCTCTGTGGTGTACAAAATCTTAATTAAAACCAAAACAGCAGAAGTGCATAATGGGGAAACTGACAAGGAGGTTATAAAAACAGTAAATCATTTTCATAAGGAGGCTTGCTGAAATAACCTACTCCCAGGATGGCACCCAAAACTCATTGCAGATGGTTCCAGCTTGATTTCATTAGGTAAAGAGTTCCATAACTCCAGGGCCAGCACCCCAAATTTCATGTCCAGCAAAGTCTGACGCTGCCAGGAATAGGGAGATCTTTTAAGAATACTGCCAGGATGTTTAAGGTTTCAAATAGTAATAGCAAGATATTGAAAGTAGCTCAGTAGTGTATTTGTACCCAGTACAGCTCCTTCAACAAAGGTGCTATATATTGTCCTTAGCCAACACCCAATAACAACAAACTGCAGAATTCTGCACCAGCTAGCCTCAAGAGTAGCCCCACATACAGCACATTGCAGCAATGCAAACGCAGGGCTACCAGTGCTTGAATCACCAGAGCAAAGTATCCCAATCCAGGAATAGTCAGAGCTGACACAACAATTGAGGCTACCCGCTGAAGTAACCTGAGGCGCAAGAAACGGCTGGATCCAGGAGCAACCCCAGGTGGTGTACCTGCCCCTTTAGGGGGAGTGCAATCCTGTCCTGAACAGGCAACTGGCTTACCTCCTGGACATAAGAGCCACTCACCCACAGTGCTTCCATCTTGCCAGGATTCAAATTCAGTTTCTTGATCTTCATCCTGTCCACCACTGCATCCAAGCACTTACCCAGAACACCCCACCTGTTATGTAGAAGTAGAGTTGAGCGTCATCGGCAAACCCCCATTGCCTGCTCCCAGTGGCTTTGTATAGATGGTGAATGGTATCTGTAGCATCGGGAATAATATAGTCCCTGCAGCACTCCAGAATACAAGTAGGAGTGGGGAGACACTTCTCTAATGCTACTGCCTGGACCCAACCCCATAGGGAAGATTAGAACCCCTATAAAAGAGTGCCCCAGGACCATGGTCAATGGCATCAGAAACCACAGAGAAATCAGGAAGTTAAAGGGCTGCTCTCACCCTGTCCCTCTCCCAATAAAGTTTATCCCACAGGGTGACCAAGGTCCACTGAGCTCCCAAACCGGACTTGAGTCCAGATTCTAATGGGTCTGGAGAATCAGTCTCCTGCAAGAATCTCTGCAGTTGCACCACCCACTTTTTTGACACCTATGCCACAAAGGGGAAATTTGGAACTGAGCAATCATTGCTATAAACCTATGGATTCAGCCATGGCCTCTTTAGGAGAAGCCGCACTAGTGCCTCCTTTAAGGCAGCAGGCAGCTTCTCGTCATGTAATTACACATTAACTGCACCTTAAGCCCACACAGGCATGATCTTAGATGGGCAAGGAGCCTTTAAACTGTCTTAATGCTTTATTTTGGTATCTGTAACACTGAGGAATACCAGAATCCTGACTTTCCAGATTCCCGTTAACATTGTTAACAGAAAACACATCTACTGTTCTGTTTTGTTTCAGAGGTTTCTGCTCATTACTTCTTTCTCTCCTTTTAAAAATAAAAGGAGTCTATTACAAGTTGTACATATTTTAAACAAAATACATAGATGCAAGTCTCAATTTAAATTGCCTATTTGGGAATTTTTAGCCACTTTTGTCTGTACAATTAACAGAAGCACAAAGGAAGGGATCTTTTAACAAATAAGCAGCAAAAAAATAATAATCATGTGAAATTCAATTAGTGTTTATCTTTTTCAGAAGTGCACTTTTCTCTGTTTCTGCATTGATATGGCATTGCAGGTATGGATAGCATAAAGTAATAATCTGATTGATCTCAAAATCCACTGTGAGGCAAATGCTCCCTGAATGTCACCTAAATTTTTACATGATTTAGCTGATTTCCCCACATTTGCCTGGGAAAAACTGCATTAGCCCAAGCTCATTAGCAACCATGAGTTATGCAAAACTCACACAATCTCCCCTAGTCTTATCCATATGAAGAAAAATGAGTTGTGATGGGACTTGTGAATTTTTATTTTTGCTTTTGCATAACCTGAAATTGCTACGGAGTTCCACCAAAACAGAAAGTGAGGCAAATTGGAGGTTCTTGCCCAGATAAAACATCTGTTAAAAGAGGAATAAAAATAATTTTGATGTTTGGACAAGAAAACGCCAAGTTCAAGTCCACATTTTGCTTTAAGAGAAACATTGCTCCAATTTAGGTGCATGCTGAATGTTCAGAATGATTGTCAGTATTCGTATTCACTTTCCATGGACAAGACTAGGGAAAATTTCCAGGGCAGCATCTACACACATATGAAAAACGTTCTGCAAATGCTTTTTAAAAAAGCGTTTTAAAAAATACATTGAATTTTCCATGAGACTTACCATCGCCATCTAGTGTCACATTGTATATTGCACTTAAAACACACTTGAAACATTTTAGTTGCAGCTGAGTCCCAGGTGCGGCTTTGCATGCTCCTTGGTTAAGCTGTTGCGATTTCTCAGGAGTAGGGTGAGCTGGCATTCCACAATTGGGCTGCCTCAGTTTTGTTATGGGACCAGCAACCAAGCTTCTCTGCGAGCAGTCCTAATATTGAACAGGTTGCTCAAGCTGCAGCAAATGCTGGAAACAGGATTCTCTGGATCAAATAACACTGGATCCAAAATCAATAACATAGGTTTTCTCAGCAGCAAAGAGCCTTGTGCTTGATTCTCCCACCCTTACACAAATGAGCTAGAAGAATTAACCACTGGGATGTCTACATTGCAAGTGAACCATTTGGTACTGGAGTGTTAGTTGGCTACCTTTGGTAAAGTATTGACAGGCCAGAAATCTTGCCATCTGCTTCCTAGATGGATTGCACGAAGTGGCCACATGCAGTTGGGTCACCCTGAGCCAAAATTTTCTGCTGCTAAACATGTCTGCCATGTTTTTGTTACCAGCTGCACTCTCTCTGCAAGTCCCCTTTGGGTTCCTGACAGCATCATGCAATAGCAATCTCTTCTTGCTTTTCTGTATGCATTTCCCATCTATACGCCATTTGCACAACTGCGCAGATAAACAACAGTCACACAATGCTTCAAAATGATGCCTGTGGTAAATATTACTACTGTTTATATTATTCTTTCCTCATGCAATAAATATTTGATTTGTCACTGACAGTGCTTGTTTGCTTAATGTCCAAAGTTCTTAATTGGAAGCAACTGGTCCCTTCAAGGTTAAATTGGGATTATTTAAAATTCAGTAAAACCCGCAGTAAGACAATCAATACTTTCAATGACAAACCAAATGCATTTGGTTGTGTTGTTTTGCGTAAATGTTTTGGGGTTGTTGTTTTAGTGTGTTTGTATCTGGGACAAATTGCATTTATTTGCTTTGAATGGCAGATTGATTGAAAACTGATTTTGAAAACTCTGGCTATACTTTCTGGATGAGACATGGAAATAACTGGTGGCTGAAGACTTGCTTTCCTCTTCTCTTCTCCTGCCCCCGCCCCCGCCCCCTTGTTACAATGTGTGTGTTTGGACTCAGCAATATATCACAGCTTCTATAGCCTACATATAGTGGGGGTATTTAAAATGAGTGTCATCATAGTAAAGGTAAAGGAACCCCTGACCATTAGGTCCAGTCATGACCGACTCTGGGGTTGTGGTGCTCATCTCGCTTTATTGCCCAAGGGAGCCGGCGTACAGCTTCCGGGTCATATGGCCAGCATGACTAAGCCGCTTCTGGCGAACCAGAGCAGCACACAGAAACACCATTTACCTTCCTGCCGGAGTGGTACCTATTTATCTACTTGCACTTTGATGTGCTTTCAAACTGCTAGGCTGGCAAGAGCAGGGACCGAGCAACGGGAGCTCACCCCATCATGGGGATTCGAACCGCCGACCTTCTGATCGGCAAGTCCTAGGCTCTGTGGTTTAACCCACAGCGCCACCCGTGTCCCCCGTCATCATAGTAATCCGTAGTTAAAGGTAGAAGTTGGCAAATGTGTCCTCTTTTTTACTGTTCAAAATATGACAACCCTAATTTAATAGTTTGGGAATTATGCACAACTAATTTGAGGGCTCAACTTCATCAGGCCTTCTGAGATGGAACCCACAATTATTGACATGACTTATGATGTTACTCATCAGACTCTTAAGTAGAGCAAATTGACTAATTAAAGAGGGCATTTTTATATTGGATTTCATAACCAACAACCTTTAGCTGCCTTGTCGTACTAAATGAGATGTCTGCACAAAACGTAAGCTGAAAATATGACTAATACGGGGGAAATCGAGCATTATGTAAGCACTTTGACCTTTATTGTGGCTTTTTGGTACTTGAGTTTATAATACGACATCTGGAATGTATCTGTCTTATGAACAAACAGGCCTGAAAAATCACAGTGAATAAATTCTAAGGCTGGACAAAATCTGGTCCAAAACTTCATGGGGTTTTTTTAACAGTCTGGGATGCTGGAGCCCACTTCTATTGACCCTTGTTGGGGGATTGGCTGCAAATATCACTCATTGTTGTGGATGATGCTTCCCTCTTTCCTAGCAGTGCTCTATAACATTAGGAGACCCACCTGGCTGCCTAGGCAACGCAGGGATATTTCCTCTTTTCCAAGACTCTCAGTACAGTAGTGGAGAATGGGCAAAATTGCTCTGTTTCTAGGCAGAAATCAAATTAAGACATATTTGGGATGGGGGGGCATTCTGCACCCCACAAACCCCCAGTTTCATGCAAAAATTTCAAATGGGAAACACTTTGCTGCATACTTAGTAAATTATTTGGTCCAACTTTAGTATCTTCCATAGGATTCTATTTCTGATTTTCTATCAGTTCTGTATGGGATAATGGGTCAGAAATTATTTCCTGGAGTCAGTCTTTTCATGCAGCTTCAATTTTAATTGTACATACTCAGCCTTGTAAACATTTTACTACTTGTAAGGCACCAAGACAAAATCTCCAGGATTCCTGCCTCCAGCAATGATGAGCTCAGTCCCAGTATGACTAGAAGAGGACAAAACTAGGACCATCCCTTGGGATTTGGTGTTTGTTTGTTTCTAGATCCTAACAGAAAGCTACAAAGTACGAACAAGGCTTTATTCATATCACATTTTACAATGTCTTATGATAGGACACACATTCAGTGTTGGTGCTGACCTTTAAAGCCCTAAACGGCCTTGGTCCAGTATATCTGAAGGAGCGTCTCCACCCCCATCGTTCTACCCGGACACTGAGGTCCAGCACCGAGGGCCTTCTGGCGGTTCCCTCACTGCGAGAAGCCAAGTTACAGGGAACCAGGCAGAGGGCCTTCTTGGTAGTGGCGCCCGCCCTGTGGAACGCCCTCCCACCAGATGTCAAAGAGAACAACAACTACCAGGCTTTTAGAAGACATCTGAAGGCAGCCCTGTTTCGGGAAGCTTGTAATGTTTGATGTATTATAGTATTTTAATATTCTTTTGGAAGCCGCCCAGAGTGGCTGGGGAAGCCCAGCCAGATGGGCGGGGTATAAATAATAAATTATTATTATTATTATTATTATTATTATTATTATTATTATTATTATTATTATTATTATTATTATTATTTTCAGTGATGGACGAGGGGGGAATTCAATTCAGTTCATATTTAAAGGTTAATCTACCAAATTTGCTATTTCCATATCCTTATGAAAACCAAAACACTGCTATCCTTTGAAAATTGAACTTTTCCGAGCTTCGCATTGCAGGTCTCCAACCACACTTGTGCAGGGGTGCTTTGTGGCAACCTCCCATTTGGGATTCGTCTGCAGCATGGCCTAATACGTTATTAAAGGGCTTTCAGGGATATGCTAAAGCAGGGGTCTTCAAACTACGGGCCACGGACCAGATCTGGCCCACCAGGGTACTGAACCCAGCCTGTTTGGCAATTGTTGAACCCGCCGCGCCCCCCCCCTATTTTCCTTTTCCCGCTGGGAGGCTCTAAGCGAACGCTCAGCGCTCACAAAAAGGGAAGAGGCGAAAAGTAGCAACAATTCCGTCCTCAGCGTTCCAAAAGGCTCCTCTGTATTCCAAAAGGGCCCCTCCTCTGCCCCACTCCGCACCCCCAACGTTCCAGAGCTTACCCGCCCCAGTCAAGGAGGGCTCGGAGGGGAGACACGTGACACCGCTGGGCTGCTGGGAGAAGCAGGATAGGGCTGGCCGAAGGTGCTCCTTTTAATATATGTTGGTGTGGCTGCTTGCTTGATCGCCTTTCCCTCCCCGACGGTCACAGATCCATTGCAAACACAGGAGGGCAACGTAACAGTGGGCGAAGCTCCCTTTATCTCTGCCTCTCTTAGGCCCCCACCTTTCCCCCTCCCCAAGCCCCAGCCAAGAGACAAGCTCAACAAGTATATGACCAATTTAATAATAATAAGGCATTTCGGACAGTGCTGTAAGTAATTGGGAGGTGGGCAAAACTCAGTGTTACTCCACGTAGACCCATTGAAATTAAAAGACCCAAGTGACTCGTGTTCATTATTTTCAGTAGATCTATTCTGAGTGATCTAGCAAACCAGCAATGGCTACAACCCATAATCTAACATTTTAAATATTGTATTGTTTTCCTGTTTTTTGTGCACTACAAATAAAATATGTGCAGTGTGCATAGGAATTTGGTGGTTTTTTTTTCAAACTGTAGTCCGGCCCCCAACAGTGTCTGAGGGACAGTGAACTGGCCCCCTGTTTAAATAGTTTGAGGACCCCTGTGCTAAAACATGATCACAACACCTCAGAGTTTTCCTAGGGCCATATCTCTTAGAAAATCAACATGCTTTGATTTCACAGGGTAAAAGCCAGAATTAGCTTTTATCTTTACAAGTTAAAGGCCTAATTATTTTGATAATTTTTAGTGTGTGTTCTGTTTCTAAAGTCTGCTTTTATTGTTAATTTAATGAATATTTTATACCATGTTTTATATACCACTTGAGGTGAGACATTTTTGAATCAAGCAGCATATCAAATCTTGCTAAATAAATGCATCAGCATGACAGAAAAGTAGAGAAGGCTAGAACTCCTGGAAGTCCTTTTTACCTTGTCCTATGGACATTCAAGGGACGCGGGTGGCGCTGTGGGTAAAACCTCAGGGCCTAGCACTTGCCGATTGTATGGTCGGCGGTTCGAATCCCCGCGGCGGGGTGAGCTCCCGTCGTTCGGTCCCAGCTCCTGCCCACCTAGCAGTTCGAAAGCACCCTTAAGTGCAAGTAGATAAATAGGTACTGCTTTATAGTGGGAAGGTAAACGGCGTTTCCGTGTGCTGCTATGGTGCTGGCTCACCAGAGCAGCTTCGTCACGCTGGCCACGTGACCCGGACAGTGCTGGCCCCCGGCCTCTTAAGCGAGATGGTCGCGCAACCCCAGAGTCGGTCACGACTGGCCCGTACAGGCAGGGGTACCTTCACCTTTACCTTTATGGATATTCATTTCACTTCCTTTGAATTTCTTCTGCTGTTTTGCCTTAATATTTCACTATGGGCAAAGCATAGTGGCAGTTTAAGAGTTTTACATGCTACTATCATCAGCTCCACACCAATAAATGTTCTGAGCCTTACACAAATTCACTTTCTTTCCTCACAGTTCCTCTGATTTGCCACCCAAGCAGGGCTTAGTTAAATGCCAAAGTCTACTCAGTTAAAATATTAGCCATGCTTGTTTAGAAATCAATCAATAGCAATCACAATGATATTACAAAATGATTTTTAAAAAACATTCTCTATGTTGTACAGAAGAGGAGGTAGTAGGCAGACCAACAAAGATGAGTGTGTTTTAAGAGAGAGAAAGAAAGACACTCCTATTATTGCAGGCTATACTTTAATCTCTATAGGGATTTACAGATTATGGGGATTAGAAATGACAACCTCTATATGTCAGTTTTCATCAAAAGACATCCTTTCAGAAGAGCTCTTTATAAAGGAAACATTTAGTCCCCTTTCATTTTTATTGTGGGTATTTTATATGCAAAGCTGTACTGTATACACTTTTCAAAAAAATTATGTATACACTATCAAATGCCTGGGCAGTTTATGGCAGCCCTTAGCAACAACACAGTGGCATTTAAAAAATAAGGAAGAATCTTTGTGCAGCCTAACTTTCAAACAACAGCAACACAAACGCACCAAAAATTTAGGGGAGTCCAGAGACTGCAAGCTACCAAGCCAGTCTCCAATGGGTGATTGAGAAACTGATGAAGCAATAGGTGAAAATCTCTCCTGCACCTTTTAGAACAACAGTACAGCAGCTGGTTGGTGGTTACCTGTGGAAGTATCTGGCGTGCTTTCCATAAAGGAACTCCATACAAGGGCAGACTTTGGTCTTCCAAATTTCAGCAGTGCCCTGTGCATGGCCAGGCTTTGGCGCCCCCTCCACCTCTTGCCTTCTATTCTGCTCAGTTTATTGCATCATAGTTGTGATGCCCTGCAACATCCCCCAGTCTTGGCACCAAGTGTGGTGGAACCAGCTGCGTCCCCCTAAATCTGCCTTTGTTCCACGTACCTGAAAGCTGTGAACAAACAACAGGAGACGATTATTACTTCAATACCTTGGACAGAATCTGACTGCAGTCCTTAAACTCACAGAAGTGCTAATGATAAGTCCAGTGGGACTTAATTCTGAGTGAACACACACACCTTTGTGCTCTAACATGTTGAGGTGCATAGGATTTCAGCCTCTGGATCATTCATGTAACCAAACAGAGGGGACAAATGATAAAATAGTAACCAATACAAGTACCTGTCTGATAATAAAAGCATTTTCCCCTTAAACAATAAAAATAAATGCAATCATTTATAGTCATGTTCACTATTTATGAAAAAATTCTGCCTTGGGGAATCCCCTACACTTGCCGCAATTGTTCTTATAAATTCATCAGGCTAATCGCCCAGCTTGTCCGGAGTTTTGGGCTGGGTTGCCATCAGTATGCTGATGACACCCAGCTCTATCTGTTGATGGATGGCCATCCTGACTCGGCCCCAGACACACTGACCAGATGTCTGGAAGCTGTGGCTGGATGGTTACGTGGGAGCCGGTTGAAGTTAAATCCTTCGAAGACAGAGGTCCTCTGGCTGGGGCGGGACGATATGGGATTGAGGGGGCAACTCCCATCTCTTGCGGGGGTGCAATTAGTGCCAGCACCGGCCATTAAGAGTTTGGGTGTAATCTTCGATACCTCCCTCTCTATGGAGGCGCAGATTACAGCTATAACAAAGGCGGCATTTTTTCATCTCCGCCAAGCTAAGCAGTTGGCCCCTTATCTCTCTCGTCCTGACCTAGCCACTGTGATCCATGCGACGGTCACCTCCAGACTGGATTATTGTAACTCGCTCTACGTGGGGCTGCCCTTGAGACTGACCCAGAAACTCCAGCGGGTGCAGAATGCCGCGGCGAGACTCCTTATGGGGTCTTCGCTGCGAGAACACATTCATCTGGTATTATACCAGCTGCACTGGCTCCCGGTGGAGTACAGGATCAGGTTTAAGGTGCTGGTTTTAACCTTTAAAGCCCTATACGGCCTAGGACACTCGTACCTACGGGACCGCCTCTCCTGGTATGCCCCAAAGAGAAACCTACGGTCTGCAAATAATAACATCCTCAAGGTCCCAGGCCTCAGAGAGGTTAGGCTGGCCTCAACTAGAGCCAGGGCCTTCTCAGCTGCGGCTCCAAACTGGTGGAATGCTCTGTCACAAGAGACTAGGGCCCTGCGGGACCTGACATCTTTCCGCAGGGCCTGCAAGACAGAGTTGTTCCGCCAGGCCTTTGGTCAGGGCGCAGCCTGACTCCCTCCTCTGGCAACCTGCACAGAATTTTGCTTAATTGGTTGCCATCAATTTGATTTAATTAATTTTTATAATGAAATATTTTTAGATTGTGTGATTATTTGACTGATTATTTGATTGTTGTTAGCCGCCCTGAGCCCGGCTTCGGCTGGGGAGGGCGGGATATAAATAAAATTTATTATTATTATTATTATTATTATTAATGTCTGTGTTGTTGTGGAAAGAGCCGTGCATCTTGCAGCATAGCATGCCTGCCCGTGCAGTTCCATGTTTGCAGAGTGCTGACCTAGTTGCTGGCTGCATTCTGTCCCAAGTGACAGGCTTGCAGCAAATTTGACGTTGGCTCATATACATATATTGTATAACCCTTCAAGTGGTTGCCCCAGCTAATGTTAGTCAGACCACATTATTTCAGGTTCTTTCATCATTTCCTGGAGTCCTCAGTAACAAAGATTATTGCTTTACTACTTCATCAGCCTTGTAAAGGTTTTACTACTGTAAATAAGAGTCATGGTGGAAGTAGTAGCAAGCTTAGCTCCAGCCATGATGCTCCAGTATCACGAGCTGCTGCGATGAGGAACTGACAGAACCACACAGAGGGTATTCACACTGTCAGCCCCTTAAACCCAACCCAAGGACTGACGAAACAACAACTGACACTGCTATATCAGCACTCCTTCCCCATAGATGTGGGGCACAGCAAGGAAGGGCCTAGCCAAGAAATGATCCTGGAGCCAAAGCTATAACACCTCCTTCCGTAAAACAGATGTATGGTGGCAGAATGTCTCTGACCAGTTTGTCATGAATGAGCATGTGCTTTTTATGCAGAAGTTTCCAGGTTCAATTCCTGATATCTCCCGTTAAAAAGGATTAGGCATGAAATGCCTCTACCTGAGACCCCAAAGAGCCATAGCATCATAGAATTGTGGAGTTGGAAGGGACTCCGAGGATAATCTAGTCCAACCCTCTGCAATACAGAGTATATATTTTACTGCTGAGAGGCCTGCAGAGTTCAAGGTTTTGCTCTTAGCATTTAAAGCCTTAAACAACTTGACACCAGCATATCTAGTGTTTCAGCCAGCGCTCAAAACTCCCATTGTTCCAGGTGCATTTTGCAACAGGGAATTTCATTAATGAGAGCAGTTTCTGAGCTCCTGGTGTGCCTAAGATTTCAGATTAAAACTGCCACTACTGGAAGGGAAGGAAAAGAGGACCTTTTTCTGCCTCCCCACTTCCAGCCACTCTCTGAAGACTGGAGAAGGGACCCTCATAAGAATATTAGGGGAGTGGGCAGGGGAAGTATGGCTTTGTTTTTTTTGCAGATGAGGACTAGACCATGTGAAAAATGAAGATTAGATTTTAGCTGCAGTTCATTCATTTTCAGCTTTGTACACCTAGACACTCCATTGTGGCACCCATAACCTAGGTTTAAGGTGCCATTTAGCTCCTAGCTTTCATATCTCAGTTTTTAAAATTGGTTGCAGCTCCAGCTTTCTGGAATCAGTTGCCAATCAAAATCAGACTAGTGCCCAATGTCATGGCTAGGTGCCAATAAAGACATTTTCGTTTAAGAAGGCTTTCCCTAAGGTATGACTCAGCCATTTATGGAATATCCATGGTATATTTGCAGAAATTGTTTTATTGGTTTTATAATTTGGAAGGATGATTTTACTGTTTTTAGTTTGTTGTAATACTTTTATTGCTTTTAGAACTTGTGCTTTATTCTGCTTTTAATCTTGTACATTGGTTGGTAGTGTGCTGGGGAGTGGGCTATAAAATTGTTAAATAAAGTGGGTGTGGGTGGGTGTTAGACTTGATGGAGAGATAGTTTGCTATGGTAGCTTCCAGTGTTTTTACATATGGTGCATTACACAATACAGTGGTGCCCTGCAAGACGAATGCCTCACAAGACGGAAAACTCGCTAGACGAAAGAGTTTTCCGTTTTGGAGGTGCTTCGCAAAACGAATTTCCTATGGGCTTGCTTCGCAAGACGACAATGTCTTGCGAGTTCCTGCTGGTTTTTTTCCTCCCCCCCCCCTTTTTCTAAGCCACTAAGCCGCTTATCAGCTGATCCGATCAGCAGATAAGCCGCTAAAAGCCGCTAATAGCACTAATAGCGCTAATCCGCTAATCCTTCAATGGGCTTGCTCCGCAAGACGAAAAAACCGCTAGACGAAGAGAATCACAGAACGGATTCTTTTCGTCTTGCGAGGCGCCACTGTATCCTATTTCCATATATTTATATCTGTCTGGAGGAACACACACAACTTACAGAGTTGAATGTTTTATCGACATCACCCATTGAAGTGGTACTCATAAACAGCTGCTTGGGGGTGGGGGCTAATTACATGCAGGTAGCATGGAATGCTTAAGAGGATGACAGGCTGAGATAGAAAAGAAGAAGACAACCAGAAATATTCGTGAGCTTACTGAATAGCATATAGGTGAGGCCATTCTGGGGGAGACACGGTGGGCTTACATTTCTCAGGTGTACTCAGGAAAATGCAGATCATTCCCCCCCCCTCAAACTATTTTATGTGGAACCAGTCCAGAAGTGCAAGGCTCATGACTGTTTCCACAATGTCATTATGAACGGATTTATACCAGTCAACTCCAAAATGCAAGCCCATCTGTTGACATCCGACTAAATTGCCTGCAAAAATGAGTCAGTGCTTCTAAAGGTCACTCTGGCCTGATGTTCACTTATTAGTCACCACCACCAAAACAGCTCTCTATAATAAATATAGATTAAATAGGAGAACAAGACAGGAACAGCAAGATCACCAATTTCTTCTTTCTAGTCTTCATACTTTAACTCTTGTACAACAACAAATCTTGGACCAAAATCTTCTCAGGAGCCAGACCCACTCTAGTCAGAGACTGACTGTTGAGGAGATGTGCATCTAGAATTGCTGCATACGCCTCTTGCAGTACAATATTTGGCACCCAGTATGTGACATTTAGGGACGCGGGTGGCGCTGTGGGTTAAACCAGAGCCTAGGACTTGCTGATCAGAAGGTCGGCGGTTCGAATCCCCGCAATGGGGTGAGCTCCCGTTGCTCGGTCCCTGCTCCTGCCAACCTAGCAGTTTGAAAGCACGTCAAAGTGCAAGTAGATAAATAGGTACTGCTCCGGCGAGAAGGTAAATGGTGTTTCCGTGCGCTGCTCTGGTTTGCCAGAAGCGGCTTAGTCATGCTGGCCACATGACCCAGAAGCTGTACGCCAGCTCACTCGGCCAATAAAGCGAGATGAGCGCCGCACCCCCAGTCGGCCACAGCTAGACCTAATGGTCAGGGGTCCCTTTACCTTTACCTTTTATGTGACATTTAAATATATTATTATATTTCTTGGATTTATGTCCTGCCATTCTTTCCAATGGAGCATAGGTTAAGAAACACATCAGTGATAAAATAATACAATTTAAAATAAAAGCACCTAGAAAACATTTAACCTACAAGAGCAGATAGAAAGGCTGTACAATGAGAGGTCTATATGTCTTCTCCACATGACTGCAAAACATTACACTGGAATTGGTCTTCATAAAAAAAACCTCTCATATACCTCACAAATTAAATCAAGAAATGTGAATGAGGCTCTTACTGCATTTCCATAGATGTTGAGTTAGAGCTACAAACTGTTCTACTTTGCTGAGCTTGGGAAGATGGTGTCACAAGAGGCTGGCCACATTTAGCTACTTCTCAAATGCATTATTTTCACATTTTTGAACTGAAATAGCAGAACAGATTTCTGCAGTTCACACTTTTTAGATTTTTGACTTGAAATATGTGGAATTGGACAATTTCAACATTTTTTTTCTATTTCTGTTCATTTCTCTGCTCCTAGACTTCCCAAGCTTCACGTTTCTGCTATGAAAACATTATTTGTGCATGTTTTTGAAGAAGGATGACTTTCCAGCTTTCTAACTATCCCTTTGCGCCCAACTCCATTGTATTGCTAAGCAAGCAATTCACATGTACTGTATTAAATGCACAATATTTTCCATGGATCATTAGTGTGCAGGAAACTTGGGCAGAAGTCTTAGGGCCCCATTTGCCCTAAATGCCCTCATCTCTCACTGGCTGCAGAAGTCTGCCTGCTTTAAGTGCACTAAGCTCATGTGTTACATCATTCAGATCGTACCTTGAGAACTAGACTTGTAAATAGTCAAGGAACCTTTGAACATTTTGTGTGCATATGCCCATGCAGCATTTCCCATCAAACATTTTAAAAAACTTTTAGATATAGTTGGTTGATCCAAGCGAATGCTTTCAAGCCAAAATACAATTAGTACAAACTCCTCATTATGATCTTTGCAAATGCTGTTTGCATATAATTAACATTACCACAATACTGGTAACATCCACTGCAACATTCTTTGGGCAGAAGGTGAAACTGAAAAAAATCATACCAGCTACCCTTGTAGAATAACAAAAATGTTAAGGGAAATCTGTTAATTTTAATTGGATGTTTACAAGGGAGAAACGCTCTGTAATCATAAGAAGGGGGAGCATCCTCAAAACGGTTTGATTGTATATCGTTAACACTTTTGGATTGACAATGCAAACAAATGTCCATGCCCCATGGTGCCATATTTTAGAGTAGAATTCATTTGAGAGAGTGATAAATCCAGACTGAAGCTGTCCAGTGTCTGAATACTGCCCCATTTAATATGGGAGCACTGTCACAATTTATGCAGTATGCTCCTCTAAAGGTTAACAAGAAAGCATCCAATCTCTTCCGCAAATGTCAGCCAAGCACTTTATGGATTTCTTCACATCCCCTTCTGCTGCCCCTTCCATTAAATTAGTGCAGCTGTCTCCACCATCAAATTTAAGACCTTGGTTTGAGAGCGCATGCACAACAGGATTTGCCAGTCACTGATAAGGTGAGTGAAATGTTTGTGTAAATAAGATGTGACAGTGGGAGAAGGGAGGAAGCGGGCGAGAGGGGGGGCTACAAACTGATGCCTAAAAACAGGCATAGCTTAAGGATACAATCATGCAAAGCACAGCACTGATGCCTGGAAATATTTTTACATTGATGGGCAGAGTATAAATTAATAAAATAGAAGAAAAAAATCAATTGGATTAACAGTATGGTCCTATATATGCCCACTCAGACATAAGCCCCATGGAATTTGGTGAAGTTCATTCCCAGGAATGCAACCTGAGTCCCACCCAAAGCAACTGACATGACTTAACTAGTCCTGTGCTGAATGTTAGTTTTTATTAGCTGAGCTGTTAAATCTGGCATCAAAACAGTAAAGCAGCCATTGCTCCAGCCCCAGAACCACAAGTGAAGTGTATATTCTATTTTGCACTAGTAGCAATAGCCTCGCCCACCCCACAATAAATATATTTATTTTTAAGGTGCCACAGTAGTCTTCCTCATTTTTCCTGCTATTGATGAAAAAGATAATTTGTTTGGGACATAAGGTGAGACAGTAGGTGCTGTGGCAATTTAGGCCTGATAATGTAGTCTGTTTTCAACTACTGGTGTTGAAGGGCATGCGTCACTGACCCCATTCCACATGCATGCCCGCTACTTGATTACTGGTGATGACTCACAGCAGAAGGCAGGGACAGTTTGCGGGGGGGGGGGGGAGAGAGAACTATAGTGCTGTGAAATCTCAGGCATGTTTCTTGTTCTGTGGTGGCTCTTTCACACATTCAGGCCATCACTGGAGTGTGCAGTTGCTCAGAGATGAATATGCATGCGTAAACAAGGCCTGTAGGAGAGATTCTACAGTGGTACCTCAGGTTAAGTACTTAATTCGTTCTAGAGGTCCATTCTTAACCTGAAACTATTCTTCACCTCTGAAGCACCACTTTAGCTAATGGGGCCTCCTGCTGCCGCCGCGACGCCAGAGCACAATTTCTGTTCTCATCCTGAAGCAAAGTTCTTAACCAGAAGCACTATTTCTGGGTTAGCGGAGTCTGTAACCTGAAGCGTATGTAACCTGAAGTGTATGTAACCCGAGGTACCACTGTATTTTTCTCAAAGGACCATACAACATTTTCCATCCCACATCATCAAAATAAGCAGCTAGCTTTTAGATGTCAACATTTGGACTTTCATTGTCATTTTAAAAAGTTCTAGTTCATCTGAAGCCCTTACTGGCCGCCTGTGTCTCATTTCCTTTTAGCATGAAGGCAGAAACTGTTGGATTGTATGAGCTTTGTTAAAAAAATCAGGACATTTAACTGCATGTTTTGAGTCTGGTGAAATCATGGATTATAATTAATCCAGTGTGGAGTCACTTTGTTGTTTTTTTAAAAAAAGTATTTAAAGCACAAGCTCCCCCCCCCTTATTTCAAGGGGGGGCTTCACTGCAAAATCATTGTAAGTACTATTACTTAAGCATCCTCCTCTTCTGGTTTTAGAAACTTCAACTGTAGCTAAAAAAATTAGCAAGAGGCTTCTAACTTCCCTGCCCCAATTTCTTAAAAATAGAGTTTCCATCAAGCTTAGTGGCATTGTTATTCAAAGAGGCTGTGTAAAATGAATTTAGAGCAGAAGTGAAAATTGGCAAGTGAGCATGGAAATCAATGCCTTTGCAATCAACAGAATCATAAAATGGAGTTGGAAGGGACCCTGAGGATCCTCTAGTCTAGCCCTGTGAAATGGAGGAATGTTCAACTGCCCCATATGGGGATCCAACTTGCAGCCTTGGCATTATCAGCACCATGCTCTAGGCAACTCAGCTTTTCTTGGACTGTACCCGGGGGGGGCAGCTGTCCTCACTTCTCAAAATTTTGCAGTGCAGCTCTCCTGCCAAGTAGTATGTTTGTGAATGCATACACCCGGGTAAAATGTACATTAAAATCCATATATTAGTGAAACTGGGAAATTAGCCTGCAAAATGTGTATATTAGACAAAATTGCATCCAAAAATATTAGGAGAAATTAACATGAAAATGCTGACTTTTCATTAGGACTTTTTAAAATATTCACAAACTTATTATTTATTCAATATATACCCCAATATATATTCAATATATATTTAAGAGAGAGAAAATGAGGAACTGAGAGAAACTGAAATTGACTGATTCACCTGCCCCTAACTTTTCTGCTGCAGAGAAATGCAAATTTGACTTTTCCTCCACGAGAATCTGAGGGAAAGATGCCCCATGCTCTTTGCTTTATTTCTTTTTTGTCTGAGAGCCAGTGTGGTGGGGGGGGGGGGGCTTTGGGTGTTAGGCCAGGACCTGGGAGACCAAAGTTCAACGACCCACTCAGCCATGTAGCTTTTACTGGGTGACCTTGGGCCAGTTACAGTCTCTCTGCCTAGCCTTCCTCACAGGATTGTTGTAAGGATAAAATGGGAGGAAGAGAACCATGTGCACCACTTTGAGCTGGCGGAAGAAAAGAAAAGATATAAACAAGCACAGCAGGTCAGAACAATGAAGTAGAAACAGAAATCTCCTAGAAGCTCCGTGAGTGTTGGCAATGCTGTGTTCCAGCAGGTAATATCCACATCGTGAGAGAACATTTTGGACAAACCACTCAGGCTTATAATGAAGGAGATCTAATGCCAGTGAAATGCTGCTGGATAATCCCAACCCACGTGTAAAAAAGTTGCATTTAGTTGCTACCACATTTTGAGTTCTATACACATTTCTAAGAGAAGGGAGAATTGTTCCCATTAAGGTTTTACAATTAGTCTTGCTGTGAAGCCTAATTTCCATCTGTCCTAAGTCTTTAGAAACTGGGACTTTGCCTTAATTCCTCACCTCCTGCCAATTTACTTCTGTGTCTGAGATTGGGATGCGTTAAGACACCAGTTCATTAAGATAAAGGGGTTGGGTTTTTTCTTTTTTTAATGGAACCCCAGGTTTTCTTACAAGTTGAACTGAAGATGGGAAAATAACGCATTAACATTTGACAATGTGTTATGGGAAAAGAGCCTGCAAATGAAACAGCTCACCTTCAAACATTCCAGCACGCCAACAAAATATGTTTTCCCATCAAGCAAGGCACAACAGTGCTACAGAGGGAATTGGTTATGGTCATTTAGAAGGAGTTGCTAAGTAAACATACAGAAATCAGAGGTTTATCTCCTTTTCTAAGATTCTTTCACATCCAAGACTGGTACAGATGCCTAGATCATAATGGGGCAATTCCTTTTGCAGCAACCCTGCAAATGAGAAAATTCATAGCACACTTGCTGAAATGGCTGCAAAAAATTGCAGATCCCTTTTTATTTTTTGCTAAATGAAATATGATCCTAAGAAAAGGGTGCTGTCCGTAAAATTATGTAAAACAATCCTTTTACATTTATTAGTGTTTTCTTTCCTGTTTTATCTATAAAATATCATCCTTAGGGAGACAACCATTTTCAGCACAAACCATAAAAGCGTTGTAGCTTATGACAACATTAAAATTAATTTAGGGGTACAACAAGGAACATATGTGATAGGATGCTACATACATGTATTGAAGAATTTTTGAGGGATGGGAACAGAGGCAAAGAGGGGATCATGATACCATAATATTTGAGATAGTGCAACTGAAATTTACATCACCTAAATGACAAGGGACATAAAGAAGATTATTATTAATGGAATTTTTGCAGGGAAGCTTAAACCATATGGGTGAGAGCATAAATATATATGATATTTTGCTACAAAAATTTATAAGACCAACTATTAAGGCCGCAATCCTATACATCCTTACCTGGAAGGAAGTTTCATTGAACTTCAAAGGACTTACTTCTGAGTCGGGAGACACAAATTTGTCTTGTTTCCACATCACTTAACATCTTTCTTTCTTTCTTTCTTTCTTTCTTTCTTTCTTTCTTTCTTTCTTTCTTTTGAATGTCAATAGTGCTCATCTTTCAGCTTCAATTCAAAACTTTTCTTTTCCTTCACACCTTTTGATTTAGTCCGTTGGCTTGAATGGTGGTGTGATGACAGTTGGAGCCATTTAGTGCTTATTGTTCACTTTTGGTTGTGGTGAGTCACCCTAAGATGGTGTTATGATGGTGGGCAGGACATAAATAAATAGCCATATTGAAGAATATTAGTCCCATGCATTTAATTAAAATGAAACATGGGGTTATTTGGCTGAAAATACAACAGCTTCTGTGAAAGAGCAAACCTGAATAGAAACAATTTGCCAACGGCTCAGGCCTTTTAATTAGACACTTCATGGCTTGAGACTTAGACCTAGTCACCGTGGTTTGAGAGTGCCCAGGCCTCAGAGTCCACTTTAGGTGCAGAAGTGAAAGGATACACAGCATTGGACCACAGTGAAAAGCTTTTGGATTGGCCAGACAGAGCCTAACCTTCTGCTTTACCTGGACTACAGTGTGGTGCTGCATTTCAGAACCCAACTATTCACTTTCTCAGGTTTGTCTGGCTTCCACCTCAGCAATAGGGCTTTGCTCCCCCACATCCCCCGCCCTCACCATTGCCTTTGCCTCTCAGCCCAACCAACCTAGAGTGGTTGTTCAAGATGAGCTGAGGTTCCTGGACTTCCGGGTTGGCGCGAACAGCTAATGGCGGATTCCCTCCGAGCTCCGGAGGGAATCGGCTCCGCTGGGGACGGGTCCTGCCGCGACGGCGACGCGGGGACCCTCAAAAACCTCAGGCGCGGATGCCTGAGGACCTGGTGACTCGGTGGGCACCTTAAGCGCCCTCCCCGATTCACGAAGAGCCTTTTTAAAGGCTACGGAGAGGATACGGAGAGTGGCGTGGTGCTGAGAGTAAACCGCTACCCCAGTGGAGCGAAGCCGTGTGCCATGGCTGAAGAGCGCTGACTTGCTTCCTTGAAAATTTGGACTGAAAGAATTACCCGTGAGTAAGACGGATTGGGACTTTAAAAATTCTTCCCTGAATTGGAGACGACCGGGGGGTGTGCTAAAAGGAAGTCCGCACCCCCCCCCTGCAGACGATCTAAGCAACGACATAAGAGCTAAGCTGGAGAGCCTACCCTTGGTGGGGTGAGTTAAAAAGGACACTAATTTTCAAGATTTAGTTAAAGGAAATTTTGTGCTGGAGAGTGGAGTTTTGGAGACCCTCTTTATGTTTTGAACAACCCCCCCTCCCGGGCTCGGGAACGTCCTGCCTTTGTGCCTGCGTAAGAGCTGCGGAGTTTGACAGCTGTCAAAGCTGTCAAACGGGCAGTTTAAAGCGGAAAAATCACTATTTAAGATCCCTCTGGATTAAGATGAGTTATAATTGAGTTAAAATTGTTGGAAACAAAGTAACAATAACAAGCTAAAGGACTGTTGGAGAAAAGACTAATAAGTAACCAGATTCCCTCTAGGGGGAATTCTGTGAAACTACAATGGATACAATGGCTGTGGATGGAAAGTTACTAGTGGAAATCGAAAGGATGTTTCAATTGGTGGGAACCTTACAAGAGCAGAGCTCAGCCATGAATAAACAACTCAACATTATGACCTTGGGAACAGGCAACTCTGCTGTTTGTATTGAGGACCTGAATGAGAAAGAATCCACAGCTGAATGGGAAACAATGTCTACAGAGGTGGAAGAGACTAAACGAGAAAAAGAGAAAGTAATCTTGGGATGCAACAATCAAAAGCTGACATCTGTGGAACACAAGCAAGGAGACTCTGGGAACATATCTACCACAAGTCTGCGAAAGATGCAGAAGAAGAAGGAGGAGGTTCTGGGGCAATATGTACAGGAACTTAAAATAAAGAAATATGATTGGGGCCTCCTTTTGGACTTTGACTTTGAGGATACAGGCTTTGTGGAAATACTCCAGCAGTTGCTTTCAAAACTCCTTGTGGGAAGAGAATATGTTTTGATGGTGAAAGATCTTTTTCCAGACTCGACGATTGACATAAAGGACAACCAGCGAGACCGGCGGAGAGGGACTGAAAGGGACTTGAAAGCCTCGGACGTGAGGAACCCAGGCTGAGAATCTTGACTTTGGATTTTTATTGGGAAGGGACAAAAACCGGGGATGGGAGGGAGGGAAGAGGAGATTCTTAAAAACTCTTAAGACTTTCATGTTTGGTTAATATGACTTTTATTCAAGACAAAATGAAAAATCGATGGAAGAGAACTTAAGTCCAACTTAGGAAAATCAATTATTTTTTTATTAGAAAAGAGGCAACAAAATGAATAAGATGGTTAAGAGGAGAAATGCCAACTTGCTGATATAATCTTGGGAATTGGGATGCACGAGGGGGGGGGTGGGGGGAAGCCAGGGAACAAGGTTATGAGAAGAGGATCTGCTGAACCTATACATGTTTGTGTCTTGTGCTATTGTTGTGTTTGTATTGTCTTTATAAAAGCGGAAAACCCAATAAAAATTTTAAAAGAAAAAAAAATCAAGATGAGCTGAGGTTCCTAGTCATTCCTTCTTCTTCTGCTATGGCTTAGGGTACTTATTTGGAGAGGGCAGGTAAACAACCAACAGCCCCAGGAAGAGGAGCAAGAGGGCTGGAGGTGGGTCCCCTGTGAACCACCAACTGAGTCATGGGCCTTGGGAAGTTTTCAGTGATGCTGTGCTGGTTGAATACCAACCTGGGATCCTGTGGGCTGAAAGGTGGTCTAGAAGTTCCCCATTTTAATAAAACTTCTGCCACCAGCTCTGCACAACACAACAGACTGAGAGACCCTAAGCTGGTATGGTTTCCCAGCCTAACCTTGACAAAAATGAAATATGTCTGTGTATAGGAATGCCAAAACAAACCCATATATTCCAGAGAAATCACAGCTATTGACCTACGTGTCAGTGTTCCCAGAATAGGGGCTTTACAGACCCCACAGCCAAACTGCGTTCAGTTTATTTTTCTTTACCTGCGTGCATGGGAACAAGGACTCCAGTATTTATTAAAAGCAATGGACAATAAGTGATATTTAACCTTCATCTATATATTTTTGAAATTTAAGTCTGCCCAAACATTAATATAATAAGGCAATGATTCATTCTATCCATAGTAATGAAATTCAACATGTACTGTGTTCTGGCAAAGGAACCATAACTTTGGAATCCAACCCTCCTAACAATATCTGTCTGGTGATAACAATATATAGCCCTGAAGTGATGTCAGCTGAGAATGAAACAGAAATCTACTATATTTGTGCTGGTCTCAGGTTGGGTTTGTGTTTATTTTATAAATCAAATTCATGATACTCTTTCTTAGTCTTTATTAAGTTGGGGAAGGTGGATTTGGTTTGGATTTCAAGAAATGGTTCCTTTACGCACACAAACACATGCACACAAGCACGAGTGGAAATAATACAAGCCAATAATAAATATTTGATATCTCCCAAAAGAAAAGTTTTCTAGCCTTGGTGTATTGTGAACTATGCTATTACCAATGCTTAATCTGCCCTCCCTTTGTGAAACTTCTATTATCTAAACATGTATAAAATTATTAAGGACCACCATCTTGAACCTTAATCAGTGTCAGGGTGAATTTTAAATTACTGAACCATACAGAGCACTTGATTTGTTGGCACACCCTAGTATTGAAGAACCTCTATGGACTGAAACTGACACAACTGCAACTTTCATACCTTAAATTAGGGTAAAAGCAAAAACTAGACTTTATTATTATTGCTATTGCTATTATTATTACTATTATTATTATTAGTTACTTTCACTGGTATCTTCATTTTTACATATGCTTTCCCATAATATACGTATTTTTTAAACACTGGTTGGCTGGAGAACTACATTGCAAAGTTCAGATACGTGTGAATTTTAAAGAATAGGTGTGTTTCTGTTTGCATATTGTTTTGGAAAGTGTGGATTTGATAGATTTGGTCTTAATGCAGACTGAAGTGAATTCCTTCTCCATCCCTACTTGGAAAATAATCTCCACTTCACACAATGCCGCTTAGTTCCAAGCAAAATGCACAGATTCAATTCATCAAACACATTGAATATTTGTTTAACAAAAGCCTTTTCTTCAGCCGGCTGAAATGCAAACCTCTAGCTTCTAATTCAAAATGCACATGCTCTTACAACTACATTTTACCATTCAGACTGCTAATCGCGGTAGGAAACCCATCAAAGGGAAAGCAAAGGATATCCAGCACGTGCTTGATTCTTTTCCTCTCTTTCTTTATATTTAGACTCTTGCAGTTCACATTAGTGGTTTGTAATGTTAAAACCGAATTCTTGGTACTGTCGTTTGTTAAGGGTTTCTGGGGATTGCATCATGTTTGTGTCTCTGTGTGTAACTCTTTTTGTGTATCCTCCTGTTTTATTAAAAGCTGAGCTTTCTGTTAAGATGAGATTTTCAATGTGTTTACCCTGAGAGAAAAGTTTCTACATGCCAAGCAGAAAAAACCTACTTTTAAATCAGATAGAAATTCACAAGCAGAAAAAACTAACTTTCACCCTGTTATTCATTGCATACCATTCATCCGTTGGCATTTGCTCAGCAAAAAATATTGAGGCCCATAGCTCTGTTTTCTCCACCTCACCTAGAAGCATCAGACTTATCATTGATTTACAACAGGTCCTTCCATCATCAGCTGGCTAATAGGCTGTTGTGGAAGTCCCAAGAGACTGACAAAGGAAATATGAGCAGAAGGTAATTGCTACAACTGGAATCACATTGCACTTCAGAAGCATCTTAACATCATTCTCAGATGTGTGAATAATCCATTAGTGACCCAAGGGATCATTCACTGGCATAGAATGCTTCCTTTCTAAGAGGATGCTACCTTGCATTTTGCTCTCTATATAATAAAAATGTAAGAATGTCATCACAAAGCCTTCGTTGGAGGATCTGTAGTGGATTTTGGATTTTGCAAATTCTGGATTTGCATGAAGTCACAGTTGGGTAGGGAAGTAAAAATGAAGGCACAACATCAGTTACTATGGCATGGGAGCAGGAAGGTAGAGAGAAATTTAAACAATAGTAGGAGGTTGAGGAAAGCAGGAATGGAGGACATTGAGATGAAAACGATAGTTTTAAACTACAGTAAGGGTTAAATAAAGCTTAGGCAGAGAAATACTGAGGGGGGAGTGTTCATGTTAAACAACGGCAGAGGTTTGAGTAGAGCTAGCTGGGAGTAACATTTGAGGAGGGAATTAGCAGTTTAAAACAAAGTTTGAGTACAGCAAGAGTTTGGAAAGGCTCTGAGTTGTACCCATCTTTACTATTTCTTCTGGTTAAAAGTGGTTGGTTTTTTGTTTGTTTTTTTAAACATAACAATCCTTTTGTTTGCCTCCATCCTTGCTTTACATCCCTACTTGGTTGGATTCAGTCTGCAGACAAAAAACATATACCAACATGCATTCATTTTAATGCCTTCACTATGACAAACGGCAGGTGTGGGGAACACTTTTCAGCCTGAGGGCTGCAGTCCCTCCTGGGCAACCTTTCAGGAGTCATATGATGGGGGAGGGAGGCGAAAGTGGACAAAGCAACTAATGCTAATTATGCCTTTGTACAGTAGACTAGTATGTATACAGGCTCACATATCCCTCTTTATCCTCCTTTAATGGAAGGCAAGAGGCATTTTCAGAGTTCAGTGACATAGTCCAGCCAAGCTAAAACACACAAGGAGGGTGTGCAGCAGGGGCGGTGAAGGGCCTGTCCTGTCCTGGTGAAAGGAGATGCAGCCAGGGACAGAATGTGGTATAAAGTCCCATGGTATAGCTAGCGAGGCTTGGAGGTCCACATTTGGCTCCTGGGGCCTGAGGTGCTCCACCTCGACACAGAGAGTAGGAACTGAACATGGCACGCCAACTAGAGTTGCCCCTTTCCCTTAAAGCATGAGACTCAGATAACACACATATAGACATGTCTTATGGTAGTTTAGAGGTGAACAGATTTATTATAGCATATTGTGGTATAAGCCACAACAAACATATGCATCTCTAATGTTCCCAAAGACTCCATGTTTTGATTTTTGTAAGAGACTAGTACAAATTTGATGCACACCCATACAGAAGCCATTGGCTCCACACAAAATTTCCCTCCAGGTACTGAATAGCTAGCAAGGAAACTATTAGCTCTATGCAGAATCCAATCCACTAACCACCGCAGCCACTTAGGAGAAGAACCATCTAATAAATAGCAAGGTTTCTGTCTTGGCAACCCAAGTGGTGGCAAACCAGTCTCGTGTCACTGATCTCATTTTATGCATTTGGCCATGCAGATGGCCACAGTGACCTAACGGTCACTTTCACTTCCTGTTCATCTTCTCAGTTTGGACAGAGTATGCGAGGCTGAGTTCTCAAAGGCGTAGCCAAGAAACTGTCTCCTGATGGTTCCTCTTCTTTAGACACATTGTGTGCCGCCTTCCTCTCTGAGGCTCACATGGGATATTATGCAACATCAGCAATAAAACAAAAACAAGAAATGTAGGGCAATGTTCAGCTGGCCGTTGAGCACGATACACAGATGCTAAGTGACTATTTCAGCTGAAGAATCAAGAGTGACTTACTCTGCAGCACTGATAACCAACGTGGGGCGCTCCAGCTGTTGTGGGATTCCAACTCCCTAAGACAGCATAGCCTCAGCCAGTACGGCCAGTGGTCAGGGATGATAAGAGTTGTAGTCCAACAACATTTGGAGGACACCACATTGTCTAACTCTGCCTTGCTGCCTAGTAGAAGATGGCAGTGATGGCTGTTAAATAAAATAGCCATGCTGCTTCATTATTGTTTTTTAACATGCGCTAGGCATTTATGAGCGACGCGGGTGGCACTGTGGGTTAAACCACAGAGCCTAGGACTTGCCGATCGGAAGGTCGGCGGTTTGAATCCCCGCGACGGGGTGAGCTCCCGTTGCTTGGTCCCTGCTCCTGCCAACCTAGCAGTTCAAAAGCACGTCAAAGTGCAAGTAGATAAATAGGTACTGCTCCGGCGGGGAGGTAAACAGCGTTTCCGTTCGCTGCTCTGGTTTCGCCAGAAGTGGCTTAGTCATGCTGGCCACATGACCTGGAAGCTGTATGCCGGCTCCCTCGGCCATTAAAGCAAGATGAGCGCTGCAACCCTAGAGTTGGCCACGACTGGACCTTATGGTCAGGGGTCCCTTTACCTTTCCCTAGGCATTTATGAACACGGCAATCCAAGAATTTGGGTTTATTCTGATGATAATCAACTAACGGTTTAGTGTAAATCTGGGCAATTCTTTTCCTCCACCCTTGAAATTCTGTGTGGTCACCAGCATCCAAAGAATCTCAACCTTCATTTTCTTTTTTCTTTTTAAAAAAGAGGGTGGAAAAAAGGCTTAGCTTCCATAGTTGCATGGTCAAAATTGTTAGGGCTTAGAAACCAGGAGGCAAGAAAAAGGAGCCCAAATCAATTGGTTTTCATGTCTTATGGTTACCAAGACTTCTTTTTGCCACAGTTAGTTTTTGTTTACACATCTTGCATTTTCAGAATCATTGAATAAGCACAGCAGAACCTTCCATGGAGGTCACTGAAACAATACAAAAATTATGACATTATAACAATGAGATGCAGTCTTTTAGCTTATGCTGTACCTTTGCTTAACAAAGGTAGTAAAAAAGGTTCTATTGATGTTGGCTGTTGTGTGGACCTTTTGGTGATTTCTAATGGCTATGCCTGGCACAAAAAAGTGTTTGTGTATGTGTGTGTTTGTGCAGAGGAACATTTTTCTTCCATGCTTTGTTACATTCTGCCTGCTTAGATTGCTGGAATTAGTGGTGGATTCCTGCAACATGGAACAGATAAAGACAGACTACCTAGACAATGCCAGCTGGCTGAGAAGTCCTGTTGGCTTCAACTACAGAAAGGAAGTTTCTACTCCTGACTTTCCTGGCTGGAGGAGATGCTAAGCAGCAGCCATCTGCAAGAAGAAGGGGTGACATGAGAGCAGATCTTTGATAAGTCATGCCAAATGACCTGCCCCTTATGAAATCGAAGCCAGAAAATAATCTGAGGCCCTCTGAGAAAATTCTAATGACAAGGATCTTAAGTTCAGTTCCTCTGGATTTATTTCTGTGGTGGTTTCCTGAAAACATAAAATATCCTGTGACTTCAACAAGCTTTTACACAGTCCCTGAAGTACAACTTCCAAAGATCGATCATGTGGTTTTTGCGTCTCCCAAATCTACAGCTAATCAAAGGAAAGCTCCAACATGCCATTATAAACTCTGGTCCAGTCTTTTGGACACATGTGCTAGCATGCAACCCCCGTCCCATGAACACTGAGGTTCTAAGTGCAGCAACTACCTCCATAAATTGTTTCAAGGTTCACTGCATGTACAGATTGCCTTTTCTCCTCAGTGGGTAAGTACTTCTCCTGGATCATTATAGTTGCAGATAGGTAGCCGTGTTGGTCTGCCATAGTCAAAATAAAAAAATTCCTTCCAGTAGCACCTTAAAGACCAACTAAGTTAGTTCTTGGTATGAGCTTTCATGTGCATGCACACTTCTTCAGATACACTGAAACAGAAGTTGCCAGATCCTTCTATATAGTGAGAAGGTGGGGAGGGGTATTACTCAGAAGGGTGGTGGGAATGGGAGATTGGCAGGTAGCTGAGATGAGCCTGTTGACGACTCTTAACGACTGTAATAGGTCTTACAGGAAAAGGCAAGGGGTGAGAAGGTGAGAAATGGCTTAGTCATGTATAATGAGATAAGAATCCAGTGTCTTTGTTAAGACCAGGTCTCTCCATGGTTTTAAGTTTGGTAATGAGTTGCAATTCAGCAGCTTCTCTTTCCAGTCTATTTCTGAAATTCCTTTGTAGTAAAACAGCTACTTTGAGATCTTGTATAGAATGTCCTGGGAGATTGAAGTGTTCTCCTACTGGTTTCTCTGTTTTGTGATTCTTGATGTCAGATTTATGTCCGTTTATTCTTTGGCATAAGGTTTGGCCTGTTTGTCCAATATAGAGAGCTGAAGGACACTGTTGGCATTTGATGGCATACACAATGTTAGACGATGAGCAATTAAATAGTCCCGAGATGGTATGTGTGATGTTGTTGGGGCCAGTAATGGTGTTGTCCGGGTGTATGTGGCAGCAAAGTTGGCATCTGGGTTTATTGCAGGCTCTGGTGCCAGTGTCCGTGTTAAGTCTGGTTGTAGTATTATTGTGGGTTAGGAGTTGTTTAAGATTGGGTGGCTGTCTGTAGGCAATGAAAGGTCTTCCTCCCAGAGCTTGAGAGAGAGAACTGTCATTACCAAACTTAAAACCATAGGATCTGGCAACTTCTGTTTCAGTGTATCTGAAGAAGTGTGCATGCACACGAAAGCTCATACCAAGAACTAACTTAGTTGGTCTTTAAGGTGCTACTGGAAGGAATTATTTTATTTTGGATCATTATATTTAGAGAAGCAAATTTATGCCCCAGTGACCGCTGCCAAATTTAACAACAGAGGAAGTCTCATTGATTTCTTATAGATAAATTTACTGTTTTGTCTTTTTTCTATACTGCTTTGAGGGTTTTTGTTTAGCAGTCAAGTGGTGTATAAATTTTATGAAATAAATAATAGCCTACACATATGCCTCAAGTGGCGTAGTACATAAGATTTTTTATTTTATTTTTAATTTTACAATGAGGCAGTGTATAAATTGTAATGAAATAAATAAATAATAAACCAAATGGCACTCGAGGCAGTTTACATAATCCATTAAGTTCATTAAATACCTTCAAAATAAAACCAACTGTAAATCTCCATTTAGTAAAATTTTCAGAGGATCCTTACAGATAGAGAAGTGGGAGAGAATTTTGTTTTTGTTTTTTTAAAAAACAACTTTCCCCATGTGTGGGTAGTAGGCACAACCGAAAGTGACCTTCCTAGCTTGTTTCTGTGTTTTTTTAAGGACATTTAAATAAAGGAGTGGAATGAATTCACAGTAAACTTGTGTGTGTGTGTATGGTTAGATTACTGACATCACTCCAGGACAAGTGTAGATGGCCTAAGAGCAGATGTCAGATATCAACTGTTTTCTATTATAAACTGGCTCCTGACTTGGGAAATACAATGATAACATCTGAATTGCACATTTACTACTCAAGCCCCAGTGTCCAGTCATGTTTACCAATAAATCTGGAGCTTGTGCTTTACAAGCAGTGACCCAATTGTCACTTACAAGAGAAACATATGTGGGTGGAAAATGTCCCTATGGCCATCGTGTCACTGTCACCATTGAGTTTTGATGTGGGAAGTGAGGTCTTCAGTACTTAATTGCTGAAAATTTAAAGCAACTCCCATCAGCCCCAACCCAATGGGTTGGGATGATAGGGACTCTAGTCCATCAACATTGCAGTGGGGATGCAGGTTAGTTAGTTGGGCAACCAAAATGGTCAAAGGCCTGGAAACGATGCCTTATGAGGAACGGCTAAGGGAGCTGGGCATGTTTAGCCTGGAGAAGAGGAGGTTAAGGGGTGATATGATAGCCATGTTCAAATATATAAAAGGATGTCACATAGAGGAGGGAGAAAGGTTGTTTTCTGCTGCTCCAGAGAAGCGGACACGGAGCAATGGATCCAAACTACAAGAAAGAAGATTCCACCTAAACATTAGGAAGAACTTCCTGACAGTAAGAGCTGTTCAACAGTGGAATTTGCTGCCAAGGAGTGTGGTGGAGTCTCCTACTTTGGAGGTCTTTAAGCAGAGGCTTGACAACCATATGTCAGGAGTGCTCTGATGGTGTTTCCTGCTTGGCAGGGGGTTGGACTCGATGGCCCTTGTGGTCTCTTCCAACTCTTTGATTCTATGATTCTATGAGTTACGACTGTCAAATTTTGTTTCTCTAAGTTTCTCGTTTTTCTGTTTTTTAGTTCAACTCTCTCCACATCACTATGTGCATCTTAAAAAAAATGAAGTTCTCGTGAACATTCATCAGCATTTTAGTGTGAAGTCCAATGAATATGCATAATTTCGCAAAGCAATTTCCCCTTAATACAATACTATTTTTGCACATAATTTTCACTAATATATGCATTTTTACACACCCTTTACCCTTACCCTAGCAAATGCATTTTGTACACAATAACTTGGCTGAAGGACTATATTGCAAAATTTGGACAAGGTTAAATTTTGAAGGATAGCTGCATTTTTTGGACGAAGTTTAGTTAGCCTTAAAAACAAAAACTTACTGAAACAAACCAGGGTTTGAAGCTGGATTTGTTTCAGTAAATCATGGTTAAGATTTGCCATAATTTAGTGTTAGGACATAGTGTTAAATTGCTTTTATTAGTAATATTAATAAAGGTAGAGGAGTTTCTTGTTTCCTCCTTGCAACTGCACCAAAGAGAGAAAGGGAACACATGAACCCCAAAGTTTGCCTAGGCTCAGTCTTGTAACATAAAGCCATAATCTATCATCATGTCAAAGTACAGCCTGCAAGTTCCCAAGAAAGAAAAGTCCTGAGATACCGATTTTGCTGAAGAGAATCTGCAGTTTAGGACTGTAGGAACATATGCATCCGTAGGGCTTGGCTGCTAAGGAGGACAGTGTAAATTTTGAGGAGACATTGCTGAACCCTGGACCGAGGCCCTTTGTGTGATGAACCCTTGAGTGACACCAAATGTGAATAGCATTGTGAAGAATGCTTCCAGATGTGCTGTTGAAGGAATTCGTGGTAGGAAGGTGTGAGGAGAAGAGAGCTCACTGCCTTCCCATGTTGGTGATCTGCCTGGAAGGTGAGGGGAACCACTCAGAACCCAGGCGCCAGCAGAGGGACACTTTGGATGCTGTGATGAGAGGTTAGAGGAACTGTGGGTGGAGCAGCAGTGGTGGGTCACAAGGCTCATTAAACGAGAGAGACATCGGAGAAATGGAAAATGAGTGCAAAGCAGCAGAGTAAGTGACAGGGTGTGATTGTGGATGAAAAGAGAGAGGAGAGGAAGGTGCAAGGTGATGCACGGATGTGTGAAGGTATGAAAGGCTGAAGATTCCAGAGAAATGCGACTGAGAGAGAGAAAACCAGAATGCGCTTTTAGTAGTAGATGTATATGTGAAGAAACACGAAAATGAAAGCTGTGTATGGGGGAGGGGCGAGGGGACCAGGCTATTAGGGTAGCAGGGAACAGTGGCGTAGCGTGGGGGTGCAGGGGGGGCCGGCCGCAGCGGGCACAACATCTGGGGGTTAGGGTTAGGGGGCGCAAATCCACGGGTTAGGGGGTGCAAATTACTTGCCTTGCCCTGGGTGCTGACAACCCACGCTACGCCACTGGCAGGGAAGGAGAAATCTGTTGAGTCAAGCACAGAGCTGGAGGAGAGATAAATTAAAAAGACTGAGGGAAATTTCAGGAGTGTGAAATAATCCCAAGTGTGTTTGATAACCAGTGCTTTCCCCTCCTGGAGGTACTGAAGGGTACGCAGTTTCAACGCCCTTTTCCTAGAAGAAAAGCACTGGTGATAACGAAAGGGAAGACACCAGGGAAAGGGTTATCCAGCGAAAGGCTAATTGCCCAGTACTTCCTTCCTGGGAGTAAACAGGCAAAGGCAGGAGGATGTTGAAGATTTTGGGGGTTAATGGTAGGCCATAGACTAGAAAAACATAGAACATTTGATCAGAGGGTGTCCTATGATGAAGAGAACCTCTAGTATGAAAGAGTGAAGGTTTCAGCAGCAATCTCATGCATAGAATCATAGAATCCTAGAGTTGGAAGAGACCACAAGGGCCATCGAGTCCAACCCCCTGCCAAGCAGGAAACACCATCAGAGCACTCCTGACATATGGTTGTCAAGCCTCTGCTTAAAGACCTCCTGCATAGAGATGTGCAAGGGATTTGGTGGACATGTGGGACTCAAAGAGGAGTAAACCTCATGTAAGGTTTAACTGGAAGCAGCTAGGAAGCTCATGAAGCATTACATTACCAAAGACTTACTGGTGTGTGTGCATGGAAAAATAAATATCTTAAAATGCGGACATGCAAACAATTGCTGCAGGTTCTTCAGTTATTAGGTCAGGGCGGATTTTGCAATACGTCTTCACAGAAGAGGAGCTTCCATGTGCTTCTTCTGGAGGCATTATGCTGCTCACCTGAGTGGTTAATTCTCCTGTCTGACTAACTTCTGTAACGTGACTGCTATGCATGCTGTAAAACAGCACAGAAGACACCATTAGATGTATTAGAAGGGAACTGCACTGTGGCATAGTTAGTTTTATTATTTCCCAATCTTTGCCCTCAAACTTCTTTTTCTTGTCATTTTTAAAATCACTTTTCTTTCTTTCTTGGCAGCACAGCTATTTCCAGTCATAAATAACTATAAATCATTCTATGCCAGTATTTTAGGGAACCCCAGAGATGAGGGATTACCACATTATAACCCGGGATGTTGCAAATTATTACTGTAAAATGGAAAGCATACACATTTGGCATTTCCGTGGTATTCCCTGGCAAATTCTCCAATGGTAAACTAAGACCAGTGGATTGTTAACTTGTAAAATAACAATATTTAGAAGTCTGTAGTTGGATTGGGTGACTTCCAGAAGAAACCACGTATTCTAGTTTTATATCTCCTGCACCCAAACCCACAAAGAAGAAATAAAAAGATAAGTAAAGATGACTGCTTGACAAGTATAAATGGAGATGCAATATTGGCCACAAAGCTGAAACAGAAGCATTACTAAGTTTAAGTAGAAGCATATCATCTAATTAAAAATTATATTACTTTTAAATTATGGTCTGATCAATGGCATAATTTACCAGTTACGCTATACAGAAGACAAGATCTTGGCAATAGAGCCAATAGAGTTCCTGTTCCTTATTATCTCGGTACTATCCCCTGGAAACACGTGTCATAGCTCCAATGGCAATTTGCAGAGATTGTTCTTTAAAAAGCAGGAAATCTCCTGGCTTTGACTTCATAACTGAGATTTCTAAGAAACAACCCCTTCTGAGAACAGGTTAAGGTTTCACAGGGAGTGCATTGATACAAACAACTCTTCCTGTCTGGACTGTGTTAAAGGAACAAAGCAATTCCTTTTGTGCAAGTGTTTCCACAGGTCTAGTGCCGAAAGACAAGGATCAAGATGATACTGTATCTGACCTTACATAGGGGTTGAGAGCAACAAATTCATCAGAATGCAGGTCCTCGTATGAAGAAGTAGCCCCTGGCTTTCCCCCTCTCATGGATTTTTTAATTTTAATTATAATTGCTTGAATTGTGATTGTTGGAAAGGTCGTTATGACCTAGGCATTATAAAGCTCAAAATAGCAAAATATATAGACTACTGTAAGACAAGCTACTAGCCTTAATGTTCCCATTTTCTACCCTCCAATATCCTGTGGTCTCTATAAAGCCTTGTCTTGGTCAGAAAAGCAATTCCCACTGGAACTCCCCTACCTTTCTCCTGAAAGCTGAAGCAATCCATTGAGCAGACTCTTTGGATGCATCTCTACTCAAAGCACCCTTCAGGAGTTACCCATAAAATGGTCCTTTTGTTTACTTTCTCAACTCTGTTTTTTGGAAAACCTCTTTTGTCTGCTGCTGCTCCCCAAGCACCTCTACTATCTAGACTTTGACCCAACATAACTCACACTGCTCCAGCATATGCCACTAATACACCTGGTTCTAAAATAACAGGTACTTTCTTACAACCAAACAGAAGGTACGCATGCCAGGGGGTACAGGACTCTAGGCATTTTCAAGAGAAACTGGACCTGATCAGGTAGCCATGGCATATTCTGGTATGCAGGGCCACTGTTAGTGTGTGGCCTGGGGGTGGGCAGCAGACCTGAGCTCTGGATCTTAGATTTCCTGCCCTTTCCTGCTGTTTTAAGATAGGCATGCAGCAAAGCACTACCCACCATCTCAGTTTGCTCAGAGGTCTAACTAGGGCATGGGGCTTCTCTAGCCTTCAACAATCTCCATGAACCCTGACCATTGGCCAGCAGGGACATCTGGAGGCCACACCTGGTATAAAGTTATATTTGTATACAAAATTAGCATATGAAAATTGTTTGCAAAATTGCATATTGAGCTTTTGCCCTAACCTGAGTTTTTAAATACATAGAAATACCTCTGCTTTTAGTCCTTTCTCTCTGTTCACCTGTGTGATACTGTCTGTGACTGGCTGGACACAGAGGAATGGTGGGAGGAACCAGCTGGAGAACCAACAAGGGAGGCCAGGGAGGAGCGGTGGGAGGATGAGGATGAGTGGTCAGAACGAGAAGAAGGAGAAGACTGGGAAGAGGAGGTGTCAGAAGCTGAGGAGGCAACATGGCTTAGTGAGCTAGGGGAGTCTGTGGCAGAGAGGAGTCCAAAGTCAGGATCTGAATGGGATGAGGGAGGTCAAGAGGCAGCAGTGAGTCAGGCTGTGACAAGCTCCCCTCCCCCGCTTGTCTCCCAGAAACCAGAAGAGGCATGGAAAGGGGGGAGAAGAGAGTGGCTGCAGACACAGACTCTGATTGCTTGGAAAAAACCCTGGAGAGGAGGGGAGCATCTGTGGGGAGGCAGGGGCCTTCAGTCTTAGCAACTGCTTTCCAGGGATGAGTTGCTGTGCTCATTAGGCCTGACACTTCACCAAGACTGGCAGATTGTGTTTTTGCTAAAAAGAGTTAACTCCAACTTTCACTGTGTGATTTACTGCTGGATCACTCCTGACAGATTTTGAAGTTGTTTTAATAAAGCAACCTAGTCTAGGACTTCTTCTTGGTCTTTCCTTGGGGTCTTGATGCCGCTCCTTCGCGCATGCCCTTCCCCACAAGTGTGGCCATGCTGTCATGGGAAGGGATTACGTCAACATCTCTGCTGCAGTGGATCTCACACTGCAATGCCCCCTCCCCAGGATTATCTCAGGAAACATAAACCAAAAAGATGTTAATTGACTTACTACCCGCAGGTAAACATTCTTCAAGATCATTTTAATGTGACTAGAATAATGGTAAGAAGCCTGTTGTTTTTCTCTGAATGTCTATCTGAGCAGAGTATATTCACTGTTGAATGCATAGTGCAGCTGCCAGAAGTTTGCATACTGTATGCTATTTTTTATTTCATGTGTTAGTCATTTATTTTTATTTTTTAGCTTTCATTGCTGATCCTAAGCCAACATCTCCAATTCCCTTCAGCTCAAAATGTATGACTCTCCTGATTCTCGGTCATTATGAATTGGTGACTTGACTTAGGCACGACTGGGAACTGGGTCAGCTGTTTTTCTTTTCTATAATATTAATGGGAAGTGAAATAAGTAAATGGGTTCTTTTGTGAAATGGTTTCAGCTTTCATCCTGTATTTCAATATCTATTTAATTCACATGCTTTCCTCCAGGACTCATTAGACTAGAATGTGCCATATCAGACTTGCAATGTCTTAATCTTTCAAACAGCAGTTTAATTTCTGGTTTTGCTATATACTGGATAATGCAAACAGGGGTTCCTTTGACTCTCAGCTTTTTCTTTTCTTTATTTGTGAGAAAGAAACTTGCATGTGTTTTTTATTATAGATTAAAAGATTGCTCCATACAATTAGGACCACCTACCTGTCTCTGTCTCTTCCCACCCACCAGTCCAGTGTTGGCATTGAAAAACATACCAAATGAATGATATGGCAGCAAAATAAATTCTACCTTGAAGGAAGTGGTAAGCATATTACTGTGTGCATGTTCTTTGAAGCATCCTGAAAGCATTTCATTGTGAGCATGAACAAAGGTGAAGCAAGATCAAACTAGACAAACGTTTCTTAATGTTGCTATACTTGGTTAGGTGTGGACCTTTGTGTTACATGTCATTTGTGTCATGTCATGTATTTGTGCTGCCGAAAAGGGGCAGCTTGGGCAAATGTGTGAATTACAGATGGTCTAGATGTTATTCATTTGTATATTTCTAGCCCATCTTTTGGCCGTTAAATCTTCACCTGCCCCTTAGAAGCTGCATGGGTTGGAACAGTATATGTGCACAAAACCAGAAATCATACTTGTGGGAGCTGTACATGAAGGCACTATTCTATTCATTCATTCATTCATTCATTCATACATACATACATTCATTCCCCACCCATTTGACTGGGTTTCCCCAGCCACTCTGGGTGGCTTCCAACAAAGATTAAAAATACATTAAAATGTCACACATTAAAAACTTCCCTAAACAGGGCTGCCTTCAGATGTCTTCTAAATGTCAGGTACAGTAGTACCTCAGGTTACAGACGCTTCAGGTTACAGACACTTCAGGTTACAGACTCCGCTAATTCAGAAATAGTACCTCGGGTTAAGAACTTTGCTTTAGGGTGAGAACAGAAATTGTGCGATGGCGGCAGCGGGAGGCCCCATTAGCTAAAGTGGTGCTTCAGGTTAAGAACAGTTTCAGGTTAAGAACGGACCTCCAGAATGAATTAAGTTCTTAACCCGAGGTACCCCTGTAGTTGTTTATCTCTTTGACATCTGATGGGAGGGCGTTCCACAGGGCGGGCACCACTACCAAGAAGGCCCTCTGCCTGGTTCCCTGTAGCTTTGCTTCTCGCAGTGAGGGAACCGCCAGAAGGCCCTCGGATCTGGACCTTATGAACTAGCCTTAAGTCTTACAACCATGCACCTGAAGTAATAAAATAAATTATAATATATTAATATCTATTTGGATTTTCATCTTCAAAAAGCACAGTGAGGTTTCAACGCCTCCATTTGTCATTCTATATGTACATTGGTGGGACGCGGGTGGCGCTGTGGGTAAAACCTCAGCGCCTAGGAATTGCCGATCGCATGGTCGGTGGTTCGAATCCCCGTGGCGGGGTGCGCTCCCGTCGTTCAGTCCCAGCGCCTGACAACCTAGCAGTTCGAAAGCACCCCCGGGTGCAAGTAGATAAATAGGGACCGCTTACCAGCGGGAAGGTAAATGGCGTTCCGTGTGCTGCGCTGGCTCGCCAGATGCGGCTCTGTCACGCTGGCCACGTGACCCGGAAGTGTCTGCGGACAGCGCTGGCTCCCAGCCTATAGAGTGAGATGAGCGCACAACCCTAGAGTCTGTCAAGACTGGCCCGTACGGGCAGGGGTACTGTCAGGGGTTTAGGAGCAGAGGCACGGGCAAGGGAGGAAACAGAGAGCGAAGGGGAGGAGGCAGAAGAAAAGATGAGTGATGACGACGACCCGAGATCTCCTAGTCTTTCCAGTGAATCAGAGGATTCACAGAAAGGAGCACCAGTGGCCAGGGCAAGGGGGGAGTCAAGGGGGGCACCCCAGGAAGATAGAGCCAGAAGGGACTCAGGGGGGAGCAGCTGGAAATCGGGACCAGCGTCACCGCCAGGAAGCAGGGAAGAGGAAGGGAGCCAGGGGGGAAGCGCTGGCAGCTCACCACAGGAGGGAGGGCATGAGTCAGGAGTGGCCACACCTCCATCGGGAAGCGAAGAGACGGTTAAGAGGAAGGTGGAAGGTTGGGCGCGCGCGCCAAGTTCAAATGCAGAGGAAGGCGGCGCAGTAAGCAGCCCCGAAAGGGAACCAGGTCCTAAAGCCCGGCGCAAGGAGGCAGGAGGGTCCGGGTCAGCGTCAGAAGAATCCCGGAAGGAAGAAGCCCCGGGGGGTAGAGGGACCCAGAGGAGGACAGTCAGGCGGAAAAGGTGGAGCAAGGCTAGGATATTAAGTTGGTGCTCACGGGGCGGAGACTCAGACGGAGCTTCGCCGATCTAGCTACTAGACGTAGAGTTTGCGCGCAGCAGTGTGAGAATGGAAACTGTAATTCAATAAAGACTTTTACTTAATGATCGCTGGCTAGCGTGATCCTCTGTGAGCTAGGATCTTCAAGCAGCTCTGACAGGTACCTTTACCTTTTTATGTACATTTGTAATGTGATAACTCCATTGAGCACAGATATCTTAGAATTAAATTTGGTACACACATTCAGCACATTATGCTACCATTCAATGCCCAATTGATTCTGCCACCATTCACTGCTCACCTCAAGCAGCTGGTGCTCCAGCTTCCACAGGGCTGCTACTGTATGTCCTGTTCTGGCCCCATGGAGAAGCCCAACTGGCAGCAACACAAGCCAGTTGTTGTTACAGCACCAAGGAGACCTTCTAGGTAGCAACTTTCCCCAACAAATGTTGGAGATGAACTGAGGTCCTGTGAGCCTCTGTTTTCAGCATAACTTTTATAGGATTCACATTGAGCACCTTAATAGTCAACCTTCTGGCTTAAAGACATTCTGTGACTTCCTGCCTGGTATGCTGCCTACACCGCTGAGCTGGTGAGGTCCTGTGGGATGCACTCGGTTCTTCTGGCCTAGTGTGCCCCCTGAACTGCTGGATTGGAAAGGTACTGAGCTGGATTGGGCACTTGAATGCCCAGACTTAAGGGACAGTGCTTGTGAGGGTCCTGGCTCTGATTTTATGGGTCCTAGATGCTGTGGCATGCTTTTCAGAGCCTAAGGTTCAATGTGCCCCAGCACCATGCTCAGAGACAAGAACCCAGTCTGGCTCCATAGCCAGTGACCCTTCAGCCTCTGACTCAGTGTGCTGGTCACTGCTGGGCTGATGATGACATGCTTAGCATGAAGATTTCCCATGCAATAAGGCCAAACCATGTAGTGAGCTACATAGATGCAGAAGAGGTTTTTCAGGGGCAACTAAACAAGCAGCATAACACCTAGTGTAAGTTTAGTATACACTGCAACCGAAGGCTATTCAATCTATACTCCCTTTTGTCAAAACATAGATAAAGCTCATTTTAGGTATGCCCAGGCTATAACAAGGCCAAGCATCAGAACACCTGATAAGAACAGTGTGTCTTACTTTATACATTACAGATGCTTTTTAGAAATGAATGAATGAATGAAACTTTATCTGTGTCAGCTATCGGCCATAGCCACAAAAGAACATTGCGGTATCCACAGAACAAAATAAAAAGTTGATTAGGAACATGAATGGACATTTCAGGATCTTCTATGTTTTAAATTAATACATTTTCTTTTGGTTGGTACCAACAATATGATAGCCCAAGATGAATGACCTCAAAAGCATTAATCTTGTATCTTAGACCACAAGACAAAACACTACTAAAGTCACTTGAGAAACATTCAGATGACTAAGATTTCTTTTCTTTCCTTTTCTTCAGCATATGTTTTGCCTCAATTCCATACAGGCCTAGGCTGAATATATGTAACCTTGGGAATCTGTAAGAGTTTGGTTCATGAAGTTTAGTTGTCTCGGAAATAACCTTTTGAAGCTTAAAAAGAAGTTAGCCCACCCTGTGTTTTCAGTAGACATCTGCCTACATTGCTACAGATTACATTACTTCCCAAAGTTATAACCAGATGCTCTAAAGTCACTGATTTCCAGAATCGTTGGTTGTGGCTTTGATCATGTATTTCACTTCTAGGACTTTGCTTTGGCAAACAATGAATAATACTGTCAATGAAAATTGAATGGAACGTGCCTGGGCCTTGATTGGGAAGGGGATGTGCTGTGGGAAGCCAGGAAGTATCCTTGCAGACAGCAGTAGAGGCTTGCAAGACATCAAGAACTCCGTGCTAGCAACTCACACTGGAGATAGAGTGTGTGTTTGCTGCAGAGAATCTGTTGTAAAATGAAATCATTTCAACCCTATAGTGGAGCTATAGACATCAGGTGGGTTTTTATTTTCAGCTGAAGGTGCAGGAATTTTGAAAGCCATCATAAAAGCCAGTTACTCCAGGGAAGCATAGTTTTACAGTTTGGTAATGCACTAAAATGGTTTTTTTTTTAAGGTTTTAACAAAAGTTATAGGAATAAGATATCAATTTGCATGAGTCAGCGTCTTCTGGAAACAATAAAGATCCCTATCTTGGGCTACTCCGTTGTTCCACCTTTCCTACTCCCAAGATAATTCCACCGAGGGGAGAGCCGGAGACATTTGAAACCATTTCTGAAAATAAAGATTAAAAAAGTGACACAATGGGCAACTTTTTATCTATAGGCAATACAATGAAATCTTTAAAAGGGGATTCTTCTGGAGACAGACAGATTTTGCTAAGGAGTCCTAAAACGAAGCATAAAAGCACACAGGAGCTGCTGAACCCTGGCAAGGCCACTGTGACCCACTTGACCAAGAGCAGCACACCAGCCAGGTATGGCAGCCTCTCAGGTGCCTGGCCACCACCTCTCTTCCTCCTTTTGAAGTTCCAGGCAGACAACCAAACAAAATGTTGATTGGGCCCTTAGTGGGCAGCAGGGGTGCCAACTTGAATAAAATATTGGAGGGACCCAGGTCTGCATAATTGATCACATGATGTGGTGCACACACATTTTAATGGCAATGTGCATCAACTAGGGGCCTCCCTGCCCCTTCAAATATTTTAGGGGGAGGGCGAAGATCCCTCGGCCTCTAGGAGTTGGCTCCTATGGTAGGTGGCATTAAGCTTAGAGGCAAAAGTTGGGGCGCTGTGCTCATCTGGCGTGCAATAATTGGGCCTAATAAGATCATAGTTCTTGTTCATTCTTTCTCTGCAGCTCCAGTCAGGTTTTAAGCCTCACATGATTGCAGGGACAGGTGGGGGAGGGAACTCTGCATAGAGAAGGCTTCCCTCTTCAGAAGCTCATGTAGGGATCTAGATTATGCAGGGGAAAACCTAAAGGGGAGAACAGGCTTCCCACCTCACTCAACTTGGGGAAAGCAGAAGACACAGAGCTGGAGCCAGAGAACAGGGGCCAGAGAACAGCCCTCAGAAGCAGGCAGCGTAGTGGCAGCGGTGGGCTCCCCTGACCTCCTGACAGCTCCAACGCTGCTGTTGCTTCCCAGGAAGAGGAGGGGCAAGGCGGGAGGGAGGTTGGCAAATGCACTAGGAAGAGTGCTGGACGGGCTCTTCTGGTGTGCTTGCAGAGACTCAGCTGCCAGGAGGTAAGGTCAGCAGCAGTTCCCAGCACATGTTTTGACAGCTCTATCTTACATTAAAAATAAATCTCTAAACGTGCTTCAATACATGAGGTCAGCTTCAGTTTTGTGCCTCTCTCACGCTTTAATGTCTGATCTTGTTTGTTTTTTCCTTTCCAAAAATTAACGAAAACATTTTTTTAAGACGTCTGATCAGGCAGAAAAGAAAGTGAAGAGTATAGGACTCAGTAGCAGCATATTATCAGCACATGGGCAGCCAAGCCTGACTGCATCCTGGAGCCTCTTCTTGATTCTCAATGGAATAAGCTCAATTTCAGTATATTCTCTCCCCGCCCCGCCACAAAATGGCCACATAATTCCAGGATTCCCACAATTTGGAATCTGATTAAGTCTCCTGCAATATAGACTCAGTCCAATCTTCTCTGTAAGGTACTTCTGATTGCACTGTAGATATGACCATTCACAACTTTCATTTTTCAGCTGGAACTCAGTTCTGGCACTTATCAGGTAGACACCATTGCCATTATAAGACAGCAAGCCCACTCATCCCTTTTGGTGCGGAAGTGTTGCAGGACAGCAGAGGCTCCACTGGGGCCCCGGCGGGGGAATCCTTACCTGAGGGCCTCTTCCTGATAGGTGCTGGGGGCATAAGGAGATGGATCCAGAGGAAGGGCACCCACACCGACACCACGGCTAAAAATGTTTGGGAACACTTTCAACCTGCTCAGCTTTTGTCAGTTTTTTGTGTGCTCTTTGTGTATATGATACTTCAATTTTAATGTGTAGGAATTCTGAGTAGAAATTATTCATAAAAATGATAATGGCCATTCGTTATCTCTGCTGACTGGACCCATTTTTTAAAAAGTAACACAAGAACAGTACTTGATTTCAAATGATAAACTTTTATTCTGAATATACTGTTTATTCCACAATAATTAAACACAACAATTTTCAGGATTATAAATTTTTTATAACAGTATTGTACAAATTTTTACAAAATGTTTTGCATTTGTTCCTTATTCCAGGCTTCTCAAATTCACAAAAGTGTCAAGAGAACACAATAAAAGGGAGAAAAGTTCTATCTGTCCACTTCAGAGCATTTCCCTCCATCTTTTTTTTTTTTTGCTAGACTGTATATTTAACATTTCAATAAAAATAGCTCCCTAAGCATGATATCCCATAAAGCTTAAGACAATTGGATAGCTTTGTTAGATCTGAATTGCAAATCCAGTTAGCATTTTAGTGAGATGGCAGCACTTTATTTTTAGCAAAATAAATACTTTTCCAAGATGTGACTTCTGTGTTATAGAACACATAGAGTGATAGATAACCAAATTGCTGATAGCAGGCAGCAGCCAACTTCTGAAACTCTGGACACTTTTTGAACGCTTTTTTTTTTTTTTTTACAATAGTCTACAGCTGATATTAACAATATTAACATTGTGGTATGAAAGAAAACAAAACAAACTAGCAACCCAGAACCTTGGCCAGTGTCACAGGTCTGGAGATCACAGTAAACTTTATATTAAGCATGTGATTCAGTTGCCTCATGTGTGTGTGTGGAGATATTTCAAATACAACAGAGGACTCTGAGCAATGGTGTTATCACTCTTTGGATGTGCTAGTTTGGTTGGACATTGCAAGATGGCTCAGTTAAAACATTTCCTTTTCTACCTGTTTGTCACCACTCTGTGGTCACCTTCCACATTGCACCACTAATAATGTCTGAAGTTCCAGATCAGATGAATTGCCTGGATTACGATGGTACTGCCAAACACCAGTTTTGCAATCCCACCAGTGTGGGAAGTACTGACACAACATGGGAGTTGAGCACAGAGAAGCAGCAATAACACCAAAACAGATGCATTCACATGTGATTTATGTGAAAGGTGGGCTCAGCCCATCTAAGGGGTCCAGGACCCAGATGCAGGCACTGCCTCAGACCTAGTGCACATTGACTAGCCTGACCCACAGGTTGAGTGTGGACAACTGCAGTGGGGAATCTGATGCAAGTAGACCTCTGTACAATCAGAGTTCGAGTGCAGAGACCTCCATGTATAGGTTTCCCTACTGCAGACACAGGGATGTCAGGCGTGCGGCTAATCATGCTCACAATGTTGGGGTGAGGCCAGCAGTGCATCTCCACACCCCTTTAAAGTATAAGTAACATGTAAAAGCAGACTTCTGGAAACATTCAAGCTGAGCCTACTTTTTCTAAGCTTCAATGCAGAATGGAATGAGAGATCTCCATGTCCTTTCAAAGATACTGCAAAGTTTAAAACAGCAAGTAACACTTGGGTTGCAAAGGTCACTTAAAAACGGGATACTGCCTATTTGAATGCAGTAAGGCCAGTGCTTAAAGTCAGTAAAAGGAATAGTATACGAAAACTTACAAATGGCAGCAACACTGTTTTCCTTGTCAAGTTTAAGCAATAAAGCCTCACGCATTAGAAACACATAAAGAGATCATACTAAAGTCTTTAAAGGTACAAGACCTAAAAAATATATATTCCTCAGTCAAACCCGTGAAGTATATGTCATGTTGAAAACCTGGTACAAATATGGACCACACTCAGTGTTTTGGCAGTAATGCTGGTTGTTCTAATGGGGGTACAGGGGGGTAGCAGCTAAACCATTCAATCTGCGAGCTGTTCTCGCTTTTCCTTTTTAAAAAAAGGGCAAAACTAGAATGCCTTGACTCATTTGTTGTTGGTTAATGCAGCGGGGCTTCATGGTTACTGCAGAAATGAAAACAGTTCAAAGAGCTTCTCCATATCCCTTGGTACAGCTAAACATTTTCAAACATATATAAACTTTTTCATTTTCCGCTTTTACAATATATATTTTTATAACCTGTGCTTCCCAAGCCAATTACTATGAAAAGGGATTGTTAAGAACATAAGAAGAGCTGGCTGGATCAGGCCTATCTAGTCCAGCATCCTAGTCTCACAGTGGCCAAACAGATGCCTATGAGAAGCCCCAGAGCAAGACCAGCGTGCAATAGCCAAGTCTTGGAGGAGAGGCTGCAAGGACGATTTGCAGGTTACTCCCTTTTAGCACATAAATTATTTCTAAGACCTGTCCTTCCACTATTCATACTGTGAGAGACATTCACAATGTCATGGTAAGTTCCCCCCTTAATATGTATGTGTGTGACACACACACACACACACACACACACACTGCATTGTTTAAACATTAAACAACTGGATACTATTTGCATACTATCAGCAAAAAAGAAAAAAGTTTTCTGCAAACCACCAGACCAGTAACTGAACGTTATGAATAATACGTAGGGCCAAAGTGAAAGCTTTGCTTTTTCCCCACTGATGTCAAACTACGTGTTAGTTTGCCAGGAGCGTTACAATAAGTGACAAAGGAAACTGGCCTCACCCAGACAGCTGAGCTGCTGCCCCCTTTCCAGCTGGGCTGACTGGCCCTTGGCTGCGTTGTCACATGAGAGCCACACAAGGCTACTAGGGAGAAAGGCTTTGATAGGCTAGAGGGGCTTCACTAACAGAAGGTCATTGATGGGCCTCTAAGTCTAAGACATGGGTAGGCAAACTAAGGCGCGGGGGCCGGATCCGGCCCAATCGCCTTCTCAATCCGGCCCGTGGACGGTCCAGGAATCAGCTTGTTTTTTCATGAGTAGAATGTGTCCTTTTATTTAAAATGCATCTCTGGGTTATTTCTGGGGCACAGGAATTCGTTCATTATTATTTTTTCCAAAATATAGTCCAGGCACCCCCAAGGTCTGAGGGACAGTAGACCGGCCCCCTGCTGAAAAAGTTTGCTGACCCCTGCTCTAAGACATAGTGGACATTCTTTTAAACATCGTTTTAATACAAATTAAGAACTAGCTCTTTCCTGGACTGTGTACACATGTGAATGTGTTTGACAGTAAGAAGGTGCTTGCTCCTGTTTGTGTAACTATCAGCTCTTCTATTCTAATTTCTCAGATATGTTTGTCAGGATTCTCCTATTCTCCACCGAGTATGAAGCAAATTACATTTAAGCACTGTGCAAGCAAGCCAGTTGCCGGGATCATCTTAACAAACAGTAAAGAGAATTTGCAACAGGTTTCTGATCAGTTAAAAATTGTTGGCTGCTTCCACAGCCACTGAAACCTTCCTTTTCCGCTAGAAATGCCATCACTAGATTATCCTCCAAGACCCATTTCCATGACTAAGATCCCTCTCAGAAGAAGTTCCCTGCAGCATTAGTTAGAAGCTTCTGCCTCTACTTGATTCCTGTTCAGTGCAGCCATGGCATTACTGATGGATTTCTCTTCAATTAGTTCAGCAAGTTTACAAGTAGTTTCTTTCATTCGTTTTCTTCTTTATTGTGTAATTTTAAAAGATAAGAATAATGAGAGAAAGCCACTGATTAATCTGTCCCCCTTGCAGGGAACAAGAGGTGATTGATTAAGGAACAATGAATGTCCCCGTTTTACTGAACAGGAAACAGTTAGAGGCAGTACCAGCAGGATGTTGTGGCTTCTAATGAAAGTCACAGTAGCCCTGAAATACCTCCGTAGTGTTTTGTTGGTCCACACTAGCTGCTGACGTTGCATGTATGCTTGAAGTAATAAAAATGTTTGCCCTAAAGCAGGACTGAAAAAAGGTGGGAGAATAATACAGAAATACCAGAATGCAAGGGGCTGATAGTGAACATCTGGATCTACCATAAAAAGTGAGTGAACACTGAATTCCAGAATAAACTGCCAGTGTAAACACAACCTTTTTCTCTATACGTAACACAATTACATTTACCAATTGTCTTACCAGTGCTTACTGTCATGCTATAACTTATCACTTGATAAATGGCCCTCTATATTCACTAGGGCTGCATCTAATGTTCATATGCGAACCCCTGTTTGTGTCAACATAGTGCTTATGGGATGTTATGAAATGCACTAAATCCTCTCTCTCTCTCTTTTTAAGGCCACTCTCTCTTTTGCCTTTTTTGACAGCTGTCTGCTGGCCAGCTGGTGGCTCGTTCTGCACCATTTTTAAATTCATGAGCTTCTTCATGCTGATGTTATCCCAGCCAATTGTCTCAGCACCCTAAGAGATTGTACCTAAATAGGGGGTTCCTTTTGAGCTCTTTTAGGGGACTTTCCGATGCTGGGCTGAGATGATTTTCACTACTAAAATCTTGGGAATTAAGAAGAGGGATTGCTGTATCCCTCATGCTCTGGTCAAGTTCTCTTAAACACCTGTGCCCAGCCATTGTTAGGCAGAATGCTGAAGCAGGTGGACAAATGGCCTGATCCAGCCGAGGAATTCATAAGATGCAGCTCTCCCCACCAGTCTAACCATCCAAGGCACAATCAGCTCCTAGCAAGATGAAGTCAAATTCACTCCAACAACGTTGCAATTTTACTCCTAATACATTTCAGAAAAATAATAATGAAAACACAATACTTAACTGCCACCTGTTGGTGTGTGTGTGTGTGTGTGTGTGTGTGTGTGTGTGTGTGTTTGTTTGAAACTAAGATGCAAATGAATACTTGCCAAACAAACTTTCCTGCCTCGTGAGTGTCTTCTTCATAAAGAGAATATTAGTTGAGATAAGCTAATCATTCTGGCTCTGATGATAATTGGGTAAAGGCAACAAAAGTGCAGCAGAATGAGACTCTCCTGAGTTATTTTCTTTCCACCATTTTCATGTTTCCTTGGGATTACACAACTGCTTCCTACAAATCCATTGAAACTGTTCTTTTATTTACAACCACATGACTTTACAAACAAGCTGTTAAAGAACTGTGCTCATGATGTTGCTCTTCTATAACCTCTGATTTTCATAGTAAAGCTAGAAGCAAGGGTACTTAAGAAGAAAATAATTCGATGTTGGACAAGACTAAAACCAGAAACTTTAAATCCATATATAAATATGGATTGGGTGTTGTTGTTCTTTTAAAAAAACTGTCATTGCATATGAATGCATTCCCAATAATTTTCATAGAAGTTTGGACTCAACATTAGATGAGAGCCATTTAACAGCACTATTATATTACATTTTTTTAAAATAAAAAAGTGGGGTTTCTTATACAAAGTAAATAGCACACTGCAGCTGTTAGCAGATTTCTACAATATCAGTAAAGTTAAACATTCATTGGTTTAGCTGTCTTGAAATACTGGTTAGTTCTGAAATATATGAGGGTGAGAACATATTTTATCCTATATCTACAATATTCTTTACTGTTATTTTCCGTCACCTATCCGATTCATCACCAGGTTTGTATAAAAACAGTATTTTTTATTATTGACAATCAAGTATCATTGAACATACATACAGATTCAAGGCTCCCCATTTGTTCAGGTTTTGCTACTGTTTTAGTAAAATTCAGCACAGTTTTAGTTGAATTCAGCACATTTTAACTGTAAAATAATAAAAAGGTGAATGCTTTATAGGTACTAATAGGTAGATACTAACTGCAATGGAAACAAACAAGAATCTACCAGATACAAATCTGAGCATACATGCTCTTCAAAACTAAATGCCTGTAATTTGATTTCATTTGCGTGGACAGGCGGAGTCCCCAGGTCCCGAGCGCCCCCCCCCCCCGTCATGTAGAATAATGACTCAAGACAACATGCTATGGGATTAAATTGGCCACAACTTTATTAAATTTCAAATGTGGGTAGACCTTGGCTCAGGCATTGGGCGTTCTCCCTCCCCAGTCCCCAGCCGGGGACCTAGGTAGCTTCAGGGTTATCCAGTGTGTGGGGGGGGGGATGGGCCGGCTCTGGAGAACATATGTTCAAGCAGAGATGGCCGCCGCCGCAGGAGAGAGCAATGACAACCTTTCGGCGTACGGTCAAAGCCTCCCTTCAGAAACCCCTTTAACGGGGAACCCTGGTATCGCCGCTGCAAAGAGGAAGATGGACTAAAGGATTCCGCCCAAGGCCTGATACTGCCAAAGTTGTGACGTTTTGCTACGGGAAAGGCGAAACCTGCCAATGCAGGGAAATTCCTTTCCGGCCCTTTAACGGCGACCTTAACGTAGCAGCGCCCACATACCTGTAAGAAAAGTTAGCCTGCAAAACCTGTGAAGAAAAGTTAACCTGCAAAATAAGATGTTAACTGAGGGTGGGTAGGGTGGGAGAAGCTCTGGAGCCAAGTGAGGATTCCCAGGTAAGATCCTCCCTCTATTGTGTGGGCAGGTAATCCCTCCCCTACCTGGCCTGGTCTCCTTGGCAACGCTTCCCCCAGGTGGGATTGGACAACTGACTGAGGTAGGCGGAGACCTCCAGGTATCCCACCTGAGGGAAGGCAAAGCCAAGCCTATGCTGTTGGGGCCGCTCCAGATCCAGGGGCTGCGCACGTCCACGCAAAGGTCGCCCCCCGTTTTATGCGGGGAGCGGTCATTATTTAAAACACCTGTAGATAGAATTTTAGGTGTTTTCACCTGCATAAAAACCATCTTTTCCTTATTTGTGCAGACAGATAAACGTACCATAGCCCCTTTCCACTTTTACATTGCACAGTATATTCAGATATCTGTTTAACAATATATAACTTAAGATCAAATTGCATCACATTGCAATATTTGGTTTCTCACACAACAAAAGAATCACCCAGTTACCTTTTCAAAAAAACAAAAACAAAAAATCCCAAAACCTATACTCTACCGTCAAAAGAATAAAGGAAACAAACCAAACTGAAAGAAACAGCAAAAGTAGCAGCTTCAACATCATGCAAAATACCCTTGGAAACCAACGTTCAATATTCACGAAGACATTTTTATTCACAAACTTTGTGTCTGAACATTTTGGAGGACTTGGCTAGCAGTAAGTCATTGTTCTGAGAACAGGAACCTTGATGTGGACATCAACAACTGTGCAATGAGGAAATGGACACCAAATTTGGGATGAAAACCACATTCTCAATAACCCTTCTACTTAGACATTATGTTGTTTCATTTTTGCCTTTTAAAAAATTGTATTCATTTCATGAACCTACTCAACCTGGCCACCCTTTTAGACTAATTTTGGCTGGGGGAAATCATTCGTCATAAGGCATTTTAAGTCATGTTGAATCTCTGTAGAGGTCTAGCCAGTCTGAAACAACTCTGGATCAAAGTCTATTTTGCATTCTGGACACAAGTGATATTGAAAGCAGTCATTAAAACATCAGTACACTAAATAAGAGTGCTAAGGAAATGGCCGGGTTTCCTTCTCCCCCTTACAAAGCATTCATGTTAAAGAAAAAAGAGTGCAACCAATTGAAAACAGGTCAAATTAACCGAAACCATGTCATCACCTTTTAAAGGGGAGCCCTTTTTACAGAAAAGTCTTCAAAAGCACAGAAACCGCAATTCTTCAATAAAGCACATAGAGAATTCAGTTCCAATGGCCTAGATGATGCAGCATTCACACACGTTTACAGATCTGACACGCCAACATGCAGTCACGATGGGTGCCTTCAGAGTCTTTCCCAAAGAATATATCAAGTAATGGGCATTGCCACTGATCTGCGGTCTGAGCAGACGGACCCTCCTTTTCCAAATGAAATGGTGGGCTAACATTTTGGCAGGATCTTGACTTATTACGCAGGTTTTGGTTTTAACAGGGTCATAACTGGCAGTGTCTGCTGCCAGATAACAGCCAGAGCAGGATAAGCTGAATTCCTACCATAGACCATAGTGATGGGCTCAATCCAGAGACCCCACCACAGTCTGACGCATCCTCCTGTAGGCAAAAAAGAAAAAGAAATAAAGAGATTTGTCAGTATTAGCTGAAATTACAAGCCCCTTCCAATAGCTCTCTCACCATGTGATGACTCGTGTGTTTCATCCTCACAGAGGTGACCCACATGGGGACCAAACTTTTAACAGGTTCACTAAAGTATTTGTATCCAAAATGAGCAGCTCTTTACCCTAGGAAGGGTAAAGTCAGATCATTAACATGTGTGCCGAAATGCTCTGACACATGGGCCCAGCCCCTGGTATTGGTGGTGACTGCCTAAACTCAGTTTTGTCACCATTCAACTTGCAGTTATATGAAAAGGGTCTTTGACTTACTTGGAAGAGTGATTTTTGTCACACACCCACCCACCCCCAACTTGCAACTGACAGAAGTCAACACATACATATTTTAATCTGCATGGAAATGTTAATAGAACACAATCACATTACACACCTTACCACAGCAAAACACTTTCACAGGGTCATTCTTGTAGCTTACCACATGTACAGTATGCATGTACATTCGATTAATAAAGAACTTGTGTTCTTAAAAATAACAAGTGCAGCTTAGTTGTTACTGTTGCCATTTGTCAGTTTGTAAACACATATTTAATTCAGTCATAGCCGGTTTGGAAGCAATTACATCATATGACTCTGCCTTACACCATCAGACCACTGGGCCATTTGTTCCAGTGTTGTCTACTCTTGCTGGTAGTGACTCTTTGACATTCAGGTAGATGCTCCTCCCATCCTTTTCAACAGGCAATGTCAAGGATTAAACCTGGGACGTAATGTCTCCCAAGTAAGTGCTTTAATGTTAAGGGCAGCCCCTAACCTCACATCATATTGGGATTTATGGTGGCCCTGGTCACGTGATAATGAAACGGACTCAATAACTGGGTGCACAACTCACTTTTCAGATCTTTCTGGTTTTATTCAATTTAGTTGGCAACTTGCACAAGCCTCAAAGGTTTTGATTGTTTCATCTGAACCTGCCATTGGGCTTCCCTAGCCTGCATTGGTCCAACTCAAACCAACCAACCAGTAATGGTACCAAGAACAACAGCTTCTTTTCCCAGTCATCCAATGGAACTCAAATATATTTGTCTAATTCTACCCAAAAGGCATAAATTGAACTTGGGAGTGCTGTTTTATAGGTTAGTTAAATTATTAGCAGCAATCGTTTGGTTGCAGAAAGAATTGTGGTTGGTTCTTTACAGAATGGGAAATGCTTAGGTTAATAAAAACCAACATATTGTATCTTTTTCTCCCCCTCCCTTTTTTTTTACAGAACACAGTCAAAATTACAAGATAATTGGGCAGAATTGTCCACAATTGTAATAGCTTATAATCAATGCAGAGGTCATGATAGACCTGCTAATTATCATTGGACAGGTTGGTTGATTTAAAAGATTGTTTACTTTTCCTAGCTTGTATCTCTCTCTCTCTCTCTCTCTCTCTCTCTCTCTCTCTCTCTCTCTCTCTGCTTTTGGTGGCGGTTGATGTAAGTCTGTTCTCCCCATTGATGGAGGGGGGTGCCTGCTCCATTTTGTGGTCCTTTCACTTTCTCTTCTTTTAGAAGTTAACAGCCATTTTGTGTTATGCCATGCCCCACCCCCACAACAGTCGCCTTTTGACTGGCACCCACAGCACTTTCTCAGAATTCCAAATGTACCCACTGGCCCAGAAAGGTTGGCAACCCTTTTACTAAAACTAGACCATATTTCAGGAGCCCTGGATATTTTATCTTCAGAAGCATGTCTACATTTCCCCTCAGGAGACCAGGACAGCTTAGGATCCTTTGAATCCAAGGCACTTTCCAGAATGCCAATACTTCTGCTTTTGGCCATTCCAAGCTTGGAATTCCAACCTTGGTTGGGCCAGGGTTTCAGAGCAGCTGAGTGATGGAGATGAAGTATTTGACACTGGACCTGAGTCTCAAGTCTTTGAGTTCTGCCTTGAACACCTGAAGGTTGGAGCTGCCATTTAAGCCACTGGGACACCATCCATATGTTTGTCCCCCCCCCCCACACACTTTCCAAATCCAAATACTTGGGTATTTACTTTATTTCAATAATGCAGGTAATGTAATTAAGTCCAGTCGCAGACGACTCTGGGGTTGCGGCGTTCATCTCGCTTTACTGGCCGAGGGAGCTGACATTTGTCCGCAGACAGTTTTTCCAGGTCATGTGGCCAGCAGGACTAAGCCGCTTCTGGTGAAACCAGAGCAGCGCACGGAAACGCCGTTTAGCTTCCCGCTGAGCGGTACTGATTTATCTACTTGCACTTTGACGTGCTTTTGAACTGCTAGGTTGGCAGGAGTTGGGACTAAACAACAGGAGCTCCCCCCTCGTGGGGATTCGAACCGCTGACCTTCTGATTGGCAAGCCCAGAGGCTCAGTGATTTAGACCACAGCGCCACCCGCGTCCCGCAATAATGCAGGTACCAGTTAATAAAGCCATCAGGAAAATTTTGCATTCTATTTGGCACACAACCCTATCTGGAATAAGATCAGATGATATACTGAACTTTTAGGGTTGTTTAGTTTGGCTCCCTCTCCCACTCTTTGTGTCTGTGCTATGTCATGCTGTAGCAGAGCTTCTTTCATGAAACTAAACAAAGACCAATTGGTCTTTCCTCAACTGATAAAAAAAACCTCCTCCTCCTTTAGTACCTTAAACACAGAAATTTATTTACTAAGATTATACTACCAAGCTCTTAACTGAGTGTGAACATTTGGTGATGAATATGAAATTTTATAGGAGCCTGTTATCTAAATGTATGGATTCTACTGTTAATAAAATGAAGCAATATATAATCAAGTAATGAGAAAGAGTTCTGGAGATGCTCAAGTTAGAAGAACACTGGAATTATATATGCAAGTTTCATCATAGCTATTCTTTACACATATTTTTGAGAGAAGAATTCTAGAAAACTTAAACCTCCCAAATTAACAAAAATGTATGCTGTCTGGGAATTGTGTAAGATATCGTTGAGTGGATGCCACCTATCTTCACACATGGTGGAGACATAGGAGGCTGAAAATGTATTGGCAAAATATTTTAGGAGTGATTAAGAATATACATTTTTATAAAATCCAGTATAATCCATTAGTAAGCTTGTTCAGTGAACTAAAACCTACTCTGTTAGTTGACAGCCAGAATCTTTACTGGCAAAATTTTGGAAAAATGGCTTGAGTGGTTGAGAAAAGTGTTGCAGACTGCTTTAATGAATACGTTAACATGTTCCAGATGGTTGTGGGATGGGAAGCTATGCTCACCCAGTTGTTTTTCTGAAACTTGGTCTCCTTTAATAATTTTTCGGGATGGAGTTGTGCATGAAAAGAACATACGGCAAGGCACTTTAGAGCTGATTTAATATTATTTTGAATAAATGAAATCTTTTGTTGTTGTTGTTGCTGCTGCTGCTGCTGCTGCTTTAACTCAGCATTACCTATTATGGCATGCCTCCAAATATATTTCTGCCTGAGCAGAACACACTTTCTTTCATGCACACTTTCCTTTTTGATGATCATGCCCACCCACTGCAGTTCCCCCATGTCTTCCCTGCAAAAGCTGCTCTCCTTAGGACTGTAGAACTTTTTAAAAGAGTATGGGATGTGGCAGCAGGATCCTGCCTGATGCAAACACCTTTGAAAACATGCCTATGTGAGTAATGCTATTTTTCTCGTTCCATTTTTTATTTGTATATTTTTAAAAATAATATCTACCATAAATGTTATCATTCAAAATTCTTAAGATCTTTAGCCAATTTATTTGTTTTTCTAGATAACAAGTGAATTTATTAAAAGAATTTTGAAAGCTCCCTTTCACTGAAAATGATATGTAGTTTAGATTATGCGTATGAATGTTTGATTTTCAAAGCATCTGAAGATTTATACAAAGGGTAGAAATGGCCCAGCCAAGATTAGAATGAAATAAAGAATTAAGAGACATGGACAAGGAAACTTCCAACAAGATAAGGAGTGAAATATGTCTGAAGAACCAATTTCTACTGTAACTTCTACTCTGCACTGAAGTATTTTTGGAATGACTACTGTGGAATCATCTGCACGGAAAATGCTGTTTCAGAACTGGTTATTCACATGGATTTTTTAAAAAAGAAGAAAATATATGGGGATGTCTGAATCCAACAGAACAGCTCTCAGATGTATGAATTCATAGGAATCTCTTCAAAAATATTTATCTGAAGGCAAACAGTATGTCAGAAGAGTGTGAGCATCTCAGCTCTTTGAAGTGTTGGAACTTGGTCAGTGTTTGCAATTTAAAATTAAAGGATAAATCTTTCCAGGTGTGTGAGTGAGTGAGCGTAGTGTAGTGTCCTACCAAATGAAAAACATTTACAGTCCTGAAATATTCAGTATGCCTCCAGAGACACAGAAAGCACACTAAACTGGGTTTGCTGTCTCTCTATCTAATATTCCTAATATCTCTAAACCGGGCATGGGATGGGGCTTTGGAGAGAAACATCACTAGACTGGGTTACCCTCGGGGAGAACTGGATCTCTTAAGCTGGAGGAATGCACTGGGACCACCTTGTGGTCTATCTTGTGGCACTTATCTTCTTTCACATTGGCAGAGGATGGGCCACATAGTTTCTTGCTACATCTGTGTTGCTCACATGATTACTTCATGGAAGCAGGCATACTATTTGCTGATAATCTAAAAATGTGGCTTAGCTCTTTCAGCTTGTGTCTTTCCTAATGCAAATTTCTCTGCAATGGGTTTTTATTTGCTTGAAATGTACATGTGTCTAGAGATGAAATTTGCCCAGTATTTCTGCTAGGAGGCTATTCTGCATTCGTACTTAGTGCACATATAAATTCTGCAGAAAGGTTCTGTGCAACTTAATAGTGAGTGACTCAAGCAAGAGGAAGCCAAAAAACCCTTATAGATTTGCCTTCAGAAAATGCAAATAACTCATGACGTTGGCAAGGAACTAAGTAGCACTTCTGGGATGTCCAGAGAATCTTTGACCTCATTAAAAAAATTAGTATTAAAACGCACATCCAAAAGAGATCACATGTAAGCCTCTGACTCAATATGTTATTGTAGCTTTGCAGGATCATTTAATACCCATTATAGCCTTTTGTTGCTCCCGAACCCAGGGCTAATTTCAGAAAAGAAATTAGTCAGGCTTTTGTCAGCACTGCCCCCCTCCCATTAGGAAATGAAAAAGAATTAATTAAGTAGGAAGAGTAAACTTAAAAGCAACAATGTGCTTTCTCTGGGTCTTCTACTTGTGTGTTTGTGCTGCTCCTTCTCCTCACAGGCGTCAGGCAGCTTTGACGCAGCTTTGAGCTTATGGCATTCTGGAGCCTGCTCTGCTAGGAGCAGCTCTGGGCATTGAGAAGGAGGCTGGAGATTTAGCAGCTGTGTTTAGCTGTTGGTCTTTTGCAATATTCATTACAAAAAGTTTTGAAGCATTCAGAGATAACACTTGTTTACACAAATTGTTATTGGGAACTGTTTAGTTTTCACAAAACGTGGCTTTTCTGTCCATTTAAACTTTGGTTCATTGTTCTGAGAGGGTGATGTTGCACTAAGACATGCCAAACGCCCGTTAAAGCCCTTGGGAAGTACATCTCTGCCAACACTTTTTTTTTAAATCAGAATTAATGGAGAAGTTTTAAATTAAAAGTTTGTTTTGCAGATTGCCATTTTCCCTATGCTGCAAGTTTCAAAATTGTCACCAGCTGCATCAGGTCTCCCCTAGTCAGGAGACTGCCAGTTCCGCCTTCCACTCCAAGAAACCTATCACTGTGCTGTGCCATCCGCAGGTTGGGATCCTGCCAAAGCAGAACTGGGAAATACACATTTCTTGTGAATGATCACTGTGGTTTAGTATATCTCCTGATTCATTTCCCCTCCTGAATGCTTCTCAGTCAATGATACACTGACAAATGATTATGAGGAAGGGATAGTTGTGCTCTCCTGTTCAAAACGGATTGTGTTGCTTTAAGTACAAGCCATGCTTGAGGCAGGCTGGGCACTTTCCACCAAGGAGAGGGTGGTTTCTCTTCCTCTAACGCCCGTTTCATGCATTATTTGCAGCGGCACGATGGTATGGTTATGCATGGTACTAGTTACGCACAACCCAAACTGGGAGGGAGAGTTGCAGGTGACGTACATCCCTCAGCACAACTATGTTGCAGAAGTTGCAGGCATTAACGGGAGACAGCTTGGGTGCAATCGAGGGAGAGCAGCAATTCAAGGTGATGTCTGAAGGAATAAAAATGGCTGGTGGTGCATTTTGTAGGTTTCAGTGAGGTCTTGCAAGGAATTAGATATTCTAGGCTTCACTGGGATGACTTCACTGACCTCATGAAAAGGCCGGGCCTGTACTCCCATATGAAACATGTAGGATAAATATAGCAGGACCCATTTTCAAATTGCACTCACCTAGTAAAACAACACCCCTGTAGTGATTGTGCCACATTGTTGCTCAGGGGCACCATGGGGGGGCAGGGGGGAACCCCCCATATTTTCAAGGAAGGGGTCAGGCTCCTCAAGAATTCAGGGCCCTGCCACATCCCTTTGAGGATCACCAGGGAGGGGCAGTGCAAAGCATCTTCGCCCCACATATCCCTTTGACGTTCGCCAGAGCACCTTCCCAGAACAAAAGAAATGCCTGTGAAAGGAGTTGCACAGGGTGAAAATTTCCCCAAACAGCTCCCCTGAAGCCCCCACAGTCTCTTCTCAGGTGCTGGAGACCTTGCTGAATGGAGTGGATTGTGAAATGACGGCGTAGAGGAGAAAATGAGGGTCACTGAAAACCTGCCCACAGAAGGTGACATTTGAGGCCATTCCCCCCTTCCTCCTCATCTCAACCCCATTCAGAAGGGTCTCTTGATCCTTGATAGAAGATTGGGGCAGGAGGCTTCTGGATAAAGAGTGGGGTGGGATAGTTTTCATAGAATCGTAGAATTGTGGAGTTGAAAGTGACCCCAAATGTCATCCAGTCTAACCGCCTGCAATGCAGGAATCTCAGCTAAAGTGTCCATGACGGCTGGCCATCCAAACTCTGCTTAAAAACCTCCACAACCTCCCGAGAGATTCCACTGTCAAATAGGCACTCGCTGTCGGAAAGTTTTCCCTGATGTTTGGTTGGAATCTCCTTTCTTTGTAACTTGAAGCCACTGGGGCACAGGTGGTCTTTTTGTTTCGTGCCCATAGAATAAAGAGCGTTTATAGAATACGAAGTTAATTTTCAAAAAGTTATCAAACAAGCTGTGCACAACAGAAGGTAAACAAATGCCAGAAACTAATTTGTCTCCCATCCCCAATATCTTGAAGAAACAGTGCATCTCTAGAGATAGACATCAGATATCAAGTCTAGCAACTGTTCTTAAGGTGTGTGTGTGTGTACCTACATACACAACACAAACAGAAACCCATTCCCACTTTTATGATTTTTCTCTATTCAATGTTAAGAGATGGCCAGGATGATGTCTCCCTCTAGTGGGACTCTAGGAAGATAAGTTAAGGGTAAGGATTGATGTAAGAGCAGTAGGGCTGCTCTGGAAATACCCTCACTACTTTGAGTCCAAATGTACCTTCCTTCGCCAAGCTTGACCTCTGAAAACTGGAGTCCTGCAATCCTAGAGCAGAACCAGTGATTGCCCAGCAACCTCGACTTTCCTAAGAGAAAACCTGCTCCACTCATTTCCTGGAGCAGTTTCCTTTTTAAACCAATAAAGGTGAAGAATTAAGAACTGAACATTCAAACAGTGTTCTAAAAATGCAAAATGCCTCACTGAACTACATAGGAAGATTCAGACAGATGACTAGAAAACACTTCATTTGCTGGAATCAGTTTGCACAGCAGCTAAGAAGTTTTATGTGAGCCATGTTTATGTTTCATCCATCTTCACCCCAGTTCAGCAGGCATACAGTGCTTGTAATCAAATATCCATTATAGGGCATACATACAATATTCTGTATTATAAGCATGCCAGTATCACAAGCAGAACTTGGCAGAGATGAGCTCTTATTAGAGTAGCTTTAGGAGCAGTTGTGGTGGCACATAAAAAGGCCAGCATATGCTGAGCAGTTCAGCCTGAGTTCGCATGACCAGGACCACCTCAGCCCATGGTGACAATGGCTGGAAGTTAGCCAGGTCATGCGCTTACCAGGTGATGATCAAAATCCCACGGGGCAGGATGCACTGCTTTCACCAGATACTAGAACCACACATGTGGGAGAGATTCGCCATACAAAGGCATGCATGCAAACAGTCCTGATTCAACCAATGATTCCCTTCACTTTTTGAGGAGCAAAGTGTGCCAGCTTTTGCACACAGAAGACTCCATGTGAAGCACATAGTTCACATGATGCACTAGGCTTGGGTGGAAGGAGAGGCGCACCTGTTACTTCACTAGATTAAATGAACATCTACTTGAGAAGTGAATGAATGAGGCCACTCACTTATTTCTAGGGCAGGGGGTGGGGGTGGCAGCTCCCCACGCCTCCTGAGGCCATAGAATTGTAGAGTTTGCCCTATTTGAAGGATGTGTTTTGCAGCAGGTAAAATTGCCTGAAAATATGGACTCAGCTAGACTGGTAAAGATGGCGGTGTGGAGTCCCGTTTTTCTATATCTGTTTTCCCTGTTTAAATTTACAGTGCTTTAAACTGAAACACTTCTTTGATGTGTCTAGATCCAGCCTGTTAAAATAAGGTTTAACCTTGTCTATAAAACATACAATTTCCAAGAACTGTCCTCCTGTCCTCAGCACTATGCACAAATAAGGACTGAGGGTTTTCAGGGTGGAATGACATGGTATATGGGAAAACACATGTTTCTCAACCGTTTGTCAGATGGCATAAATGTAAAGGGGCATTTGGGGGGGGGGGAAAGAGGTTCCCCATATGGGGCTCATCAACCAAGGTAGCCTATCTAGGAGAAGAAAAAATCTGGTCCTAAACCTTTGCTGCCTGGCATGAAATCATCTGGAGAAGAAAAGACTCAGGAGTAAACCCCAAGACAGTTGGATAGCACCATGTACACCTCCTATGGGCAACTCCTGCAGCCAAGCTGGTGCTTTCCTTTGGACCACATCAGTGGGGCCGAGAGTGGGTCTCATCATCTAGGTAGCCTAGAACTTCTATGGACACTGCCCTGGGGAAGTAATATGAGTGATGCTAACACAGCAGTTTCACTTTACCCCCAGAAGTGCACTCCATTGACTCTGAAGACAGACGGAACCAGCAGAAGGGAAGGGGTGCTTAACTCCAACTGCCTTACTGATTAACCCCTCAGAGGTGTGCCCCCCCAGACAAATTTCTCTTTCGCTTCGCTTCTTCTAGCCTCAGATCCCAACTGAGGGAAAATCACAGGAAAGTATGGTTCACAAGGGAAGAGCAGCTTAATATTACAAAGCAAGTTCAATGTTGAAAATATTGTATTCACTTTGTAATGTGTAGTCCAGCTGTATGATTGTGAAAATGCCACAAGCCCCTTATTGAAAGAAAATGTTAAAAATGCATGTACTCTTAGGCAGCAACAGCTTTTTAATTTTAGCTAACTATATTTAAATATTATCTTTAATATACTATTTTTGTTTGCTTGTTTCCTTTGTTAGGCTCAGAAAAAAAGGCTAGTGCCGGTATTGTGAAGTCGTACCTCTTAATAGGAGCAAGAACAAAACATGATTAGTCTATTGTATTGGTCTCATAACCCTCCCAACAACTAAGAATGTCGGCATGACTCCAATTTAGAGATTCAAACTTTTTCAGATTTCTTATCATGGATACAAAATAAGTAACAAAGGATTGCCAGGAGCAGTTGTGGTGGTCCCTCTGGGCAAATTCCACCTATCCTAACTGGAAACTTGCTAGGGACTGAATCAGGTGTGCTCTATCACAGACCACTCCTTACGAGCAGCAAGGGTGGACTGCGAAGTCTTAAAGTTAGCAATCTGCTACAGTGCTGGACCAGGAAAGAACAATATGCAATACATTTCTGTCTTCAGATTGTGATTCTAAGCATGTTCTGAAACAATAGGATTCACTTCCAAAGTTAACACACCAAATTGCTATGGCTGTTTATCTTGTGGCCCATGACCCAATGCGCCTCTTTAGAACTGTATCTGTCTTCCCTGATTATCCTTGGGAGTGCAGTCTCTCTACTTGCCACAGAGAGAAGGGAATGTCTAAATTAACTGAATTACTACCCAGAAGATTAAACCCTTTTCAAATAACCACAGACTCTCCCATTCAGGAAAGGAGGATGTGCTCCCAATCTATTCTCAGGGGAAAATAGCTCCTGAACAAGCCAAATAAATAAATAAAGCCATTTGCTCCAAGTTATTTTCCCCACCACCACCCCAAGGCACCCAATTAATACATGTTTCTGTGATACACTAACAAAAATGCTAAACTTTGAAAAACAAAATGAAACACAAAATTAGAGAAAGTAACTGACCATCCACACCACATGAAAACTTGCAGAAAAATGGAGATAGGAGCGGACATCATGGCAGAGGCACGACTCGTTGTGCATATAGGCTGATCCTATTAATAACGGGCAAAATAGCAAGTAGAGGAAAGGAAAGAAAACACAGAAAGAAACACATACAAGATGAGATTTCATGCAGTTTGCTGGCAGTTAGCAGAGTTAATGTGAAAGCATTCACCCAAGAGCAAAGAATTTCACAGTGAGGATTGCAAAGTAAACTTAAGTAAAATATTACACTAATACAACTACAGAAGACACAGTTAACACAGATAATAGCACAACAAGCTAGTGAGCAAGACTCCTTGTACTTTCACACACAACAGATCCAGGATCAAGAGCATGGAGATGGGCTAATAGCTGTTTCTCCCAATATTTCTGCCAACTATCTCCAGCACATGAATGTTACTGTTAAAATTGGGTGCTTCAATGTTCTCAACGTGGCAAACACTTTACAACAAAAAATACCCATTTGTGTTCATGTTCTTAAAAAAATATGTATAGTATAGTCTAGATCTGGGACTCTCAAATTTTGGTACAGGAATAATTTCTACCAGGATCACCAAGTCTAGTGGCAGAAGAGGCATTGGGTTGGATCATTAGCAGGAATGGGAGGAAAGGGGGGTTCCCTTAAGGAATCTTGGAGGGTGGTGCTTCCTATCCAGAAGCCCAAGTCAAGGGCTGATGGGCCACTGGGCACGCCAAAAGCAGTTCACACCATGGAGGACCGCTAACGATGGTCAACCACAGCTGTCAATCAACCGGCAAGTGGGTTGGTTGATCACTGGCTACACGCCCAATGCCAATGCCAAATAAAGTTGTGGTCTAATTTCAATCCAACACATGTCTCATAGTCTTTACTCACTACCTGCTCGCTCCTCAACCACCTCACTGTCCATGGAACCACAATATGGCAGCCCTTAGAATTAATCCAATTAATCTAGATCAGGGGCTGTGAACCCAGTTCCCCCCAAGTTGTTGGACTTCCATCATCTCTGACCTGGCTGGGACTGAAACATCTGGAGGGCCACAGGTTCCCCACCCCTTACTTTTGATCCACTAGATCTACTATTCACAGGGAAGACTGGGACTAGGCAACTACACTGCATCTTCAGGACCAAAAGAAAAGCCACAGAGTTTTCTATGCATTTTTTTCAAAGGTTCTGACGACAAGATTGCCAAGCAGTTACCATGATGCACAGAATAGTAGCAAATATTGCCCTACCTCCCTCTTTAAAAGAATCATGTGTGAAAGCACAGCAATTGCAGCAAAGGCAACGCAGAAAAAAAGCAGCTGTTAATTCTATGTTAATCATGGGAACATTTGAAATAGAGTGACTATGGTTCAGAGTCAACAGTCAATTTAATGGAAGATAGGTTAACATCAATGGGCATTTCAAGGTGCAAACTAATCATTTTAAAAAAAACTTTTTTTTCCCTAGTGCAGGGAAGGCATTTCCTCCATTTCTTAGAAAAGCAAACTTACATCAATATCATCATCAAAGCAGACATCGGGCCCTTTTCTGTATCTGGGTTGCTGAACCATTTCACAGGGGTTTGGCCCCTCATCTGAATGTCAGTTAAGGAACATGGATAATGGAATGTTCACATTTGCTAGAAGAAGAAGAAGAAGAAGAAGAAGAAGAAGAAGAAGAAGAAGAAGACGACGACGACAAACTAGAAAACACAAAGAGAGTGAGGAATTGCAGGGTTTGAACTGGGAGCCTTGTCTAGTGAGGTTCTATGGACTGTGTGTGTAGAGACTAGAGATGTGTGAGACCCCTCAATAAACTGACTGTGTTTTTCAAGTGTGCCAGTTGAATGCTTGAGAAACTGAAGGATTTTGGGTGTTCAGTGTGAACCCTTGGAAAGCCCTATTTAGCTACCATTCTGCCTTCCCTGCCAGTCCTCCCCCTTCCCTAGTGAAAAAGGTTTTGTGGAGGGCATACCAGAGAGTGTGTGGCTCTTAACAACACACCAGAGACCATTCCAGGCCTCTCCTTAGCTACAAATGTTGTGTTAAAGTCCCACAATCCCCAGCAGGAAATGATGCTTCTCCTTCATTAATGGCAACCAATTCAGTTCAGCCTATTTGAAGGAGGCTGAACCTGGAGAATTTGGGTTCGTCAATTCGAGCTGGAAGAGACCCTGTTTCAGGGTTCACCTGTTGGCTATTTGCCTCTGTGTATAGACACCAGAGGTCATTCAAGCGCAGCAGGGGAAAATGGGGTACTACATCAACCCCTGAGTTTGGCAGAAATTATGAAGCCCCTGGATTGGCTAGACATCAAATAAATATTAGAAGGCTGGATTTATCCCTCCAGGTGCCCTTTTTATTGTGCATTCGTGATTATATCAGAGCAGTTATATGTGATTCTGATTTCAGTACTGTTTGTGCCTGTAGTAGCTGTGGCAGACATACTGCTTCATTTCCAGTTGTTGCGTGTCCTATATCTTCCTGATGAGATCCTGTAACTTTTCATACCACAGGCAGCATATTAAGTCTAAAGTAGGTGGGAGAAAAGGGTAACTTGAAAGGGAATTTGTGTGGTCCTAACTTGAAGATGGAGAGGATTGGGGCTGAAATATCAAGGCAAAGTGTGGGTGTTTGGAGGAGTGAGCACAATATGTGAGATTTAGAACATCTTTACTGTTTTCATGGCAGGGAAGTCCATGGCCATTAATGTATGGCAAAGCAGCATATCAGGTACTGTATAATAAAACATGGAAATTTTAGGCAACAATAAACTAATCAGGCCTGCTAACAGAACTTCTGCTAGCGCAATGGGGCTTTCCTTCTGTGTGCCCAACAAATTGGCCTGGATGTTTGTGTGTGTCCCAGAACAATGCACGGGGGGGGGGGGGAGGGAAAATCAAGGAAGGAAAAATGCTTGTGCTGCAGCAGCAATATCCTTAGTGGTATGTTGAATTCCCTCCTTTAAGTGTGCCAATCATTCTCTTAAGGGTTTTTGATTCCAACAACATTGTGTTTGTGTTATATATTAAGATCATCCAAGCAGGGTGCTAGCGTGGAGTGGGTATCTCACATTAGTGAGAAATGGAAGAGATACATGCCTGTGTTGATCCACTATTCACAGAAACAGTTTCCAGTCCAGGTGTGTGTGTGTGTGTGTGTGTGTGTGTGTGTGTGTGTGTGTGTACACTAACTCGTCCAAGTTTTAGGAGCAGCTAAAAATCAGATACTGGGGGTTCTACAGAACTGTGTGGTGGTGTTATTTTGTGAGCAAACACAAATTCAACATAAACTTAAACTTCAAAGGATACCAGGCTTCTCTGCTTGCATCAGTGGCCTTGTATCACAGTGACGGCACATATGTTTGGTGTCACTCATTATGAATACTAAATTTGTATTGGAAATCTTCTCTGCGTGAAAAAGTCTGCAAACAGAAATGAAGCACAGAACAAATGTTTAATGCTGGGGGAACCTGCAGGCAATTTTCTATAAGTACTTTTGACAACCAGGTAAACTCCAAAGGCTTAATGCAACTTTTGCACCATAAGCTACAAATAACCTGATTTTGTGCAAAGATCTCCCCACCTCAGTTGGGCAGAGAAAAGATATATAATATATATTATATATTCAGAACCTGTCTTCTGCTCAACAAAATCAAACTTTCTATTTCCAAGCAATATGGACAGTAAAACATGATGCCCATTGCTATTGAAGTATATATAAATGCAGCAAGGTGAACTCATCTTTGAGTGTCTTTACTAAGAGTGACACATTATGTGGAAATAAGGGAGAGAGGCTTTTCTGTGGTGACACCACAGCTGTGGAATATTCACCCCACAGTGAATATTACTGGCACCAATATTACAATCTTTTCAGTGCAAGGTTAAAACCTGTTTAAAACCTGTTAAAGATGTGCTTTATTTGATTACCCGTGTGCATGTGGGAATTTTTGGTATTTTATTTTGGTAAGATCTGCTGGCTATGCCTTTTGTACACTGTCCTGTTATCCATAAGCATGAATGGTAGGTTAAAAAATTTTAAGTAAATGCATTCATACACATCTATATTTATATCATCTGTATCTAGATCTACTTCATAACTGATAGTTTCACATGAATAACTCAGTTGCTTCTTTAATATCAGAACACTACAGTGGTGCCCCGCAAGACAAATGCCTCGCAAGACGGAAAACTCGCTAGACGAAATAGTTTTCCGTTTTGGAGGTGCTTCGCAAAACGAATTTCCAATTGGGCTTGCTTCGCAAGACGACAATGTCTTGCGAGTTCCTGCGGGTTTTTCCCCTCCCCCCCTTTTTCTAAGCCGCTAAGCCGCTTATCAGCTGATCCGATCAGCAGATAAGCCGCTAAAAGCCGCTAATAGCGCTAATCCATCAATGGGCTTGCTTCGCAAGACGAAAAAACCGCTAGACGAAGAGAATCACAGAACGGATTCTTTTTGTCTTGCGAGGCACCACTGTATTAAGAAAGCGTCAGAGGCACTTGACATAATTTCGTAATTCTAAGGAAATACCTACCTAGAACAGTTTATGCAATCTAAAATGCCATAGAATGATTTTTCATCATTGGCAAAGAAATACTGAGTTTGTACTGTAATGCAGCTCTGTTTTGATGGGATTGCACTGAAGTCTTCCTCCTCCATTTCCACTGTGAGAAAGAGAACATGTTCAGCTCTGTGAGAAGCTTGATTATAAAAGCAAAGGAATGTCTCTGACACCTGATTCTTCACTTACCGGCACTAAGAAAACGTGGGAATGTGAGGCCCAGAAAGAGCTGCTGCAAGATAGACCTAGATACACAGGGGGGAAACAATGGAACAAGAGAGTAAGGAGCTGTGAGGAGGGATAGTGCCTAAATCAGGCAGGCTTTAGCTCTAGGAGTGGGGCAGAGAATTCACTGTGTGAACTGGAGCAGGAGATGGCAGAGCAAACCCAAAGAACTTTCCTGGAATAATAATAATAATAATAATAATAATAATAATAATAATAATAATAATAATAATAGAAGAAGAAGAGGAAGGATCGCCTGCTCCTCTTTGAAGCATAGCTTTCCCTGTTTCACTGCATGGATTTGTTGAAATCTGCCTTTTCCCTTTTCTCCTTATTAAATGGTAACTGATCCCCTTCGTCTTTCCCCCTCTTTCCTACCAGCTCCCTTCCTAGATTTCATTACGAAGAACATTTCAAGAAACCACTTGCAGGTGAAAAGAACAATAACACCCCAAAGTCCAAACTGAGTCCAGACACCTCTGTGTCTGATATCATCACTGATAACCCGTTTTTTAAATATTCAGTCATGTTTGGGTTTCCTCTCTGGATTACCCTCCAATGCAGAAGTTCACTTTCATTGCAAAAACAAGGGTTCTTAATTTATGTTGAGTTGCACACCTCGTAAATATCTTCAGGAACCTCTGGGGAAAGATTTTGTAGCCCTATTTTGCAGTGACATTATTTAATGCTCAGCTAAATTTGAACAAGAAGAATGTGGGGTGAAATCTCAGCTGGGCAAATTCATTCTGTATACATCGCTCGGTCAAGGCCCTCACATGTTCAAATGTATAATAAACCCTACCTGGAAAGTTCAACTTACCAAGCGGCTGCAGAAGCCCACCACCCGAGATGTAATATGTCTGCTATCGTAGGCTAGAAAATAAAAGGCAATTGATATAAGGTTAGAATAATCTCTGAATGGGGAACAGTCACTTCCCTCCGGCTGTTTGTTGGACTACAACTTCAGTGACCCCTGACCCCTGGCCATGATGGCAGGGGTTGGTGGGAGGTGCAGTCCAATACTATTGCGAGGACACCACATAGACTGGCCTGGTCTAAACACATGGAGGGATAATACTGACTGGGCAAAGGCAAGAGGTGAAAGTAAAGGACCCCTGGTCAGTTAAGTCCAGTCAAAGGTGACTCTGGGATTGTGGCACTCATCTCGCTTTCAGGCCGAGGGAGCCGGCATTTGTCCACAGACAGCTTTCTGGGTCAGTTTAGCATGACTAAACTGCTTCTGGTGCAATGGAACACCGTGACGGAAACCAGAGCGCACAGAAACACTGTTTATCTTCCTGCCACAGCAGTACCTATTTATCTACTTGTACTGGTGTGCTTTCAAACTGCTAGATTGGCAGGAGCTGGGACAGAGCAACGGGAGCTCACCCTGTCATTGTGGGGATTCAAACCGCTGACCTTCTGATCAGCAAGCCCAAGAGGCTCAGTGGTTAGACCACAGCACCATCTCCATCCTGGCAAGAGGATACTGACCACATAGACAGAGCGGAGTCCGGCTCCTTGCTTTGCTTCTTCTTCTGGGTCACACACAGACTGATAGTCATAAGACTTGTTAAAGGCATATAAGGACATGTTGATGAGATTTCGCATGAGGCCAGGGTCAATCTCACCAAAGAATTTTCCGATCTAATGAAGGAAAAGAGATTGTTTAAAAAGAAAGAAAGACACTTCTCTTCAAACAGACTGGAAGACATAATAGTTCTTATATTTACACCCTGATAGGACTCAATGTGGCTTTCAGATTAAAACAATAATTGTTAAAAACACAGAAAAAAACAATAATTAAAAAAATTAAACATTATTTTTAATGTGTGATTTTTTTAATTAACAAATAATGCAACCAGCAACACTTTGGGTGCAATATAGCTGAGAATACAGTACTTGGAAGCTTTGCCCTAGAGCGTCAAAACTGCCTGTAGAATGGCAATGAATTATTACAAACGCAAGGTTCTTCATCTAAGTAAAAAGAGCAATAAAAAAAGGAGAAATGACATATTAATTCAAAGCCTGAACCCAATAGTTAACTACTCTATAGGTATAGATTTAAAGTAAGCCACTTTTGGAGCACTTTTGAAAGGCAGGATATAAAGGTTTTAAATAAATAAATAATTATTATAGTTTAGAAGACATCTCAAGACAGCCCTGTTTAGGGAAAATAAAAAAATTCCTTCCAGTAGCACCTTAAAGACCAACTAAGTTAGTTCTTGGTATGAGCTTTCGTGTGCATGCACACTTCTTCAGATACACTGAAACAGAAGTTGCCAGATCCTTCTATATAGTGAGAAGGTGGGGAGGGGTATTACTCAGAAGGGTGGTGGGAATGGGAGATTGGCAGATAGCTTAGTAATACCCCTCCCCACCTTCTCACTATATAGAAGGATCTGGCAACTTCTGTTTCAGTGTATCTGAAGAAGTGTGCATGCACACGAAAGCTCATACCAAGAACTAACTTAGTTGGTCTTTAAGGTGCTACTGGAAGGAATTTTTTTATTTTGACTATGGCAGACCAACACGGCTACCTATCTGTAGCTGTTTAGGGAAGTTTTTAATGACTGATGTTTTAATGTATTTTTAAACTTTTGTTGGAAGCCGCCCAGAGTGGCTGGGGAAACCCAGCCAGATGGGCGGGGTATAAATTATTATTATTATTATTATTATTATTATTATTATTATTAGGGGGGACACATTTGTGTAAGTTCATAGCAGAGGTTCATTTGATGCTCTTTTCAGTGACATGCATAAGGCAGGTGTGTATCAGCCACAACTAGGGACAAGTGAATCTGTCCACTTTGGTTCCTCTCTGTTTCTCATTTTCACATCAGTCTTCCGGAAAACCCATCACTGAATTTCTCCTAAAATGAGCATTTACATGCAACTTTGCCCAACATAGGACATTCATGCAAAGCAATGTCCCCTAATGCAATGCATTTTAAAATCTTCATTAATGTATAAGTTTTTATGTACATTTTATCCTAGTGTATAAATTTTTATAAATGTGACTTGGCTGGAGAACTGCAATGCAAAATTCAGAGAAGTGCAGGTTTCAATGGATTGCTGTGTTTGGGTTCACCTAATGTTTCAAAAAGTGAACATTAAGTTTGTACCCTGTTCTATTTTCACATAACACACTTTATGATCAAGGGTGAAGGAAAAAAGATTGGCTTGCACAGTCCTGTACTCTTGTCATGGATACAGATTCTGAATGAGAGAGTTGTCCTGGCTGTTCTAATTTGGTTATTATGAAATCTGAAATCAAACTTAAAGCTTGTAATTTGATTTGATAAAATAGACAGCACTTTGATCGTAAGACAACTTGTAATGACAACTTGATCTGTATCACACTTACCTCTTGCATATCCCATTCCTGATTTGTCATCAAGAGAAATCCTCCATCATCAAGGATAACACAGTCAACATGCTGCAAGAAAGACAAGGAGGACAATAGGGGGGAAATTATTATTTGCTTTATAGTCACAATTCAGAACATATTTGTTGAGCTGAGCACCAGCCCCATGCCAGCCTAAGGAGAATGAGTTTTACCACCTGGGTAAATGTGTATAGGACTGCAGTTGTAGTTACCTTTCCAGTTATAAAATAATAGTTAGCAGTTTTCTTAATGATCATATTATTCACTGAAGATAAACAAAAAGGGAGAAATCATTTGCTATTGCCCATCATTTCATGAAGAAAAGGCTACTGCCCCCCCCCAACTACTCATAAACTGTAGTACTGGCATCAGTCACTCTCTTGTAGCTGCTAAAGACAAAATTGAAACATATGCAGCTTTTAACTCTTATTTATTTGATCCTTCTCTCGATACAGCACCAATTATTTCATTGCTGTTGTTTGCATTCATAAATAATAAGGTAAAGGTACCCCCGCCCGTACGGGCCAGTCGTGTCTGACTCTGGGGTTGTGTGCTCATCTCACTCTAGAGGCCGGGAGCCAGCGCTATACGAAGACACTTCCGGGTCACGTGGCCAGCGTGACAAAGCTGCTCTGGCGAGCCAGCACCAGTGCAGCGCACGGAAACGCCGTTTACCTTCCCGCTATAAAGTGGTACCTATTTATCTACTTGCACTTAAGGGTGCTTTCGAACTGCTAGGTTGGCAGGAGCTGGGACCGAACGACAGGAGCTCACCCCGCCGCGGGGATTCGAACTGCCGACCATACGATCGGCAAGTCCTAGGCACTGAGGTTTTACCCACAGCGCCACCTGCGTCCCCTCATAAATAATGACAATGCTCTAATAATGTATTTTGGTTCCAATTTTTGTTGTTGTATGATTGGTTTGATGGCAGGATCTTTATACTCAGTCGGATGCCGTGGAGATCACACAAAGCATCCAAGAGAGGGGAATGAATATGAGTAGCTGGGATTGTTCATCTTAGTCTCAGTTTAGATGTGACTGCACATATGAGCACTCTGGATTGGTGCAAAGAAAACATGTCTCAATGGCAGCAAGATAATCATAGTATCAGAATTGTTGGAAAGACCACAAGGGTCATCTAGTCCAACCCCTGCAATGCGGGAATCTTTTGCGCAACATGGGGCTTGAACCCACAACCCTGAGATTAAGAGTCTCGTGCTCAGGGCTTTTTCCAGCTGGAACTCACTGGAACTCAGTTCCGACACCTCTCAGGTGGGCGCCATTGCCATTAAAAGTGTACAAGGGGTTCAGTGTGTGTTCCAACACCTCTTTTTCTAGAAAAATAGCACTGCTGATTGAGGTATCCCAGGGATGGATAATAGTAAGATAATGCTTATCATTGACATAGTGTCTGTGCTTCAAAGCAAATATGCCATCCTTACAACAATCTTATAAGGCATGCCAGGATGCGGCAAGGACTCCACCCTATAGAGGCATCACCCACAAACATGGCTTCAGTATCTGCAAATGATTTATTAATGAACACGTTCTTACCCGACTGTTCTTTTCACATCCACACAGTTCACTTTTGCACTGAAAAATAGACATACAATGCAACATATGAAACCTGTTGTTAAACAAAGAATGATGACATTCAATCTAGAGTTGTGCTCATGCTGCTTTTGTAGCCAGGTCAAATGCCAAGTATTTGGGCAGAATATTTACATTTGTCAAAATTCACCACTGCTGCTCAACAGCTTGCGTTAACTGCTGTTGCAAGACCACAAAAATCTCAGGACAATATTTCAAAACATTTCCAAGAGCCAAGAAGATGCACACTAATCCAACATAAAGTAAAACACTCAAAATTAGGCAAAAGTATTAGTTCTGCAACTCCTGAATTACCAGACTTCCAATGAAAGTTACATATGCTGAAAAAGGTAATTAGGAAGATGGATTCTTGACAAATCTGGTAGGTAACTCGTCCTACTCCCAGATTTACTACTCTTGCCCACACATCCCTTTCTTCACCTTGAAAGGAATGTCCAAGGAGCTAGCAGCTGCTTATTCCCCCTTTATTCCCTCTTCTCCCACACTAGGTACATTTGAGGGTGCTTGGAAAGGAGGGGAAAGTGGAAGGACAAGCAGTGGTGGGATAAAGCAAGACTCTGTTTAGGCCATCTCTACTCAGCATGATGATCAATCAAAGGCACTTGATGTTACACTATTGGATATTGGTAACAATTATATCCACTGCATAACTTCTGCCCATTTATTTATGTATGAATGTATGAATCAATATTTCCAATTGGATACTGAGCTGTAGCACAGGAGCACACAATAAAACAATCCTAGATGTAAGTTGAAGTATTCACAATGATGCTCAAAAGAAAAGCTACAAGTTCCTTACCTGATTCTTTGTAGTGATTTTGGTGAAATTTTCCATCCAGTTGGTCACATTGATTTTTACTCCAACAACTAACAGGGAATACACAATATGTAAGGGAAGTCGGTCAGTTAAGGAGGATACATGGTCATTGGTTTCAAATGCCACCGAAAGACCAAGAAAGAACAAGTGTTGCATCCCACCGTTCTTCTCCCAACAAAGGTCATCCATCAGGGCAACCAAGACCAATTTAGTCTCACAATCAGGTCTGAACTCAAATTGAAATTGGAGAAGGTAATCAGTTTCATCCAAGAGTGACTGCAACTGTCTTACCAATACTCTTTTGTTCATCTTCCCTCAAAAGGGAAAAACTAATAAACAGCTTTATTCAGAAATCTGTGGGACCTTTAGCATGGCCAAAGAGACTTACAAGTAAGCTAAGTAATGCAGATTTGCTCTTTAAAACATGAACTTCAGTTGCTGTTTACTATGTCCAATAACAACGGTCAAGAAATGTCAGTATTATTCCTTCTTACCTGCAGGTTTCAGAAGTTTTCCATTGACGGTTATTTTCACAGCCTTGCTGACCATAATGCCATCTTCAGATACGCTTCCTGAGATTAGGAAGGAAGGAAGGAAGGAAGGAAGGAAGGAAGGAAGGAAGGAAGGAAGGAAGGAAGGAAGGAAACCCAAACATTTAATAGATGACTATGAAACAGTCTTCGTGTGTCAGAGAGAAACCAAATGAATTGGGTTGTATCTGTTTGTAGATTAGGTTGTGCCTGTTTGCAATTCACCATGAATAGGTGGCTCAGTTGGTTAGAGCATGGTGCTGATAATGCCAAGGTCGTGCGTCCCAATTCCTGTATGGGCCAGTTGGATATTTCTCCACTGCGGGGGGTTGGACTAGATGATCCTTTGAGTCCCTTCCAACCCTACAATTCTATGATTCTATAAATGCCTCCCAGGATTGTGCTACTGAATTAAAATTTTAACACCAGAGGAAGCCCTAACCTAATCAGGATCATGCTTCACTGACTCAACTGCAGCTTCCTACAAATCCTTTGGCAACATTTCCTGAGTTCTAGCTAAAACTTTTGAGAAACAGACATGCATAAGTGCTACATGGTAATCTTCATAGCCATTGTGCATACTTTTCCAGATGTCTTCAACATTCCATAGTTGTGTAATATGGATAGGACGTACTGTATCTGGAGTTTAACAAGATAATTTTGGGTGGCCAGTGACTTACTGTTATAGAAGGGAGCTGTGAAGATGTAGTTTTCATTATCTAAGCTCCTTTTGTAGAAGCTCTCTTCATAGGTTTCAGGATTTTCTGTCCAATATTCTCCTGCACTGAACATGAGACATTAATGTCAGCTTTTTGTCTTAATTCTCACATGTTTTCTTATCCTGTGCATGCCTAATCTGAAGGAAGCTCCACTGAATTCAATGAGGCTTACTCACAGGAAAGTGTGAGGAACATTTGGCCCTTCACATTCACCACCTGACCACTGACCCTGCTGGCCGGGGCTGATGGGAGTTAAAACAGCAGCATTGGGAGGGTATCAGGCTTCTAACCACTGGGTTCTAGGATTGAAATCTAAGGCTGCAATCCATTTATTTGGGAGTAAGGCCCATTGAAATTAACTAAATTTACTTCTGAGTAGACTGTAGGATTGTACTGTTTGTTAATGTTACTGGAAACCTTAAAATGTGACTCGTTGTAATAATATAGCTCCCTGCATATGTTCACATTACAGAAAATGGCTCTCTCAAAGAATACTAGACAGCCAGGATTCTACCTGGCGTAAGATCAAGAAGTCTCAGGTCCATGAGCTACGTCTCCTATTTAATCTCCAGTCAAAATCCAACCATCTACAGGAGACAATGAGCAATCTGGGAAATCCCATTATTAAGTTTGGGATCTCCACAACCCCATTCTGATTTCCAGCTCTGAAATGCTGTGAAAACCTGAAACTGGTTACAGACATAAGCCGAGTGCTCAACTAATTCCACATGCCCAAAGGGAATTTGAGCTTATGTTTCTTGAATAGCAGCCTTTCAACACCAGCAACAAACCACTTTTGAAATCAAGGTACTTTTTTTTTAAAAAAAGTTAGTGATAAAGGATTTGTGTCTGCCTTTGTTTTCCTTTTCAGTTCCACAGGCTGCGTTCTGAGGAAGCTCACTGGATCTTGGCTATACTATACAAGGGTGATTCAGCACAAGCGTTCCCTGTTACATTTTGTCTTGTACAGTAACTGAATTTCAAAATATGAAAAACACGGTTTGTTCAAAATGTATCTACTGTAATTTATGAGAATTACAACTTTATAATATGCCAATCAAGGGCATATTATTTTCAATATCTGGGTATGGGAATCAAACCTAGGGCATGGACATTGATTCCGAGTACCACCCTTTGTTTCCTCCCTAAGGGTCAGAATATTATATTTGGGGTATTCAATATATTTGTTGTGAAGACTCTCACCTTAATATTCCATTACCAAGCGACAATTTCAATGGGGGCTTGCAAGAACTTCAGCCACCATCCAACCCTGAAGAAGTGTGCATGCACACGAAAGCTCATACCAAGAACTAACTTAGTTGGTCTTTAAGGTGCTACTGGAAGGATTTTTTTTATTTTGACTATGGCAGACCAACACGGCTACCTATCTACTACTAATCCAACCCTGAGTTAGGCATGCATAAGAAATTAGGTGAGGTATGCGTTTTATGTAATATATGCAATGTAATGTTAAGTATATATTGTTTTGTAATGTATTGATATTTATAATAAAATGATTTTTTTAAAAAGTCATGCTTAAGAAATTGATTTTGCCAGTGTCTCTGTTGTATTTCTGAAATATACTCGGAGTCGAGAGTGGATTTCATGCTCTATATTCAGCTCATGTGGTGAGGAGGAATGGAAGTTCCCCCAGAATGTCTGCTTTATATACATTATTTACACAATGGGCCCCACGTGATTGGCTAATTCCGGGATTCTCCTGAGGCCAATCAGGTTGCGGATTCCCTTCCACCTGGAGATAGATTGGGTGACTCCTGTGGACCAATCAGACTGCTGCATTCTGGATCCTATTGTTCTAGGACCAATTGGCTGCCTTTTGGATCCTATTCAACTCAGTACATAACAATTTCTTAGAAAGAAACAGACCCTTACCTTTTGGGATACACTCTAGTGATCCCTCCATCCGTAGCTACAAATCGTGCTGTAATTCCCTCACTGTGGGAGGAAGAAAAGAGAGACAGAAATATTTGAATAGAACTGAATTTGCAATGATTGCCAGCCCTTTGTACATAATATTCACAAGTTTTTCTAAGATAGTCTAAAACACAAATGTGTGCATTTTCATATACTTAATGCCGTGTGTGTTCCTTGTGTGCTCTAATTATCAGAAATGATCCAGTATTATTTTAACACACCATTAAAACCCCCCAGAAATAGCCATATTGTTTGGAAGGGGGGAGGAAAATAACACTCACGGGTCCTGCTTACTCCAGTAATTCTGAACAAGTTCACTTGTAAATCCTGCATCCAGCAAAGCTCTCATAACCATATCATTGCCTATCAAAGGAAACAAGCCAAAGGTTAATTAAGATCACAGGAAGCTGCCAAGTCAGACCGTTGGTCCATATAGTTCAGTTCTGCTTACACTGAGTTGAAGTGGCTCTCTAAGATTTTAGCAAGGAAGGGTCATTTTCAACTGCACTTGGAGATGCGGGGAGGATTGAAACAGAGACCTTTTGGAAGCACAGCCTGACTCTAGTGCTTAGTTATGATCCTTCCCCATACTATGACCACACCCCATAATAAATATGAAGTCAGATTTCAACAAATATTTCCAATTTTAAACCTGTATGGTTTGGCATCGGTTGCTCCTGTTTCAATGACAGACAAATTCTAAAATCAAAAGGCCAGCTAAGTTTTAAAAAGTATTAGGTTTTGAAATGCCCTTCATGTAAGAAGGTCAGAACAGTTTTTATCTTCACATAAGAACCCTATGAACTGGATGAAACTCTGCAATCTTGCATTCATAAACCCAGTAAACAGATCTGGTACTATACGTAATTATGAGAAACAGGGTGATCACATCAACATTTCTTCTTTGGAACCAGTTGCTGCACTTATATTGTCATCTCCTGCAAGCAGTTTCATTTAATGAAAAAGTAAGGCTTACATGAGGGATTTTGGGGGGTGTATCGATCTATAAATTCGCTGAAATTCAGAAGAAATGCTGTGTTGTTGTCAGTTATTTTCACAGGCCCACAATAGTCCCTAGAAAAAGAAAACAGGTTTTTAAAATATTGCTTTTAATCCATGAAGTAAAGCAAGCAAGCAAATAAACAAAAAAAACAACACATAAATTTCTGCCTGAGGTGGTTTGGGTTTGCATTTTACCCTGGCTAATTTACCTAACATTTGGTAGCAACATTTCATTTAGTAGCATATCATGTAGAAGTACTTGCCTACAGTCTACAGTGTATCACTTTCACAACATAGAGAAATTCCATGGCAAAATTATGTTATGCATAAAATTATGGAAAGTTAAATGCTATAAGCAAGGAAACACAAGATTAGAGCGTTTTCACTCTGAATGATCAGCCTTGACATAGGAATGGATGAATCCATCAACTTCAATTTCTCAGTTTCCAAACATAAGTAAAGTTTGGCATATTTCTGCGTAGGTTTGTGATATATTTTTTAAAATTCATTTATGTTTATTTCTTTATTAAATTTCTATACCGCCCTGAGGATGTGAGGACTGTGGGGCGGTTTACAATACAAAACACAAAAATACACAACATTAAAACCCTCACAAAAGATCCTCAGCATTTTAAAGTACACTTCTTCTAATATGAACATTTAAGTATGAAATTTTACCAAAGTTATACATTTCTGTAACCAATCTTGGGCCACATAATGCATTTGGGTAGGCTATTTTTGGTTATCTAAATGGATGCAATCATGGGTGCATAGAAACAGGGTTTTGTGCCCACACTCAGCAAGAATTCTGACTCCCAATTGTTCAACAATAGCAACTACTCACAGCTTCTACCTGCACGCTCAGCCTTCACTGGGGTGCTTTGACTGTGTGTGCTGATGGCTCTTTTTCAGAATCTTTTTGTACCTCTGCAAATTCTGGGAGCTCCCAAGCCACCAGATATTTTCCTGTGGAAAGGTGGTGAGGTTTTGGCTACAGAGGGACCAGCAGCACTCAAGAGAACTGAGATGCCATGGGTGAGGTGCTCCATTCCATTCTGCCCCTGTGATCCATAGTCAGCATACAATGTCTGCTGAACATTAGGTTAAGAGGCTGTTGTTCTAACAACTGTGTAGAAGGTGGAATTTCAGCAGGTGGTTAGAGTACTACACTAGGAGCAGGGAAACTGCAATTCAAATCTTGACTAAGCTATTAAGTTATCTCAGCTGAAGCTATTAAGCTGCGTAACCCTGGGTCAGTCACTATACTCTCAGCCTAACTGATCTCCAGGATTGTTGTTGGGATAAAATGGGGTGAGAGGAGGGGGCTATGAACAAAATACGCCACCTTGAGTCCCTTGGGGGAAAGGTGGGATATAAATGTAATAAACAATCAGGAGAATGAGTGGTTCTTTCTACCATTTTATATCTACATATCTTTTTCTCCATGCGCCTTTTCCAACAACAACATTCCCTTACCCCTCCCACCTGCTAGGCAGTTTTTCCCCTCTCAAAAGTCTCCTAATTTATGTGGACACTCAGTCCTCATTGGGCTGCTTTTCAGGGGAATCCAACATTTCCTTTGCTTTCCCCCTGAATATTGTTTGTATTTCTGCAAACTTTGGGGTTACTGTGCGTCTGATATTGCCACCCTCTTGAGGGTCGGTGGTGTCGTTTTGGCTATGTAAGTGTGAACATTGGAAGACTTCAGACTATATGCTATTAGTATATGGATGATCTCATCTGAAAGTGGGCTGAATCTTTGCTAAATTAGTTGGGACAAAAGTCTAACAGAAATCAACAGAACAAGTTAGGCATGATTTAGTTCTTTTTGAAATCAATGGGACTGAAGTTCAACTAACTTGGTCTAGATCCAATTAATTTTATTATATATATATGTTGTTATTGTTGTTGTTGTTGTAGTAGTAGTATTTTTGTTGGAAACCACCCAGAGTGGTTGGGGCAATCCAGTCAGATGGGTTGGGTAAAAGAAATAAATTATTATAATAATATTATTATTATCATCGTCATTTGTTAGTCGAGACTTGTTATGTATCATTTGGGTATACAGAACAGGAAAATGACCAACCTTGGTGCTAAAAAGGTGTAGCCGAATTCATCAAAGCGATCTAGCTTCAGAGTTTCCGTAACTATAAAGATGAAAATGCAGTGTCAGAATCTCTTATAAGCAAAACTAAGTATGTAAATGCAGTGGATTTCAACATTTTTAAAGCACTCGGTTCCTAGGACTCATTCAGACAATGACTCCAGCTTAACAGGCTAAAGTTATTAAGCTGGGGAAGAGCATTGTGACCACATACTCCTGTTCTGCCTCACCCTGTGTTTCTCCTTACATGTCCAAAATGTGAAATTGTGGTTTAATTCGGATGTGCAGATCTGGAAAACTGGTTTAAAGTAAGCACTATGGAAGCAGCAAAGCCAATCAATATTACCCCACCATCCACATTTTCACATTAAAAGAGAGATTCATGTATTTATCATGAAATAGCAGCAACACAGCCTGAAATACTGCAACAATTGGTGCAAGGTAAATCTGGCATAGTACTGACCTGCTAAGCATGACCATATGGCAATTAAAGCTGAAGCCATGGGGATGTCAAGATGCAAACCAAAAGGGCTTGTAAAATGTGCCACAGGTAAAATATTTTACTTAGCATAAATTCATTTCAGAGTTCTTGAAAACACAAATTTGGGGTGAAGTGTTAATCTGATTTTCTTAATAAACTGAGAGGTGACAGGGTCAAAGAAGCAAGGAGGAAAGAGAAACAATTCAAAAGCATGTGAAGAAAAAATACATCATTTTCCCTTCTCTATTTTTAGAATACCAAATTGTCATGGGAGAAGCCCCAAGATGAAGGACACAAAGGAGAACATCCAGGAGGAATGACAATAGAAGCAGACAACATGTATAAGCAACAGTAAACAGAGGGAAATTGAGCAACAAGAATATACTTGCCATTTTGGACTGTTATAATCCATCAGAAAGAGGCAAGGAAACATAAGAAACAAGGTAAAGCAAAAGGGGTCACAAATCAATATTTTATTCAACCAGTCCCTTGAATAAAAATATTGCGGCATGAAACGAGATCAAAGGTTCATTTTCTCTACAGCTGTACACTGGAGAAAAGACAAACATCTCTGAAGACTTGAACACATGTCTTTTGTCAACATATATCCATCACATAACTACAAAACAGCTTGAAATCTAGTTTTGAGCTGGCAACAACAAAGGTCAATCATACATTATGTAGAGCAGCTATTGGGGGCATTTCACTGCTCCCTGGAGCAGCTTTCCTATGTGACTAGCATAAGACGTGGAGAACGCACACAATACTACAAGGGACACACAAAAGATGTCAATGCAGCAAGACGGAAGACTGCTAATAGAAGGTTAGATAGACTCTTAAGTCCCAAAGCAGACCTCTACAATGTGTGACCTGCCAAGCCAAACACTTCCATCACTCACGTACTACAAGCTGAAGTAGGTTCAACCTGCCTGTGTGAGACCACCAGGTCACAAATTGTATAGGCTTGCCCCACCTGTGTTCTGGAAATAGGGAAAGACTCCCTTATTTTATCTAAGCTTTCGTCCAATGGTTTTATGAAGTTCTAACATGTTTGCTTTTAAATCCTTTCTACGTACTTTTGTTATTTTGAACTGCCCTGAGCTCCCTTTGGGAAGAAAGGATGGGCTATAAGCTTGAGACAAACAAACATAGCTAGAATAGGATTCTCAACCAAGTAGAAATTTGTAGGGAAGTAGCAGCAGTGAAGAGGCAAGCAAGAGCTGCTGCCTAGCCTTCCTGTGAATAAGTTGAGGGAACTGCAGTAAGTTCAAAGTACGCCTAATAGGCTACAAACTGAGACCAAACAGTGGGAATGTAGCACACAATGGAACGCATGGAGCTTCTGCAGCTGGTGCCCATTGGGACTGGTAGAGAAAAAGGCAGGGAGACCAACAGTGGGTCAAGTCCAAGCCCATAGCAGGCAGAGCCAACTAATTCTAGTTCCCTCCTCATCTTCCTCCTTGCTAAGGTCCACAAGGGGCAACACTGAGACTATGAAGCAGGCAGCTGACAAGGCGAGACGCCCCCTGGGCTGGATGCAAAGCAAGCAATGGGGTGCTGCCTCAGGACAGGTGAGGCTGGTGGGGCAGAGAGTGATGCATTAACTCAAGTTGACTAGCATCCACATAGACTGAGACCTGAATGAACACCTGTTCCCACATTAAGTTTTCTGTACACCTTGTCATCTTTGGAGATTCAGGTTTTGGATGCTCTCACTGGGTGACAACGGAGGAAAGAGCTTTCTGGGTGGTGGTGCCCCGCTTAGAGTACTTACTCTCAGGTAGACTTGCTACTTTTTGGCCCGAGATCAAGGATACAAAGGAGAACATTCAGGAGGAATGGAAATAGAAGCAGCCAATATGAGCAACAGTAAACAGAGGGGAAAATGAGCAACAAGAATATACTTGCCCTTTGGGACTGTGATAATCCATCAGAAGGAGAAGGCAGGGAAACAGAAAAAACAGGGTAAAGCAAAAGGGGTCACAAACCAATATTTTATTCAACCAGCCCCTTGAATAAAAATATTGTGGCGTAAAGAGAGATCAAAGGTTCATTTTCTCTACAGCTGTACTCTGGAGAAAAGACAAACATCTCTGAAGACTTCAACCCATGTCTTGTTAACACTTTCTTTCATGTACCTTCTATATAATGCAGCTATTTCAAGGATCTGTGTAATGGAAATATTGACTCAGGGGGCTCCTAAGAAATTTCGCCCAGAATTATTGATCTTGTACTCAAGAATTTTACAGACTGCTTCCAAGTTCAGGAAGTCCAGAAATAAATTATGCAATATGCTGGGCCACCAAATAAATAAATAAAAAATCCATCACATATGTATAAAACAGTTCTGACAGCAACACACAGTTAATTCATACATAATATGGAACAGCTATCTGGTGTATTTTGCTGCTCCCTGGAACATTTTCCTCCCAATATTAATAGGAATGAACACAGTACTTACTACAAGGGACATACAAAAGATTGCAATGTAGGAAGTTATCAGCAAGACAGATGACTGCTAAGTAAAAGTCAGACCCAAAGTCCTAAAGTCGGCCTTCCAAGCGAAACACAGTCATCCCTCACATTCTACAGCCCTCAGGAGGTTAAAACTACCTGTTTTTCCTCCCTGCACCAGACCACAATAATTACAAATTTTCTAGGCTTGCCTGTAAGTATGGGCCCGAAATTTGACATATAGAATTCCTTTCCCAACAGAGATCAGGCAGATCTCTGTAGTGTTGGGTTGCTATCAGTACAGACTCAAATGTAATAGTTGAAGATATAGTTATGATTCCCTGTTTTTCCCTCTCATTCCTCAAGGCAAACACAAATATGATTTATTCATATTTATTCAGTCCAGGCTGAATAAATTATAGTTTGGTGTCCCTTAAAGTTTTTTCCCCCTTTCCATTTTTGTATTCTTATGCTGGTACATTCTTTCCTTTTCTCATTTTTTGCTTCTCACTTTAAAGACAACTTGAACAAAATCCAAAAAGGGCATACAGTGGTGCCCCGCAAGAAGAATGCCTCGCAAGACGAAAAACCCGCTAGACGAAAGGGTTTTCCGTTTTTCAATGCGCTTCGCAGGACAAATTTCCCTATGGGCTTGCTTCGCAAGACGAAAATGTCTTGCGAGTCTTGAGATTTTTTTTCGCTCCCCCCCTTTTTCTAAGCCGCTAAGCCTTTAATAGCCTTTTAGCAGCTAAGCCGCTAAGCCGCTAAGCCGCTAAGCCTTTAATAGCCGCTAAACCGCTAATAGCGCTAATCCGCTAATAGGGTTGCTTCGCAAGACGAAAAAACCGCTAGACGAAGATACTCGCGGAACGGATTAATTTCGTCTTGCGAGGCACCACTGTAATCCAAATTACGTCCGCTCATATCACACACCACATGAAGCATTCAGAACAATTAAACTACAACACAAACCTAAGCAAGTTGAACTACTACATCATGTGTTGCATAGAATCTTTGCTAAATTCCAGAATAAACAACTCCTACCTTGCAGGTGGGCTATTCAAAACATAAGCTATTGCTTCCTTAAAAAGACAGCAATAGAGGATACCCAGAGCACTATTTCTCTAGGTAACGTAAGCAAGAAGATGAGGGGGGAAAGTTATACCAGTGCAACTAGAGTAACAGAACATATTCTACTTGTGTACAGTACTTTTTGTACCTTGCGAGCTCACACAATGACTTGGAATCATGGCTCTAGAGTTAGGGAGTACATCATGGTAACATTAACGAATTTCAAAAGATTCTGACTTTTTAAATACAGTGGTACCTTGGGTTAAGTACTTAATTCATTCCGGAGGTCCGTTCTTAACCTGAAACTGTTCTTAACCTGAAGCACCACTTTAGCTAATGGGGCCTCCTGCTGCCACCGCACCGCCGGAGCACGATTTCTGTTCTTATCCTGAAGCAAAGTTCTTAACCTGAAGCACTATTTCTGGGTTAGCGGAGTCTGTAACCTGAAGTGCATGTAACCTGAAGTGTGTGTAACCCGAGGTACCACTGTACTGCTTTAAAAAAGGTGAGAAAACAATGTTGCAGAATGGTGAGGCCAAACAAACCATAGTTTATGAAGCCAGGAAGGAGTTATTACCACATGCTCCCTCTTCACTCATCTCTCATGTCCAGAATGTGAAAGTGTGGTTTAATCTTGCGCATAATGAAAAACTGGTTTAAAGTAAGCACGATGAAAGCACCAAATCTGGTGTGTGATGAGTCTCCAAAGAGGGGAGAGCCTAGTTGGGGATGCATGCTGATGCTCGTGCTCGACCTAATCAATCTCAGTTGAGATATAGTTACATCCCAAATATGTAATGGGATGCATGAAGAAAAACACTGGCCAACGCTTACAAAACATTAAAGTATTAGGGCAACCCTTGCAGACATCAGATGGTTAGGATCTAGATGTCAATAATGTTTCCCCCTGGCTAATCAAAATTACCCCACTACCTGCCTTTTCACTTATCATAAAACAGCAACATGAAATAATAGAATCCTAGATTTGGAAGGGACTCCAAGGGTCATCTAGTCCAACCCCCTGCAATGCAGAAATCTCAGCTAAAACATCCATGACAGATGGGTGCCCAACCTCTGCTTAGAAACCTCCAAGGAAGGAGAGTTCACTGCCTCTCGTGGGAGTCTGTTCCACTGCTGAACAGCTCTTACTGTCCATTTCCAAATGCAGAAATAGAACACTATAATAACTGATGCAAGTTAAAGCTGGCACATTATTCGCTTGCTTTGCCTGACAACATGGTAGCTGAAGTTCAAGAAGTTAGAATGCCAAGATGAAAACAAGATGTAAACTGTACCAAGGTTAAGATATGTTACTTAGCATAAATTGAAGCCAGGGTTTTTGAAAGCATAGGTGTTTTTGCAGGGAGCAGGTGTCCTGATTTTCTCTATGAACCGGGAGGTGACAGAGTCAAATAAACAAGGATGAAAGAGCAACATAAATAGAAAAGCATATTGTGGAAAATACATCATTTTCCCTTCTCTGTCTTTCTAATACTCAACTGGCATGGGAGAAGCTCCAAGATTTAGGATACAAAGGAGAACATTCAGGAGGAATGGAAATAGAAGCAGACAATATGAGCAACAGTAAACAGAGGGGAAATTGAGCAACAAGAATATACTTGCCCTTTGGGACTGTGATAATCCATCAGAAGGAGAAGGCAGGGAAACAGAAAAAACAGGGTAAAGCAAAAGGGGTCACAAACCAATATTTTATTCAACCAGCCCCTTGAATAAAAATATTGTGGCATAAAGAGAGATCAAAGGTTCATTTTCTCTACAGCTGTACTCTGGAGAAAAGACAAACATCTCTGAAGACTTCAACCCATGTCTTTTTTCAACACTTTCTTTCATGCACCTTCTATATAATACAGCTATTTCAAGGATCTGTGTAATGGAAATATTGACTCGGGGGGCTCCTAAGAAATTTCGCCCAGAATTATTGATCTTGCACTCAAGATTTTACAGACTGCTCCCAAGTTCAGAAGTGAATCATGCAATATGATGTCTCGCAAAAAGCATATACTTATCACATATCTATGAAACAGCTTTAAAACTAGCTTTGTGCTGGCAGCAACACATGGTTTATTCTTACATTATATGGAGCAGCTACCTGGGGCATATTGCTGCTGTTTTCCTACGTGAATAGGAATGCAGAAATACTTACTACATGGGACATTCAAAAGACTACAATGGAGGGAGATAGATGACTGCTAAGTAAAAGTCAGACCCAAAGTCCTAAAGTAGGTGAGGACAATGTGTGACCTGCCAAGCCAAACACAGTCATCAGTCATGTGCTACAACCTTAAGGAAGCTAAAACAGCCTGGTTTTCTCGCCTGCATGAGACACAAGGTCACATATTGTGTAGGCTTGTCCTAAGTGCATCTTATTTCATCCAAGCTTTGGCCTGGTAGTTTTATGAAATTTTTACATAACTGGTTTTAACTGTTGCCTGCAATGTGTTATAGCATTGCTTTAAATTGTTTCAATGTGATTTTATTATTGTGAGTTGCACTGGGTTCTCTTTCGGAAGAAAGAGCACATTATAAATTTCAAACAAGCTAGCATAGCAGCTAAAGTAGGATTCCCAGGTTAGGGGGAATTTGCAGGGCAGTTCTAAGCAGGAGGGGCTGCCTAGGCCATGGGTAGGCAAACTAAGGCCCAGGGGCCGGATCTGGCCCAATCGTCCTCTAAATCCGGCTGGCGAACGGTCTGGGAATCAACGTGTTTTTACATGAGTAGAATGTGTGCTTTTATTTAAAATGCATTTCTGGGTTATTTGTGGGGCATAGGAATTTGTTCATTAATTTCCCCTCCCCAAAATATAGTCCGCTGCTCCCCCCAAAGTCTGAGGGACAGTGGACCAGCCCCCTGATGAAAAGGTTTGCTGACCCCTGGCCTAGGCCACCCCCGATAAATGACAGAAGAGTTCTACATAGGGCTCCCTTTGAAGAATCCTAGGGAAACTGCAGTAAGTTTAAACTACACCTGATAGGCTTTGTCCTGAGCCTAAACTCTGGGAATGCAGCACATGTCAGAGTTGAGAGAACTTCACTGACACTTTGATAGCAGCAGTGGCTACAAGAAGCAACACTTAGCTCAAGGAGGAGGCAGCTGGCAGGCAGTGCTGCCCCCTAACAGGGAAGCAGGGGGCTGGCTTAGGACAGAGCAAGGCTGGTCAGGCAGTGCCCCATTCACTCTTATGGACCAGCCTCCACGGCTTGAAAGCCATACACAGCTTAGGACCTGATGGAACCATTTGAGACTACTAGAAAAGAATCCACGTTAGACGCATTCCAGGTTATATCCACTCATATCACAGACATTCAGAACAATTCAGCTACAATCCAAAACTTAGGAAACCTGATCCAGAGATTGATCTAAATCACAATGAGTTCCAGCTAAGACACACTATGCACACGACCTAGGCTAGATTTCAAAAGGCACAACTCATACCTTGGAGACGGACTATTCAATACATTAGCTATTAGACCCCTAAAAAGACAGCAACAGAGGATATCCAAAGCATTGCTCCTCTAGGAAACATAAGCAAGGAGATGAGAGAGAAAGGTTGACCAGTGCAATTTGCGTAACAGAACATATTCTACTTGTGTAGAATACTTTTTGTACCTTGCACGCTCACACAATGACTTGGGATCATTGCTGCAGAGCTGGGGGCACAGAATTCATGGCAATACTGCTGAATTTCACAAGAGCTTCATGGCTTTAAAAATGTTGCGTTAGAAAAAGGACAAGAGAACAATTCTACAGACTACACAGCAATACTCAGATTCTGGAGAAAGGTCACGGCTACTTACATTTTGCCTGAGTTAATGCTTCCTTAATGTTGGCTTTTATGTAGTAAAAGCTGTAGGATGGTAACACCAAGGCCAAACTATATAATAAATAAATCAACATTAAATGGTGAGAATAAAGCCACATTTCAATACCGCAGAGCCTTATCAGCCTAGCATTTTCCCTAGCTTTGATGTGTAAGAAAATCATGGAACATGTGATTTCATGGCATACATTTGCTTGGCTAACTACTTCACTAAATCCTCTTACTGCTTTCTGCTGCATCTGAACTCCACTCCTCCAAATTAAACGTGTGGTACCGAGAATGAGGTCCTTATCAACCCCATCTTGACATTTACAGAACAGTCACCATTTTTCATGGCTTTGTTTAACAGAAAATTAGTATCGCAGGATAGATTAAAGCTTGCACACAACTTGAAAAACTAGGATGAGTTGAAGGGAGAAGGCAGGTAAGGTCTGTTTATTGAGACAGTGATTGTCATTTACTTCTGAGTATTCATGCATTGCAGCACCTGAGCATTAAGTTGTTTTGACAGGAGAGTTGAAAGGCTCAATCCACATGGGGTTTTCTACAACTCAGTTTGTTTAAAAATAAACCAAGTGAGTCACATTTGTACCTTACACACTGAAGGAACTGTTGCTCTCTGAGTGAGTATGTTTGGCTTCTTAATGTGAACTGCAGTTTTGTTATTTGTACCAGATTGGGAAGTGCTTCAGGAGCCAAATACAAATGGGATAGATCTATTTGCATGTCTATAACATTTTAATAAGGTCGGCGGTTCGAATCTCTGCGACGGGGTGAGCACCCGTTGCTCAGTCCCAGCTCCTGCCAACCTAGCAGTTTGAAAGCATGTCAAAGTGCAAGTAGATAAATAGGTACCGCTCCGGTAGGAAGGTAAACGGCGTTTCTGTGCGCTGCTCTGGTTTCACCAGAAGCAGCATAGTCATGCTTGCCACATGACCCGGAAGCTGTACGCCGGCTCCCTCAGTCAATAAAGCGAGATGAGCGCCGCAACCCCAGAGTCGTTCGTGACTGGACTTAACTGTCAGGGGTCCTTTACCTTTTTTAAAAAACCACACTGCAGTCAGTTAACATATTAATGCTGCTCTACAACCATCTTTTGCAAACTGGTTCCCTTCAGGTGGTCTGCAATACAACTCCCATCAGCCCCAGCCAGTGTGGCCAATGCTGAGGGGTGATGGGAATTGTAGTCCAAAACATCTGGAGGGCAACAGAATGAGAAAGACTTCTCTAAAATGTCCCAAGAGCTTTGCATGGCCTATAGGATTTTTGCTTTGTTCTGCAGAGTTGCAAGGTCCAATCCAGATTTACCACTAGCCTGACTTCTATTTAAATATACATTTTGGCTAACTACTAGTAGTAATATTGCTAGTAGTAATAACAGTTGTTGTTATCAGCCATTGAAGACACTATTTCTTAGCAGGAGACCTTGTAGACTATGAATTTTAATACCACCTATGGAGAAACAAACTTTTTAAAAAAAAAAATCTACCACTGTAGCCCTTGGCTGTCATTAACATGGAGCATATCTGCTTATTATGTAATATTTCCAGCAGATGCCTGTGGAGGAACATTGAAAGGAAACTGTAGGATACTCAGCTACAGACATGATAGTCAATTGCCATTTGAACTGTACACAGCAGAATTACTCATTATTTGGTGACAGCTTTCCACCAATTCCTCTCAAGGGAAATCAGAAAAGGCTTCTCTGTTATTAGTAGTTACTGCTGAACAGAACCCACTAATTAACATCTATAATTTTATGTAGAAATATGTCTACAGAAATGTGGTCTCCAGGGAGACTTAACTGCTGTTTTTCCAGGAGAACAAAAAGACATTTTAAAAAAAAAATCAGCCCAGAGAGGAATCAAACAAGACTTTGAAGATTAAGTCTGTCAAACAGATAACCAGTGAGGTAGAGCAATAAGACAGGAAATCCCCTAATTACAATTTTGGGCAAGTAAACAGGAAACTATGGTTGCTAATGATAGATAACATCAAATGTTGTCATTCATTTTTGAAAGATCCAAAATCTAATAATTTTCACTACTTCAGTTTAAGTTATTGTCAAATAATATAAATCACCAGAAGGCAGATAGGAAGGAAATTATTTCAGACACAGAATCTGCTCCAAGGGTTGCTAGGCTTCCAGAATAGTATATTTAGTGACTCAAGCTGCACTTACAACCCCCCCTGCACAACAACAACAACTACAACAACAACAACAACAGCCTATCTGGGCTTGGGGTTAGTTGCCAGATTCATGTGTGCAATGTCCAGAATTGCATTTGCAAGCACGTTATGAATGAAGATCAACATGATTCTTTTATTTAGTATACATGCTTGACCTGTAGAGTCTATAGACATGCACTAAAGAGCCAAATTCAGCCCTTTAGAGATGGCAGAATGTATAGGAGCTCTCCCTAGTTTGGTTAAGCTGAAGCATGCAGGGTGGGTTATGGTGGTAGAATAGCCTGGTAGCAGCAGCCAGTGCGACTGAATTTGGCAACACGTTCAGTTCCCTATACAGTAAAAGGTAAAGGTAAAGGTACCCCTGACCATTAGGTCCAGTCGCGAACGGGGTTGTTGCACTCATCTCGCTCTATAGGCCGAGGGAGCCGGCGTTTGTCCGCACACAGCTTCTGGGTCATGTGGCCAGCGTGACTAAGCCGCTTCTGGCGAACCAGAGCAGCACACAGAAACACCATTAACCTTCCCGCCAGAGCGGTACCTATTTATCTACTTGCACTTGACGTGCTTTCGAACTGCAAGGTTGGTAGGAGCAGGGACCAAGCAATGGGAGCTCACCCCCCGTCACAGGGATTCAAACCGCCGACCTTCTGATCGGCAAGCCCTAGGCTCTGTGGTTTAACCCACAGCACTAGAAAGCAAATACAGGCTCAGTCCACCTTGACTTTCAGTATCAGCCACAGCAAAAAAAAAGCTTCTGCTCTTGACTCTGCTACCACTAGAGTACGCCAAGCTCCACCCAATGGACTAGTATTAGATATATTTTAGAATCATAGAATCATAGAGTTGGAAGAGACCACAAGGGCCATCGAGTCCAACCCCCTGCCAAGCAGGAAACACCATCAGAGCACTCCTGACATATGGTTGTCAAGCCTCTGCTTAAAGACCTCCAAAGAAGGAGACTCCACCACACTCCTTGGCAGCAAATCCCACTGTCAAACAGCTCTTACTGTCAGGAAGTTCTTCCTAATGTTTATTTTTTCAATCAAAAGCCAGCAACCCCATCAGTTGGAGCAGATAGTGATGGCTGTTTTTGAAATCTCAAATGTTTCCTCTTTACTGATCAACAGTATAGGATTATTGGTCTCTTTTCCATGCACCAGTCATTCAAAGCATATTATTATTATTATTATTATTATTATTATTATTATTATTATTACATTAGAAGAACTTAATGGGGAAGGTTTAACCTTTGTAAGGGGGAAGAGGCCTTGTGGAAATTACCTTGTCTTTTTGTTTCTGAGATTTAATATATATCTTCAATTGTATTGTTGTTTTCATTTCAGCTCATTTATGCCTTTTTCCTCCCTCTATATTACCATTGTGTGCACATGCGTTAAAAAAACACCACTGGGAAAAAGGCAGTTTTGGGGTAATCGTACATGACTGCAACAAGGTTCTTTTGGTGGGATGTTTACCAGTGTGTAGGAGCTCTTGCGCTCATCAATTAAACACCAGAGAGAGAGAAATGAAGATGAACTGAAGGAACTGAAAGCTGAAGCCAGCTGAGCATGCTCCATTTCCAAAATTAATTTTAGAAATTGTCTTAGTTAAACTGGAATTCTGAAGGAGCAGAACGCAGACCAGAGCAAAGCAATGTGGAAATAAGGGAAGATAAAAAGGGAGCTCTGCCTTTGCTAAGTCTATGATTCTGGTGATAATCTGCCTAACCTCTGATGACAAAACAGGCAGGAGAATGTGGCCATATAGATACTGCATCCTAGGTTGAAAAACGCCATAAAGACATCACTGAAGCATCACTAAAAGGGCAGAACAGGGGCAGGGCAGGAGGGGAACAGGGTGTTTGTGGATATTTCATTGGCTTTTAATTATACACAATTTCACTGACACGTGCGGTGCCTCAGAACGTAACCCCCACATAAATGGAGGGCTGCCTGTATAACAAAATTTGCCAGGTTAAGGATAGAAGGATATTTTCAACACAACCAGAAATTTTATTACCTGTAATCAGTACCATTTACAGCTGTCCATGTGTATGTTCTGTTTCCTCTGTCAATGTAGCGCTGCAAAATATTGAGGAAGACCATCATTTTCTCCATGATCTCAAGAAAGCTACAAAAATAGTTTTTTTAAAAAAAAAAAACCTACAGGATTCAAGAACAAATCCTCATTGCAATGTATTACAATTAAAAACTTCCTATTACTTTACATATCTAACAATTAAGGCAAGCGTCAAACTGGGTGCCATGTAAATTCAGCCTAATGTTGTCCAAAATTATTTTCTTTTTCTTTTTTATTCCTTTCTGGCAATTTAGATTTCCCCTACATGTTAAAACAAAATGACAACAGTAACACAACCTTAAAATTGTCATCCTATAAAACCTTAAGACTGTGCAGTTGATAGATAAGAAACATGCCTAGCAATATGAGAAACTCTCACATTATTTATGTGTGAAACTCTGTGCCTGAGATGCTCCCACAGAGAAAAGGAGTGCTGTGCTAACTGCTGCTCCACCATATGCATCAGCTGTTAGGCAGGGAGGCTGAGCAGCGTGAACAAAGCCCAGGTCTCCTCCTCTGTCCTCAATGACGTCCTCTGCGGGCGCTGGAGAGGGTCTCCTTGTGAGCCACAAGGTCCAGCTCTCTCACACCATTTCCTGGTCTGATTCTATTTATTTATTTTCCAGCACCGTTTGTTAATAATAATAATAATAATAATAATAATAATAATAATAATTATTATTATTATTATTATTATTATTATTATTATTATTATTATTATTATTATTTCTACCCCGTCCATCTGGCTAGGTTTCCCCAGGCACTCTGGGCGGCTATATACAATTGTGCATGAGTAAAATGACCAATTTGAAAGCTGCTACTGGCAACCAAGCCTATGGATTTCTTCACTCTAGGCTATGGTAATGGAAAACCTAGCCTCACTGAACAGGACAGCCAGCATGCGTCGATAGAAGCACAAATATAAATGTGTTACTGGAGGGCAAGATTAATCTGAAATTTTCAATTCACGTAATTACAGAATGAATGAAGGAGAGGCCACATGATGGGAAATTTTAGAAGGTCCCTGGGCAGGCTGTAGAGATTTAATCAGAGTTAATACATCCCAAAGGAGCAGGTTTATTCAGTTTTCATCATTTAAAGTGTAACTCCTTGCCAGCTGTAGCATATTACAATGTTATACTGAGAGACACAGATTTATAGGAATGCCTGTGATAAAAACTGTACAGCTGCTGCGCTGCAGAGTTACTAATAATGTTCAAATGTGCCGCAACAGGTGTCTTGCTTCTATCTACGTACAATTTAAACATAAACATTAACAAGATTTTGATTTTTAGGAGTTTTGGAGAGAGCAGAAAAAACTTTTATAGAGCACCTGTTTTTATGGCTAGAGCACATGTAAACATTCTGAGGAAAGTTGTGTGGAAATGTAGCATCTGAAAATGACTTGGTTTGATGTGATGTAAGTTTAAAGGAAAAAATGTATATGCGGTCTGCTTCCAAATGCATAACTACCATTTTAGGGTTCTTGGCAAGTTGTGACAACATGTTGTCTCTGTCCTTCTCAAAGCAGAGCTGAAGAACAGCCCGACAGTCACATCCCTTTGTGGGCCACCTTCTGAGGGCTGACTGCCAGTAGGTCCCTGGAGCAGTCAAAAGTCAGAGGTTTCTACGCACGCACACCCACCTCGGCACCCTCCTTCCAAGAAAGAAGGAGGCATTACCACAGTTCAAGGATAGATTGCAGCCAGACAAAACGTCTCATGAAGTGGACCAGTGAGGAAGCATTCCGTTTTCTCCAAAGGGCCAAACAGAGAGGCCTAGGAATTTGCATTTTGCGCCTAGGCCCAATGTCCCCCACCCAGAGGTCAGGAGCGGATCTACTATGAAATTCATGAAGCTTTCAAAAATGGGCCTATCAGACCCAATTTGAGTTGCATGACTCAAACGGATTAATTTTTTCTTGCATATATTTCAACAACCCCAAAGTCTGAGAGTCAGTAGCAGAGATGTTGTAAAGGTGTGGTGATCTGTCATGGAACAACCCCATTGAACAAGGTAACAGTGGTTACCTAGACCTAGATGGTTGCAAAGAGGGTTGAAAAGAGAAGCTTCAGGGCTCCCAAAATGTAGGTACGCCACTGCCAGAGGTTCAAACCTCGAGCTAGGATTTTTTAAAAAAAATCCTCCTACACAGACTGTGGCATCTGTGAACACAGTCAAAGAAGAGCTCTCTCTTAATTTGAGGTGAGAGGTTGATCTATGTGCAAATGCCACCACAGCTTCTCTCCCACTACAGCTTCAGATTTGAAGACCATCAACATCATCACCATCATGTATCAAATGCATGATGCTAATAAGCAATTGGAATCTTTTTGTTTGAGACAATTCCTAACATGCACTTGCAGGGGTTTGGACTAGATGATCCTCGCGGTCCCTTTCAACTCCACAATTCCTTAATTCTATGATAACTCACCTCATCTTGAGACTTGACCAGTGTTCTAAATGTCCTATCTCCGCTTTCTCCATCTATCATTTTTTTCCGAATCTACAATCAGGAGAATTACAAAAATAAAGAAGCAAATCCAATGTATTCAATAAATTTCCCTAATTTTGAACAGGGTCATGATCATTTCCTGCACCGTGTAAGAAATCATAAACTTTAAACAAGATTTGCCTAAATGCCATGCTCGAGGCTACATTAAACTGCATAGCTTATTCATTTCAATGAAATCACATGCCCTCCAACGTTTTGGGAAGGGAAAGGGTGACACAGACCCCACACCATCCCGCCTGCCCACCCTCTATTCTCCTTCATCTCCCCCCCCCCATCCACCCAATCTCTGCTTGCCCTCGTCCGCTCACTGCTCCACATGGAATCGGGTGCCCTGAGATGAAGGCAGAGCCTGGAGTGGCTTCAAAGAAAGTGGGGTACTTGTCAAGGATGGAATCACTGGCCGCCCCATGAATTGCCATGCCGGCCGCAGCCCAACAATGCATGGATCAAATCCCCAACATCTATTTTAGCAAGATTCTTGGAAGCAGAGCTTATAAAAATTTATTCCCAGAACCCATTGTAGTTCAGAGCAGCCAGAAGTGGGCTGAGTAAAATTACCCCTAGGTGTAAAATATTCAGAGCTTGCTTAATAGAATCCCAGCATCTGATTTCTGACTCTGCACTGCAAGCAGGGTTCTCTGCACCATAAGGATCTTTGAGAAGGGGCTTTCTGGTTGTGGTACTCAGGGTCATGTTATGCCCCCCCCCCCTAGCAGGCCTACCTCTCACTGATATTGCTTGAAAAATAGGCATCAGATAAAAAGCTCCTGATGTGTGTTGAGCTGCTTAAGGTTACATGTGCGCTCATTTAGCTGCTGGGTTGGTTTTATGAAAACTCCCTTTTCTTACTTATTTTACTGATAGTTGTTGCTGTTTTAAAACTAGTTGTAAGCCACTTTAAATTAAACACTGTGTGTGGGATAGAGCTTTACTTGTCCCAGAAAACAAATAGCTTACCTAACAATGAAGACAGTGGACTCAGCTACAGTCTAAAACAATGTTTTGAATTTGTTATAAACATGCAACACCAGATGGCACCAGAGAGCAAAAGAATTCTATACAAATTTTACATAATGATTTAATTTCTGACTTATTTATAGCATTTTTTCCTATGTGTAGATACACCCAGTGATTCATTAATATCATTTACCTCAACTTTAATATTGTTTTCCAGCTCTGCATCCAGGAAATCCAGCGTCACTGGCTCCTGAGATTTAGGATTCTGAAGAAGAAGTGTCAAACCAGCATATAATAAACATATTTCTTGCCATGTTGCATTCAGGATTAAATTGCTTGAATTGCTTCAAATTCTATCTTGAAACTCATGGGATTCATAAAGGTGGAATTACTTACCTCTCCAGTTTTTAATCAGTACAGCTATAAAATATGTAGTCTTTCCATTTAAACAAACATATATATATATATATATATATATATATATATATATATATATATATATGAATGAATGAGATAATTGGACAAGAGATAATTAGTTTACCCCAGAATGTAGAGCTTGGTAATGTACTGAGGCTCTTTCCTCGATCTAAATTATTTCACAAAATACATGTGTAGAAACTGCAATTGAGAAGGCAGACACGGCATCACGAGGACACAAAGAATGACGGCAGGAAGAAAAGTCAATGACTTTTTATACCTAGTCTCTACAGAGAAGAGTTAGGTACAACAGACTTGTTTTTCAAAGGAGTAAAAGCACTTATTTTTGAAATTAATGGCAGAGGTTGATGGGCAAAGATAGGAATCAAAGGAGAAAGGATTAAATTCAGATAAAGGAAAAATAAGGGAAGGAGGGAAGTCCTCATTGTTGAAAAGGGATCCAATCCTGGCAGATAATTTTGAAAATATCTTCAGAAAGATTAGTCCTCCTTGCTGGTACAATCAGGTCCTCACTACCACAAAGTAGCATAATACCACTCCTGATAGCAAGGACAGAGAACCTGTGACCCTCCCCAGGCTGTGGGACTCCAAGTCCCATCAGTTCTAGCCAGCATGGGCAATCCTCGGGGAAGGGGAGAGCTGCAGCTCATGACCATCTGAAGGGCCACAGGTTCTTCAACGCAGACTTGGGAAATTCAGTCACGGCCTACCTTCTACGAGGATGGATTGCCATGGTTGTAGATAGAGGCACATTCCTACCTAAAGGTAAAGGTAAAGGTACCCCTGCCCGTACGGGCCAGTCGTGTCTGACTCTAGGGTTGCGTGCCCATCTCGCTCTAGAGGCCGTGAGCCAGCGCTGTCCGGAGACACTTCCGGGTCACGTGGCCAGCGTGACGAAGCTGCTCTGGCAAGCCTGCACCAGCACAGCACACGGAAACGCCGTTTACCTTCCCGCTATAAAGCGGTCCCTATTTATCTACTTGCACTTAAGAGTGCTTTCGAACTGCTAGGTGGGCAGGAGCTGGGACCGAAGACAGGAGCTCACCCCGCCGCGGGGATTCGAACCGCCGACCATACGATCGGCAAGTCCTAGGCGCTGAGGTTTTACCCACAGCACCACCCGCGTCCCACATTCCTACCTAACTTGCCTTAAAGTCTTACAGTGCTCAGACCTGCTAGACCTAGGCAATTCTCTCCTTACCACTCCTGCAAAAAGGCAGACAAGACCCATGTCAATTCACTCTTTCAGCACTGACATTTCAGGGAAAGCATTATGTACATTCCTTTGACAAAAAGCACAATATAGAGAGCCACGGAGTAGTCACCCGGGGAAGGGAACATTGGTAATGGTTGCCACATGGGAGAGATTTAAAGCAGCCACCATCTAATGGAAGAAATTATGCCCTGGTCTTTGTTGAGGTGAATATGTATGTATTTTCCTAAATGCCAGAAGATAAAAATCTATGTTCCCATACTTGTCTGTTCTCATGCTTCACTGATTCCAGGAGAAATTCAAAGATATGATGAGAGCAGTCGTGTCCATGACATCTGAAGAGGGAAAGTCTACGTACATAGACTTTACACACATAGACTTTCAAGAGTAGGAATCCAGATCATATATAAGCATTTGTGTATAGATTTTCCCTCTTCAGATGTCCACACTCAAGGAGTGAGATGTGTGATGCTGGTGTCAGACTGGTGCACCCCCAATCTTGGCTCACACACTGAGTCGCACACTGACTACAATGTATTAGCAAAATGTCAGAAAGGAGTTTGAGTCGCCAATAGTTCCAGTGATTTTAGCAGAACCATGTGCAAGGAAGGGATGCAACAGTCCAGAATCTGTCAACAGTTCTACTAGTCAATGACCGAGAAACTGCTTAGAGATAGAAATAAGAAAGCTGGCTCATTATGTTCATCTGGATCATATTAACAAGGTACTAAATAGACAGTGTGTTCTTTTTTGTTGTTCTTTTTAGAAACTTGCTTCAATAAGAGAAACAGCAGAGGAAATCTTGCCTTGGATATGAAAATATTCAAACACCAATTGAAATAAATGCAGATCATTGCTGGTACAATTATACGCATTTGACAACTGCTAAGCTCTTATTCATCTAGACAAATAAATCAACTTTAGTGAAATAAATCATTGAGAGAAAATAATGATAAAATTAAAAATGAATAACAAACACAGTTAAAAGAAGACAAGACCTTAACCTTCACAAAGTCTAGTTCTCAAATGTAAAGCAAATCAAATTAAAATAATAAATTTCTTACATGCAATGGAATGACATTAGAAGGATCAAACCCAGGCAGCATGCATGAAGGCATTGCCGTGGCAAAAGCAGCATTGCAGTCCATATCCCGTTCCAGTAAACAAAGCAAGGACACAAAAGAAAACAATGTGATAAATAATCCATAATACAAGAATCAACTTTTTTAAAAAACACTCAAAAAATGATAGCATGGTTTAGTCACAGTTACGGAATCTAAAAGTTTAGGCTATCTCTGAATAATATAAATATGAAATGAATGTTTACAGATAAAGCAAATGGATCCCTAATAAAATGCTTAGATCACACTCCACTGGGAAGCTCTCTTTTGCAAGCCTGATGCATTTAATCTCTTTAGATACTTATGGTAATATTGCTTTAAGTCTGAAATAACTAAATAAACCTGAATCAGGGACCTTTATAACTTTAAGTTTTAGGGCAAGGGCATATTATTGGATTTAAGCACCACAGAAATGAATAATAATAATTAATCAGAGGGGATAATGGATGAAACAACAATGACTTCCCTTTGAACAGTACCATGTTCAAGTTCCGTTTGTTTCAATGTGGCTTGCAAAGGAGAACCTTCTAATGGATTGTGTCCTTGGGCTCTACATACAGTAAATAATGCCTCCTTTCCTACGGCCTCTTGATTATACCCATCATTTGTCAATAGTTTTGAGGAACAATTAGTCTGCGTCTTCCATTATTGACTTACATCTTCCTTGATTTAAGTTTTATAGATGTTGTGAGTTTTAATGGTTATCAGAATAAGGGGATAGGGAAATCAGAAATCGGAAAAAATAAATGTGCTTATGTGCTTGAACAGGATCTAGGTATTATTTACAAAGAAGCAAACACTTACGAATTTAAAGGCATTTATTCTGAGGTAACACTGAACAGAATTGCAGCCTCTCAACTCTTACCCATCTGTCTCAACTGCCCCCTTTAAAAAGTGCTGGGTTTTTTTTAAAGCCAAACTTTAGACTCCAATAACTGTTCCTTTCCCATTTTGCTAGGATGCATTTAGATAGCAATCCTATGTGGTTTGCATTTCTACACATCTTATCAGCTGCAGTCCTAAAACATGACTGAGGAAGTAAAGTGAAAAAGCCATGCAAGAAAAAGCCACTAAAAAAAGAAAAAAGAACGCATATTGACTTTCAGCATGGCTATTACAAGGTAGGGTGTGTTATTTTAGTTAATAAGGTAAATACTGTATGAAGGACAGAAGGAGATATAAAATGATGCAGCAACATAAAAATGAAATCACTAAAGTGTGTTGATTTTGGGGGAGTGGTAATGATAATCTGAACACACTGTGAATTCAAAATACTGCTGTTTTTGTGTGTGTGCAAATAACAGTTTTGCTGTGCTCTGTACAGCATTCACAGACACACAGCTGCAAATGAAACAATAAGCACCATGTTTTGACCTGCATGTGGGAAACCACAAATCCTTAATATGGCTCAAAAGTCTATCAAATATAATGTAAGGGCTTCAGGTTTACAGTAAAATAAATCCAGAATAAGCAGCCTCCCTCTCCAGATTCTAAACTTCTTGGCGGCGTGGGGGGGGGGGAGGGCGGAATTAAAAATTGTGGCAAAAGCATACGTATATTCAATTCTGTTAACAGCAACACGTAATTACTTAAAGCAACATCTCCCACAAGCATCCACACTATGTTTGCAAGCTTCATGCTTTAGAAGCTGTTTGATCAAGTAAACAGCCTAGTTAGGTTTTCCCAGGAAGCTAAATAGAAGCTCTCTAATCTCAGCTTCAGCTCTATGCATCTTTAAACACTCTAAGAATCACCTCTATCCATAGTTACCTGGACATAGGGTCTCCTTTTTCTAATTTTGGGTATGCCCGCACCAATGTGCTAAAGTAACAAAACAGCATTGATTCATATTTTCACAACATTATGACAGTCATTTGTGGTTTATTATTGTAATCTCGAGGTGTACTACACTTTCATGGACTCTTGACAGAGCAGAAGCCTTCTAACGCACAACCTTGGTTAACTAAATCCCATAGAGTGTATACAACTGCAGAATAGATTGTTTCAGAATTGCATGGTCGTTGTCAGCAATGGTGGACAAACCTAAGAAGATGAATCAACTTAAGTGAGAGCTCTGCCTGCACATCTGAACAGACAGCATTCTTTAGCTCCAATCACGTGTTACTCGTGTTTATAGCATTATCATGTTTACTTGGATCAGGGCTGTGCTGTTAGCCCTGCCAGCAGTTGTCTGAAGAGAAGCCCCAAGGCACAAGCTCCTACTCACATGTAGGGACTCCATGTGATCAGGACACCTGGTTGTGCTATAAGCCCATTTGTGTGTAGCCCCTACTCATAAGCATGGGGGGGGTCTCTTTCAACATTATTGAGGAAGGAGGTGAGTCCTGCTTCAAGTAAACACAGGAACATCTTGCATATGAATAATGCATAAATAGGGTTTCTGTCTGTTTCAAGTGTGACTAATTGAAAGCTTCTTGTCTTCTAATTGAAAGCTTATGTTCTACTCAATCCTACACACCTTTCTTACCTCCAAACAATGAACTATAGAGTACAAATCACACAGTCCTAGTTAAAAAATTATTGGACAGCTGCTGACTTTGATTTATGAATGTACCATTTGTAAGCTAAGAGGAAAGAATTGCTCAAATCCAGATAACTACTCGTGAATTCCCCACATCATCCCCTACTTTAGGCATGCGGGACAGGGAAAAATAAAATAATTGCATTAGAATACCTAGGATAAGCGTTACACACCCACCACCCACACCCCTATACGTATGTGGTAGAGAGAAAACAAAATAATTAAATTAGAATATTTTAAAAGAACAATGCTGACCCAATCCAGGTGGGAGCACTACAGCCATAGAATAAGGTTTCCATCCTCGTGTCCCTTGCTCAGTGGGGACAGTGATGAGCAAAAGTTTCACTGAAAGTAATGGATTACCTTTATAAAACAATTCTGTGTGTGCACCTATAAAAAAGCTCACTTTCGACACTGGTCTGATAAATGCCAACAATGTATACACAGAATCTCATTCACCATTTCAAACTGACAGACTTACATTGGCTCCCAGTACATTTCTGAGCATAATTCCAAGCGTTGGTGCTGACCTTTAAAGCCCTAAACGGCCTCGGTCCAGGATACCTGAAGGAGCATCTCCACCCCCATTGTTGGGGTGCTCAGACATTGAGGTCCAGCTCCGAGGGCCTTCTGGTGGTTCCCTCACTGTGAGAAGTGAGGCTACAGGGAACCAGGCAGAGGGCCTTCTTGATAGTGGTGCCCACCCTGTGGAATGCCCTCCCATCAGATGTCAAGGAAATAAACAACTATCCGACTTTTAGAAGACATCTCAAGGCAGCCCTATTTAGGGAAGTTTTTAATGTTTGAAGTTTTATTCTGTTTTTAATGTTCTGTTGAAAGCTGCCCAGAGTGGCTAGGGAAACCCAGCCAGATGGGCGGGGTAGAAATAATAAATCATTATTAATTATTATTATTATAGCAGAATAACATCTGGGGGAGACAGGTCTCCATTCACAATGCTGCTATGTAATGAGTTGGATCAATTTGTACACAAAAATAGGTCATTATGGATATTGGAGCCATCACTTTATCCACAAACAAGTTAAGTATATGGAGCAACCTTATGGGAGGGGTGTTTCTAGGACAGGATTCCTCAACCTCGGCCCTCCAGATGTTTTGAGACTACAATTCCCATCATCCCTGACTGCTGGTCCTGCTAGCTAGGGATTAGAGGAATTGTAGGCCCAAAACATCTGGAGGGCCGAGGTTGAGGAAGCCTGTTCTAGGACTAAGGTGGAACTGTGAAGCTCCCATGTTATTTTTGCTATTGGATGCTACATGTTGTTTAAGTAATCTCACTACATTTACAGTATTTTTGTATATTATTATATTTTTGTCTTGCTATGTTATTATGAAATTGTTTTTGTATCGTTTGTTTGAAATGCATCCTGTTTGTTGTAAGCCGCTTTGAGCACGTGTGTGTGTGTGTGTGTGTGTGTGTGTGTGTGTGTGTGTGTGTGTAAAATCAGCACATAAATAAAATGAACGAACGAATGAATTTTGTGCCATTTCATCTGCATAAGCGGCACTGATTTCAATAGAGCATGTTTTTAATGTTGGGCTTTTATTCTCATGATATCTTCAAAAATCTGCGGAGTCTTTTTTCAGTACACCCATCAGAGATGTAACCAGGCACAAAGGAAATTGCTGTTTGTTGAGTTGGGAGTTGAGTTGGGAAGGATTACTATATAAGAGACTATAAATCACACGTTTGTCATTTTGCAACAATTTCCAATAAGAGGTTTTCAGAATGGTAAGAGTTCAGAAGGTACTCATAAGAATACTCTCCCTTTTCTAATAGAGTTTTGCTTTTGGCTGCATCTATGATAAGATTTCTAGAAGAGAATACAAAGATGCTGCAAGTTAGTATGTTAGAGGACTTGAGTTACTGACTACAATTAAAAAGGTAGGCTAAAGAGAACAACAGGATATGAGTGGAAACTTTATTTATAGTGTACCTTTGCTTTAGAAAGTAGTTCTTACATCAGTCTGAACACCATGCACCCCATTAAAGACAAACACCAAGAGCCACATTTAATATTGAGTTTAAATGTTCTGTGAAAAATAATAAAAGAGAGAGATAATATAACTTGGGCACTAAAACAAACGTTCTGAAAGAACGTTCTGAACAGCCACAGCTTGTTTTCAGAATAACCTTGATTTTTAGAAAATTCGGCTACAATAAATGCTCAGAAACTGTAATCTGACTGGAGCACAGTGAGGCTTTCCAAGGAAAATGGTAACTTCCATCACATCACCTAATACCAGTATGGGGTTCTCCTTGCCCCATCACATATCTGTGATTTTCAAGAATTATGTTAATAAATAACTAGATTTTTCAAAACTACCTTCCCACTTGTCTGACATAGACACTAAAGTGGTAAGATGTACCTCCCCAGTGTGGGCTGTTCTCCATGCAGAAGCATGCTCCAGTAGGCCCAAGCTGTGTTAGCACAGCTCTATGGTGGTCCCTTTTCCTATGAAAGGGATAACCAACATGGTCCTCTCCAGATGCTGTTGAAGTACAACTCCCATAATTCTTGATCACTGGCCATTCTGGCTGAAGTTGATGGGAATTTGTGTCCAATAAAGATTGAACCAAAGATTCCCCATCCATCAGTCACTGAAGACTTTGGTTCAGCCTATAACCCTTCATTCTCTCACAAAGACAGAAAGAGATTAGGTAGGGGTGGAAGGGACTGTGGATATTTCAGGAAAGTGGTAGTACACAAGGAAGGAAGAAAACCCACAGGGAAACAAATAGGGAAACAAACTTATAAAAGGAATGAAGCCTGGTCCAACAGGCTTCTTCTTCCGTTCCCATGTGGACAATCTAGGCTGAAGGTGATCAGGGATCTCTTAACTCATGTTCACACTTTCCCAGAGCATTTCCTTAAGAAGAGTTGCTTGTACAAGTGTGCACTTTCTTTTGTATCTGTGGGCATGATTCATGAAAGTACCTCAGCTCACAGGTCCTGTTTGTGTGGTAGAGAAGCAACCTTCCCCCCCCCCTCCGGGATAGGAAAGATTGTGTGAATCAGCATGTTCATGCCTAGACCCCATACACACCTGAAGTGCTTATAAGAGATCTTACTTTGTGGTAAGAGAGGAGCATATGCCCCTCCACCCATGTGAAGAAAGTATATCAAGGAAAGTATATCAAGTTGAGATGCGTTGCTTTACTAGGAAAACTGTATTCTTGTGTACCTGAAAACCTTCACTGAAACATGCTGTGTATGTTACTATTTTGGTAAATCTCCATTATCCCCTCCCCCCAGTTCCATTTGGAGGCAGTTTTTAGCCTGCCTTAGTGGGTCTGATGCCATAGCAACACATTTGTTGAATCACTTTCAACCCATACAGACCTCTCTGCTATGGCATTAGATTGGGGGGAAACATGGTGGCCCTCGACTTAATCTTCAACTTAATACTCAAATGGATTGCTGTGATTATTTAGTAATATTAATATTATTTATTCAATTTATATCCTGCCCTTCCTCCCGAAGGAGTTCAGTACTGACCATCACCTTATATATATATATAATAATTTATTATCGTTGCCATTTCCTGTCCATTTTTTCTATCCTTACGGAGAAACCTCTACATACTGCAGAAGGCTTTGGAGCAAACATATCCCAGTGTATAAAGATAAAGTCACAGAAAGAACTGCCATGCTCATGGTGGCGTCTCATGGTCTGACTATAAATTACAGAGGAAGGCTGAATTGGTGGACAAACTATCTTCTGAGGAAGAATTTATGGCATTACTGATTTTCTGTTGAAAGGAATTCACATGTACTAAACTGTTCCACAGAGAGAGGTTCTCTGTCCACATCCAAGAGGAGAAAATAATGTATTAGCTAATGGATCACATTGCTTAATGCATATAAAAATGTGTGTACTTGGCTGGCTTTAAAAGAGGATATGGCATGCTTCCGAATGCCGGTTGCTGGGAATCACAAGGTGGGAGGACACAGGTCCTGCCCTTAGGTCCTGCTTGCAGCTTCCCACAGACGTTTGGTTGGCCACTCTGAAAACTCAATGCTGAATTAGATGGCCTGATGAAAGAGGCCTCTTACTATGGTCTTGTCTGCATGAACCAGATCTGACATTACTAAGGACAACTTCTGTCTTCATATATAAAAGATGTTTGTGGTCTAATTTATTTCTCCCATCCTCTTTGGACAAACTGAAGTTAAGAAGTTAAGCTGGTAAAATGCGGTCTTGACTATGCTACCACTCAATTGATTTGTAACTGGCTGACTGACCAAACCCAAAGGGTGCTCATCAATGGTTCCTCTTCATCCTGGAGAAGAGTGACTAGTGGGGTGCCACAGGGTTCTGTCTTGGGCCCGGTCTTATTCAACATCTTTATCAACGACTTGGATGATGGACTCAAGGGCATCCTGATCAAATTTGCAGATGACACCAAACTGGGAGGGGTGGCTAACACCCCAGAGGACAGGATCACACTTCAAAATGACCTTGACAGATTAGAGAACTGGGCCAAAACAAACAAGATGAATTTTAACAGGGAGAAATGTAAAGTATTGCACTTGGGCAAAAAAAATGAGAGGCACAAATACAAGATGGGTGACACCTGGCTTGAGAGCAGTACATGTGAAAAGGATCTAGGAGTCTTGGTTGACCACAAACTTGACATGAGCCAACAGTGTGACGCGGCAGCTAAAAAAGCCAATGCAATCCTGGGCTGCATCAATAGGAGTATAGCATCTAGATCAAGGGAAGTAATAGTGCCACTGTATTCTGCTCTGGTCAGACCTCACCTGGAGTACTGTGTCCAGTTCTGGGCACCACAATTCAAGAAGGACACTGACAAACTGGAACGTGTCCAGAGGAGGGCAACCAAAATGGTCAAAGGCCTGGAAACGATGCCTTATGAGGAACGGCTAAGGGAGCTGGGCATGTTTAGCCTGGAGAAGAGGAGGTTAAGGGGTGATATGATAGCCATGTTCAAATATATAAAAGGATGTCACATAGAGGAGGGAGAAAGGTTGTTTTCTGCTGCTCCAGAGAAGCGGACACGGAGCAATGGATCCAAACTACAAGAAAGAAGATTCCACCTAAACATTAGGAAGAACTTCCTGACAGTAAGAGCTGTTTGACAGTGGAATTTGCTGCCAATGAGTGTGGTGGAGTCTCCTACTTTGGAGGTCTTTAAGCAGAGGCTTGACAACCATATGTCAGGAGTGCTCTGATGGTGTTTCCTGCTTGGCAGGGGGTTGGACTCGATGGCCCTTGTGGTCTCTTCCAACTCTATGATTCTATGATTCTATGATAAGAAGGTTTACATACCTTTGGCTGAAGGTTTGGATGAAGCAACACATAGCCATTGGGGTCAATTGCGAAATAGTATCCATTTGGACAAAGCTGGAGAGAAAGAAGCATGACTATAATGTACTGCCCACTGTTGTGGCATCAAAATAACCTTTCTTCAATAAAGCTGACAATATGGAAACTGTGTTAACCAAAACGCAAACAAAACTACCTTTTTTATTCAAGTCATAATAAAAAACCCTGTTTGTATACATAATGTGCAATGAAATAACGCTTGCAGTGCACGCTATATTGGGGCAGCTGGGTGGAAAGATGGGTTAGTATGTATCCTTAGGTCTTCTCCTTTCAAAGCTGTGGAACACAACCATTTCCTAGAAGCCAGCTATGTCAGACTAGACAATTCATGGAAAGCCCTGGATATTAGCTTTCTGGGAAAGCAATAATCACTCTAAAACACCACCAGAGAAGAGAAGAAAAAAGGGGAAATGACAGGGTGAAAGCAGGGCGAACAATCTTTTGACTTCCAGCCAGAAGGATATTAGATAGACTGGAAGAGAGGCTTGAACACTACTCAAGCTTGAACAAAAGTTAAAAAATAGTCGATGTGGGGAAAGCCACTTACTGTAAACCGTGGAGTCAGTTTTTTTATTTCTTCTAGCGACACATCAACTCCCATTACTCCAAGTATCAACTGGTTCTGGGAAAAGATTTTTTTAAACGTTAGTTTTCAGATGACTGAACAGTCAGGAAAGCTGCCCTTCTCTTTTTCTACATTCCTTTCAGCAGTTTTGTTCTTTTTTCATTGTGAACCTCTAGTGTTGCTAATTAACAAAGAATTTAACAGCAATGTAGCAGCTGTATGATTACAGAAGCTCAAACACAAACATGCAGCCGCTCAGGTATCAACATTTGTGGAATGCCTGCACATGAACTATAGAGCTGAAAATTTAGTACAGATGTAGTCCAAGAAATCCTAACATCCATGAGAATCTGGAAATGGGGTATTTGTACACCTCCTCATCAAAACCGTGGGCCCCAATGTACCCTTGAATCAAGGGTTGTAGAAACAATGTAGGAACCTGACTTACAGCATGTCAGACTCTTGCTCTGCTGATGCTCTGCACATGTCCCCTCTGCGCTGGCATTGTTGCCATAGGAAACTCACAGGGGTACATTCTGGTGGCATGGCTTGGCTGGCCAGATGAACCCTGTCCTATAGACTTGATATCTATTAGAGTATTTTTATTGGCATCTAGTTTCCAAATTGTGGAAATTTTGATCAGCCTAATCAAGTAGAACAAACACACACTGTTGAAAACAGACTTATAATTACCCTACAAGACTGGCTGTCCACTCTTGATTCCTGAAACTTTTTATTTATTGTACATTAGGATATCATTTCATCATTCCAGAGTTTTTGTAAATATCTCTGATCTTCCTTTTGCCAAGAAGCAAGTTCTAGCAGCATTCTTTCTAATGCCATTTTTCATCTCCAATTACATTTTCCTTATGATACCGTCACACTGTTACAATGGCAAAAGCCACTATGGAATAAAAGCTTGACCTGCATTTCCTTTTTTTCCCCAGTTGGACATTTGGTAATAAAATGTGACATTGTTATTTTTGGTCTGGACACAACACAAAACATCGCAAGTATCAATTTCTAAAGGCAGCTTATAAGTCAAAGTTTGTCACCATAACTTGCAAGCTATTCCAAGTCCATCAAAGTACTTTTGTTTTAAAGAGTAATCAGCTGCACTGAAGTAGTTTAAAGCCAAGTTGTTCAGATGGTTTGGCTTGTTGGGATAACAATTTTACATGTTCCTGGGGTTCCATCTCTGCCTACCTGCTTCTCGTTTTGGTCTTTTGTCAAGTTGAAGACAGGCAGGGTTCCAGAAATGACCAAGCCAAGTTCCTAGAAAATGATCACAAGGAGATCTTGTCCATATTTTGTGTCGGAACACAGAAATATCTATTCAAGCACATATCATTCATTTAAATTTAATGAATAGCGAAAACACATTTGGATAAAAAGTACAACGGTTTTTAAAAACAAATTTCATAAAGAAAATATATGCACCTGCGGTTTAAACCATGTATGTGGAGGCTTTTTCAAAAAGCATTGGTCCTATGCTTCTGAGTTCTAATCCCCTGCACAACACACCTTCACACTGATAAATATAGATATGAAACCTTTAGCACTAAACAGCTACAAAACCAGCTGTGAGTGTCTCACAAGTATGTGCAGAGACTGCCATATTTTCTTCTACTGTCTAGGAATACCTTGCCCATGAACATGGAACATAGGAAAATGATAGAAGCCCTCAAAGCATCGTTATTTGGGCCACCCGACATTAGCAGAGATGCTAAAAAGCACATTGAGAGTATACCCTGGATGGGAACATCTTCAATGTGATTCTAAGGCCAATCACAGTAGCCCAGGATTATCTGCAACTATGCAATGCAGAAGAAAGGAGACCATCATAGTTTAATGGCAAGGGGAGTATACTGGTGTTATACTATATTTGTTGCTGCACAAAACTCTCTAGGCATGGGTACAACTGAAGCAGATTGCTTAGGATTAGACCATAATAAATGGGATCCCATTTTTGAATAACTGTTTTGTGTCATAGCATATTCATATAATTTATTTGCTTTTTATTGCTGGGGGGGGACATTATTTGGGGAATTTGTTTAAATACAGTATGAAGTGGAGCAATGGTTACACAATGATATTGTTTTGGATTCACTGGCCCAGTTCAGAACTTTCCTCTTCTCCTTGCATGTTCTTGCTTTAGTGCTGACATTTAAGAACAGGATGTGCAGGAAGATATGAACTTTCTCCATGACATTTCCAGTAAGTACCTCATCAGCAACCAAGGAAGAGTGTCAATGAACTCCTGAGCATTGTAACTATAATGATACAAAAAACTGGTCCACTTTGACACAGAGAACTCATAATAGGCTGATTACATTTTTTAAAAAATAAAAAAACCCAACCCCACAAAGAGATACTGCATCTTATTTCCTACCAGAATGGAACTTTAGCTGGTCACGTGGCCAAGAATAAGAGCAAGGATTGCAGAATATAAACCACAGTAACAACTGAAACCTGTTGGCACTATTGGCACTATTTACTTTAAGTGGAAAAGCTTTTGATGGCAATGCTTAGCCTTTTGCCATTTCCTGCATGCATCTTTTGCACATTTCCAGTGATCAACTAAAAAGCCAGAAAGCTGTTGGGGTTGTGATCTCTTGAGAAGGGTTAAAGAAAACAAAAATGGCCCCAGTTTGATTCAGGCATGTGATGAAAATGAGGCTAATTTCACTATAGCAACCAAGTGCTGAAGAATATGCACTCTGCAGGGATCCTTTACCAGCTCAAGACCACTTTATTCTGGATGTCTGGTACAAACAAGGGTGTGTGCACTTGCATATGCATGCATGTGTGTCTGTATCCATCTGAAAACACAAACAATAAACACACACGAGGCCCATTCAGTCGTTCATTTGCTTCAATGTTGAACAACACGGGGGCAATGAGAAGGGGCATGACTAGTCGCCAGACCCTTGATGTTTTGCACATCCCTCCTGACATCAAGCAAGGGGGCCTTCATTATCAGGACTGCAGCTCATGTGTGTAACTACAGGCTCAAAGGCTCCCTTACTACAGATGCTTGTGCTTGAAGCATGTAAGAAGAGCCCGCTGGATCAGTCCAATGGCCCGTCTAGTCCAGCATCCTGCATTTACAGCAGCCAATCAGATGTCTGTGGGAAACCGCCAAACAGCACAAGAGTTCTCCCCCCTCCCACAGCTTCTATGTACACAATGAGTGACTTTCATGCAGGGAATCGGGGTTGGAGGGGGAGGGTAGTGCAGGGGTGAGCAACCTGTGGTTCCAGGGCCAAATGCAACCCTTGGCTGAATTTGATGCCGTGGGGCACAAGGGGAAGAAAAAGGCCCACGTCCTTGCCCCCACCAGTAGGCAACCTCTGACAGATTGCCTATGGGACTAAGAATGACCCTGACAGCAAATGATTCCCTGCCCCGTATCTAGTATATCTCCAGTCCCAAGACACAGTATCTCAAAACTAAAATATATGTCATTCCTTCAGGGAAAGAGTTGCACAAACTCCAAAGCTAGGTGAACTTCATAGTTGAACTCTTCCTAAATCTAAATCAGCTTTTTAACACCTAGGATTATTTGCCTACATTGTTCGTACCACTTCCTAGTAATGGAAGATATTCAGGGTTAAATACCCACAGATTCTTATTTTCTCAAGGCTAAGCTTCCTACTTCCTTCAGGTTCTGTTTTGAAAGATGTGCCTTTCAGATCTTTTAGCCATTCATTTGCTCTCCTCTGAAGCATTTCCAAGTTGTCAACCTTCTTCCCAGAAGTGAACACAGCACTGCTCTTAACAGCAATTAATAGAGAAGCATGAAGTGAAAACAATGCTCCTGCTGATAACCGTTGTGACCTTTGGTGGCCCAGAATCTCAGACACAATTCCCTCGTCATTCTTGGAAATGCTGGTGCAATCTTGCCAATATCCAGCACTCCTTCCTTTCCTCATTGTGCTTCTGCATTTGACTCCATTTCCAGTCTATAATGCTTTACATTTCTCCTTGGTGAATTTAACTCTCTTGCAATCTGGTTTGCTCTCCACTGAAATGGTCCTGAATCCTGAGCCCATCCAGTCCTTCCCACTTGCATCAAACAAATTGAATAGGCCACTTTTTGCCCCCACTGCAAGACTGACATGGAAATAAATAATTTTAATTATTAAGACTTTATATTCAAAGTATACTTTCTTTCGCTATGTCATGGCAGCGTGCATCATACCAGGGCATCCAAGTAAACATTAGTCCACTGGACTTGCTTGGCTTGCTTCCCAGCCAGAACCATGGGTCTCCCCAAAACATCCAAGTACTCCTGTCAAAAGAAACATTGAGTCAGTTGACTGAGAAATGTTTTTGTTTTTCGTTAAGTCCACGAGTAAAACGTAGGAGCAAAGCCTTCTAAAAAGTAACCTCCGTTGTGCCCTAGGGACAGTTGCCTGGGTGAGAAATGGGAAAGTGGAGCTGATAGATGCGCAGAGTATTGTCTGAGATGGGGCTTTCCCTCTGTGGGAGAGCAAGATGAAAGTGATATGTGGAAGGCTGGGATGTGAGCCTGGTAAAGAGGCATGGAAGTGACTATCAGTCGCTCCCGGTATGTTCCTGAACACAATTCAAAGTGTTGGACCTAACATGGCTTTGGACCTGCATACCAGAAGGAGAGTCTTCATTCCCATCGCTCAGCCCAGACCCTGACCTCCAAGGGCCTTCTGGCGGTTCCCTCACTGCAAGAAGCGAAGTTACAGGGAACCAGACAGAAGGAAATAAACAGCTATCTGACTTTTAGCCAAGTGTCTTACTTAGCCTTTTGGAAGGCAGCGTGAGGGCTTTGGGGAGGGGTGCCAAATTTTTGCCCATCTCTGCCACCCCCACATGACAAGACAGCGTGTGGCCCACGGGTTCTGTGTTGAAGTACTCTTGCAGCCCAGTTGGTATGAAAAGTTGGGCCACCCAGGTTTGGGAGATCGTATTTTGGGGGATGGATTGGGGCATCCTAATTTGTAGTCTTGAGTTGAAGGTTACCACCAGTGTGGGATGGTTTAGAACAGGTAAGGGGGAAAGCCAACATACAGTGGTACCTCGTGTTACGAACTTACTCCGTTCCAGAAGTCCGTTCGTAACAAGAAACTGCTCGTAACGAGGTGAGCTTTCACTCATAGCCCCTCCCGCTGATGCCGTGCCACCGGAGTGCAACTTCCACTCACATCCCAGGGCAAAGGTCGCAACAAGGGGCATCTACTTCCGGGTTAGTGGAGCGTGTAACCTGCAGCATTCATGGGGGGGCAGTATGTAACACGAGGTACCACTGTACATTTGACAGCTGTGATCTTTTCTGGACCATCCATCCTTCAGTCATCACAACCTGGGTGACCATCTCAGCTTCCAGCTGGTGCCTTTGGTAAACTCCAGATCCATCATTTGATAGTGAATTAGAGAGACCTTTGTGGATGAATTGGGGGCTAGATCACCCAAGCTGGAAATACCAGCGTAAGAAGGAGAATTCTTATGCATCAAATCCATCTCTCACACCAGTAAGCCTGTGCCCTGGATGTGAAGGGCTGTTCCTGGAGGTAGGACAAAGTTCTGTGCCTGAGTTGACAGAGGTGGTCTCAAGTGCTGTGCAGGACTGTCCCCTAGCACCCATTCATGCAAAGCCAGGGCCATTTTGGGACTGAGAAAGCTCTAAATTCTCTGGTTCATAACCTCTCCTGGGAGAGAGATGAGGACGTGTGGCCCTGCTGATTCACTCTGATCTTTCAGGAGCTTTTGAGGCCTCTCTCACAGTATCCTTCTGGAGTGTCTCTGAATTTGAGGTACGGTAATGCAGTGGTTCTTCTCCGACATGCAGAACTGTAACCACAGAGTGGCGTTTCGGATCTCTTTTTCAGCCCTACACAGGGTTCTATTCTGCCCCATAATATGGTTTAACATCTATACCAGGGATGTGGCCCTCCAGATGTTGTTGGACTACAACTCCCATGATCGCTAACCACTGGTCATGCTGGCTGATGCTGATGGAAGCTAGAGCTGAACACCATCTGGAGCACCACAAGTTCCCCATTCCTGATCTATATAAAGGCACTGAGAGTTGCTCAGTGGATATTCTATCACAGAAATTCTTACAGATTTATTTGGAATCAATCTTGTGCAAAATAAACCAAAGTGAAAATGTTTTGCTGAGAGGCCTCACCCAAGAAAATATATCCAAAAACAGCCCTGTGAGCTATTGTGGTGACTGGTTCTCATGCAAGACTTTCAAATATGATTGCTGTTCTATAAATTCTTGCAAACGTACCTGTGTGTTTATTCTTATGGCACCAATAGAAGGAATTTCATAATAGTAACCTGAAATACAAAAGATAAAACAGGCTTCTCAGTGGGTGACACCAGCACTCTAGAATGCTGTTTCCACAAAATCAGTCAGGAACACCTACCGTTCTGATATTTCATTGCCTACTGAAAATGCTTCATTTCAACAAGTGATTTTAGGGCATTCATTTGATTCAGTGTCCGTGCTATTTTGCTGCAATAAAGAGAAATAAGTGCACAATACCTTTATTTTTGCAGGCCATCCATTGTATGGGTCCCTTGTCATAATTGTGTTGACCAACAGAAAATGTAAATACACGGACCTAGGAAAATAGAAAAAGAGGAGTTGAATAAGTTCATTAATACAAGAGACATTATTCTTAAAAAAAACACCATGTTGAATGCCAGATAATCACAACTGAATTTCACCAGTGAATTACCATGCTTTCCTCTCCTTCTATACTTTTATAATGTCCCCGAATGGCCGCTGGGCACCATGACTCACATAACTGCTTTTTCCTTCGTTTTCAATTAAAACAAGTGGTGACAAACTCCATAAATTGCTTTCATCCACAAATAATGTACTTTATTGAAACTGAAACTCAATCCTGATGAAACTGAGGTACTGTTAGTGGGTGATTCCCTAGACATATGAATCAGCCTGAAAAATTACTTTGGACAAGAATATTCATATTTTTCTAAACGTATTGGTGAATGAACAAGGATTTTTACTACTTAATCAATTAACATTATTATTATTATGAAACCAATTAACATTATTTTGTAATAATTCTAGCTGCCAAAAAAGTTTGCATCTTTCACTCTTAATGGCTATTAACAATATTGTATATGGGCAAAAAAAGTCACTGCTTTTGACATTTGAAATGCGATGTTGTTCTGAATCTAATTATTGCCACCTAGTGGAAGAGCTGGGGATCTATCAGATAGTTTGTGTTTTCCCCAAGGAAAAAGCAAGGCTCCTTGCTTAATTTGATTTTTTTTACATGGATCAAATTAAATCATGTTAGGGTACCACTCAAGAGTATGCTATTTTTTTACTGTCCCATTCAAAGAAGTCTACTGGAAAAACTAACAGCAGAGCAGAGGTCTCCCTTGCATAAAGACTTTGAAGAAAAACTGGTCTGTACTGTATATTTTTGCATTTGAAAGGTGAATCTGGCTGACCCTGCTAAAACTCAGGGATGTATTTGGGAAATGGTCAGTGGCGTTGTTCGCTCTTGCCAAAGGAAACACAGTGACTTTGGACATTACAGGAACATGGCGACAAGCTAGTATAGCACAACAAGTTGGTAAGGCTCACTTTGTGTGCTCATCATTTACATCCTAAGCTGCTTTCAGACATGCATTTCATTGAACCACTCAACTACATTAAAAAAATGAATGTTAATTATCCATTGCTATACTGTACACCCTTTCGCTGGGCTCAGAACTTTAGCCTTGATTGTTAAGTGGTAGTATTTAAGGGAAGGGTAACAGAAATGAAAATCAGGAAATATTTAGTGTATTTGCAAGTAAAAGAGGAGGAAAACTAAAGGTAGCTTTTTAAAGATAACTTGTAAAGTGGTGGTTTCAACTCCCCTCTCCCCTCTTGATCTTTGTCTCCAATATGTTCTACTGGTATCAATATCTGCCTTCTCCTCTCGGCTTCCTACCCTCATTACTGTGAGTCCTGATGCCACAAGCCTCTGATGGCAATTAAATGTTTTCTAAAGTTAAAAGGAGGAAGGAAAGTCCACAGAAAATCTTAATTTACCAGCAGGGCCCATTTACCAGATCTCTTCATCTTGGAAGTTCCTATCCTATCTACTCCAATGACAGATACAGGCTGATTTTATAACGTACAAGTCTCAAAAATAATAAACATTTATGCAAATCCAAATCCAATTAATCGAAATGCTGTGGAAGGTCGCAACCCCGGAAAACTTGGTGCGAAATCGTGCAAGTTCACGGTTACCAGAAGGCCCATCGTGCTCTCACAGGAAAAAATGGGATGTCCCAGCTTTTCTGGGACACTTGCGGGGTAGGAGTTCAGCTTGGGATTTGTGGGTGGGGGGTGTAACTACTTATTTTCTATCTATCTTTCAAATAAATGGTTTTACTGAAGCTCTTTCCAGATTCAACTGGAGGAAGGTCTTTTCTATTCCTACCTAAAGCATGTTAATGAAAATGCAAAGGAAACCCATGCTTACACAGTATTTCAACACAAAGTTCTCACATTTAATAAAAGTGTATACCAAAGAAAACTCAGCAAGCATAAGAAGCAAAGACTGTTCATAGAGATGCTCCTCTGAGCTACATTTAGTCTGTGATCATATACACGCTCACCTGGGCGTAACTCCCACTGAACTCAAGGGAATTTGCCTCTGAATACACTTCTACAGGAATGCAGTGTCAATTAGGCTCACAGATTATGCTCTTCAGAAGTTGCCTCCACACATTACAGGAATGCATGGAGGGGGCAAAGGGATGGGTCATTAATAGTGGCTGCATGTGCTGGACGCATCCAGAATGACCTTGTCCCTGCCAGCTTCACTGTTCCAGATCACAGTGCATTGGGTCGAAGCTCTGGAGGAGGAACCTTTGCACTTTCAAGTGAGATTCCTGATTGCATGGAGGAACTGAGCGCATGTAGGTCCCCTCTTCAAATCTCCTGAACCCACAAAGATCTGAAGGTGGAGCCAGTGGGAACAGGGGTGGTGGGCCAGCACAAACAGCCCTGTTTCCCCGTCGACACATTCATAGAATGTATAGAGGGCAATGTTCTGAGAATCTGGAGTTCTATCATTCAAAAAGAAAATAATCGTAACTCTCGTTATAAATCCATAATGGCCCCTTAGGCACTTTTTCTGAGGCATGTTTCTAAGTGGGGAAATAGCTTTCATTCCAACACCAATACAAAATTAAAGTTTTCTCTCTGCTTCTTTCATTAATCCATTTGCACCACCTGTGATCTCAACCTGTTAATCCAGGAATGGCACATTGACAAAAATAAAAGTATCAAACAGCCCTTGCCAGTGTCAAGTAGAAGATAGTGGAATGGCATTTTCTAGAACAAATATGACAGATAGAATTACTCTTCGACTAAAGTATATCCAAATTTTATTAGCTGCCTTGCCTTTATATAATATCTGGCATATCTACTAATGAAGATGGCAATGCCAAATATCTCTCCTGATAGGGCTCAGAAGCCTTACAAGTTCTGTGGCAAGCCAAGCGCCCATCTTCATAGGGTGGTTCAAAGTTTTTGTAACCACATTTTAAAAAGAAAGGAAACAATTTTCATTTGCTGCTTAACAGTACAACCAATGGTTGCTGGTAAATAATGACAGTACAGCAGTTTTTCAGACATCAGTGTAGATCATGGATTCATGAACTATTCTTGCCCTATCAAAATAATAGTAAATGCACATTTTAAAAAAATCATGTGTGGTCCCTGCATATCTGTGTGTATTTTCCCTTCCCACACAATGTTTGAGATATAGCTCAATAGTTTAGCAACACTAGCTGCCTCTTGTGCCCCCTCTCAGGGAGCTGCAGATGCAGGTACCATAAACTATGGTTTATACAACCATACTAGGATTAGAAACAATGGTTTGCTACTGACTTGCTTTATATATATATATATATATATATATATATATATATATATATATATATATATATATATATATATATATATAATATTTATTAAAATTTTACAACAAACATAGGTTCAAAGAACCAAGAAAAATATACCAAAGATTACACATAAACACAGATTTCACAAAAAAGAAAAAAGATAACAAGAAAAACACCAAAAAGAGGACCTAAAAGAGAAAAAGGAAAATACAAAATACAAAAAACAGCTGGCTGGAAAAAAAAGAGGAATTTTTTTTAAAAAAAAGAAAAAAAACCATTTTTCAATATCTTTAGGCTCATTTACTTATTTCCTTGACCTCCTCGCACCTCCCCTTTTTGTATTCCCGTTTACAAAATCCTTTCAGCAAATCCTTACCCTCTTTCATTTATCTTTGCTCTGTATCTTAACCTATTATAACTATATATTTCCATCCATATAACGATCTATATTTGCATGTTCTTATTAACCTTATTACCAAAACCACTTATTTCCATTCCAACATCATTTTAACATTCATTAATTTTACAGTATTTCTGCAAATAGTCTTTAAATTTCTTCCAATCTTCTTCCACCAACTCTTCTCCCTGGTCTCGGATTCTGCCAGTCATTTCCGCCAATAGAAACAATGGTTTGCTACTGACTTGCTTAGACAAACATTAAACTAACAAGTGAGTCCCAGTTCAGATAAAACAACAAACTGTTCAGTTTAAAACAGAAATTGATTCTTCCAGTCTCCTTGTGGTCAGACTGGAAGGGAGCACTCAACCCAAGGCACTAAACTATGTCTTTGTGTTGCATTCAAACACAGCAGTTGTTCTCCATGTTTATTCCTTTAAAGGAATCAATCCAGTTCACTTCTATGGAGAAGAAAGTAGCTACTGTCAGAATCATTAAAGAATACAATAAACTGAAACACTTTATTATGGTGAGTATTCAAGAAAATGTAAGCATTTTTCATGCATTACTTCATGACAGAGATACAAAATGAAGCACCAAAATGGGTGGGTCTTTTAAGAAATGGAAATTACAAAACCAGTTTGAAAAATTAGTAAATAATTATTTAAGAGCAAAAAAATGTGCATCTTTTATTATTGCACCTTTATTTGTGCTTAGATTGGTTAAACAAACTGACACTGCCCCACAATGTTTTTGGTATTGTACTTAAAATGGTAAATGTGCATAGATTCTAGGACCCTTCAACAGCCATTATATTCACCCAAAAGCCTCTGTCCACTTCTGTGGGGAAAAACACTGCACCCCACAATCAGACACAGGCTTCTTCTTTGATACCTATCTTAGGTTTCCCTTATGTTCAAATTATTTGAGCTAAGCAATCAGGATTTATAAATTTGACTCAGAACATCAAAAATGTTTGTAAAAATGCTATCTCATGTGTTGGATTAATCAGCTTTGCAGACTGCCAAATATTCCCAATTCATACTAGTGGACCAATTTCAGCTAATGGGGCTTTATGAAGAGGAAAGCTTAATCAATCTGTGTCATTCACCAGATGCTATGACATTACATGCACAACAAGCCATTAATTAAATAAATGTATGCATGAGAAGCAGACAGGATAAGGCAATTATTCTTATGAGTAAATGTGTTTCTGCAAAGTGATAGACAAATTAGGTGAATTTTAAATTCAATTACAATGCACACTTTTTGAGTGGCTCGCCTGACATTCTCCAAGATGGCTGGCCTTCTTAACAATCAGTGACCCAGGATTTTATTATAATTACAGTCTCTGACCAGTAAAGTTTCGACAGGCAGAGCCCCTCTTCCCTTTCTACATTCCGCTTAACTCCACTCCTGGGGCGAAGGAAATCCAGTAACCAACAAGAACTTGGAAGAAGGGATGCAGAGAAGGAAAACGGAAAAGACTTACCGGTACTTCCCCACCCTCTAGTTCTTAACAGACTCCGTGGTCACAGCAGGGCAGGCAAGGAACACCAAGGAGCGCCTATTGTCTACAAACCCCCAGTCTCTTTTAGTCGCAGCAGCAGATGTGAGTAGTAGGGAAGGACTATTCTCCCCACAGTAATTGCAAACAAGATTGTTCAGTCTAGACGCAATGGTGGAGTGCTTTTGAGCTGTGAACCTGCACTTTGGATTCACAAATTCTAATATAAACGTAAGTGAACTCCCCTCCCCCCTATTACATCTAAAATCAAATTAACACACTATACTTCTTATTATTCACCTTTCCCCTTGTTCTTGCAGCTCTTCCGATACCTCAGAATAAGTTAATAATCCAATTTTTCTACAGAGTGGCTGTATTACTTGTTTCCATCCCTCCATAGACTATGAGCAACTTTCTGAGAGGATTTTTGGGTTCTCCAAAGTGTGTTGCTTGACAAACCTGTCCTGGAAATTGGCTCTAAGATATTGACTTCTTCTTTGTCCTAATAGTTCTGTCAAATCCCATCCTGCTCCAACATTAGTAGATCCATTTACTTCTTCATGGAAAAAGTCTTCTTTTTTCTGAGAGCCATTCTTTGGGGTGAAGGATTTGAGCTATTGATCTTGACATGCTATCTGTAATTCCTTTGGCTCATCATTGTGTATGCTAAATGTGAAGGATTACTCCCAGTTTGAGACCATTATATTTGCCAATTACATGAGAACGTTTTCTATTTGACTAGATGTCATGCTATGTCATTTTTGGTTCAAAGAATAACCTCTCATGAAATGTCTTCGGGTGAAACGGAATCTCTTGCACATATGTTTTTTTATTGCAATTTTTATAAGTACAAGAGAATGCTTGCTGTTTCCCTTAACAAGGACACTTCCTGGGAGATTCAATAAATTGCTGCTTTCTTTTTTTTCTTGATGGGGTTAATGCCAGTGGATAAACATTTTTATTAAAGCTCAACCTACAATTTTTGATACACAGAATTGTTGTTTTAAAATAGATCTGTAGAATATATTTTCCTTTGACCTATCCTTCATTTGGCATATATTATGGTCTGTTGACCAATAAATCTGGATTGATGATGACACTATACTTCCACTAAGCACCCTGGGGAGATACCCTCCCTTACCCTGGCCACACAATGACTGCTTTGACATGCTACAGATACAACAGGTAAACTGACAGCAGGCAGGGGGTGCACATATATTTAGCATGGTAAATGCATTGCAAAGATAAAGTGCATTGCAAATGATTTCACAGAATCTTTACTTAACTCTTTTTGCATACTAATGTCTAACGGAACTAAAAAAACCCCAGTTTTGAGCCCTAGCACTACAGTTAGACTAGGGCTCCAGCTGAACCTCAGCTGCTGACTAAACCAGCGTTTCCCAAAGTAGGTGATAGATACCACCCCTTGGGGGTGCCAGGACAATCCTGGGGGGCAGTAGGAGACTCTGGTGCAATTGGGAGGCGTTGAATGAAAATAAGGGAACGGAGGAAGTGTAAAGCAAAAAGAGAAGACATTTTTGAAAAGCTGTTTGTACTTGTTTTATCTGCTGTCTGGTGACGCTGACCACAATGTTGGGCACTGTTGTGGGACAGCAACAAAGCTTCCCCTGAATCCGGTGGTCGTGCTGGAGGCAAGGGGTTTTCCTGGGCTTGGGGGAACCCTTTTCGGATCCACCCAGGCCCAGGAAGCGGATCACAGCTTGCCTGCCTATTTACAACATCTTTCTTTATGATGTTGTAGGATGTAGGTGGAAATATAAAAGAATGCAAATTTGTCTCTGTTTTTGCTCACTTACAGAAGGTAGATTTCCAGGCGGAGGGGGGGGCTGAGTATTTTTTTTTTTTAAGGGGGTGGTAGCTGCAAACCTCTGGACTAAACCAAGGACTAAACTAATCCAAACCTTGGCTACCAATCAATGGGGATTTATAGAGTGGAAGGCCCCCAGCGCATCTGCAGCCTTGCTGTGCTTGGCAGCTGGGAGAGAAGGCAGGATGGCCACAGGCCTTTGTGCACAACAATTTGTTCTTCTCAGCTGAAGAAGGTAGGCAACCCACATGTGTCAGCAGGGGTGCCGACTTGCCCCCAACACTGAGGGGGGCCGGTATCATGTGACATGTCCCACCCCACCCAGCACACTAGTGCTCTCCCAGTGGCAGCAGGGGGTGGGGAGCACGGAGGGTGATCTTCACTCTCCACACATCCTGCCCAGCGCCCCATGCTCACCAAGCGGCGGCAGGGGACTCAGCCCCCTCCTCACAAATATTGAGGGGGCCGAAGCCCCTTCCACCCCCCCTAATAGCTGGTGACCCTTTCTGACCTTTCTGTTTGCATCACAACCAACTGTTCTGAATCCAGATGAAGACATGGGATGCAACTCAACATTTCTGCAATTGCTAGGGTCTACTCACATTCCACAAAGAAGAATATAATATTGTCAACATGGCAACATAAATGGATAGGTCAAAGATAGCCAACATAGTGCCCTCCAGATCTTGTGGGACAGATGAGGGGCGCTGTAGTCTAGCAACATCTGGAGGGCACTATGTTGGGTGTTCCTGGAATAGATGATAGACCGACAGGCAGATTATCATTATACAGAAATGATATGGTGTGCACTGGAGTCATTATCATGTTCTTTCGACTACTCAGAGTTAATTTGGTTACATAAAACTCCAGGGATTTATGGTGCAAGTTATCTATAGAGACAGAAAACAACTTTAAATATAACCATATGCCAGCTAAAAAGGATGAACCCAGTAATTTATAGGGACACTTCTCAGAGCCTAGATGTTCAGGGAAAGCACAAAATGTTTATTATTTTCTTCTAACTTGTCAACTTGAAGGTTAAACAGAAGTCAGGTTGAACAAAACAATGTAAGCAAAACTGAGTAGGCAATGTCACGTGATATGCAAACATTGCTGGAAGATGCAATTTTATCAGTTCCAAGCAACAAGGAGACACAAGATATTCTAATACTGACACAAACTATCCAATATGTTCATAGAAAATACTGTTGCTGCTATGCAGTAAGAGGAGTATTCCGTAATCATTGTAACCATATAATTTCTTCTATATCTTAAAGGCACAAAAAATGCTCATGGAATAATTGCTAAGTGTATCTCATGTGTGAAGGACATGGACCCATGAAATGCTCCCACCTTTAAAATACTCAAAAGTGGCAACTTTGAAAGGATTAGGCCAGGCTTTCAACAGTTTTTAAGGAAGGGAGGGACACACACACACACACACACACACACACACACACAGGCAGTTCCGTGATGTCATGTCTCACTTAGACATTGCATATTAGATACTTTGCGTCACGTTCATTCCTGGAATTGTGATTGTGATTCAAATAGTTGCAATGCATGTAAGCTAGTAAGCTAGCCTTTCATCGTTCAGCACTTAAATCTTTGCTCTACTGCCTGTTACCAGTTCTTGTGAATGAAGCATATTGTGAATATGCTCAGTCCCATGGATTCATAACTATATTTTGCACAAAGCTTTACAGTATTTACCTAGGTAGGGCTGCCAGATAACAAAATGTACATACACCCCAAACAGCCCAGCATAAGTGGTTCCCTCCTAGTTAAATTATTAACCGAACCCCCGAATCTGGCACTTTTCTGCTTTCACCCTGACTTGATGCTTAAATTTGCTTTCTGTTGCCAATTGTTTTATTTATTGATGCTTTAAAGGTTCTATTGCTTCAGATTTGTTAGCTGCCTTTGATTAAGGCGCTGAACAAAAATAACTAAAATAAACAGGTAAATTAATATGCACATATCAAATACAGAAAAGCTGTGCCAAAGTATAAACTTTGCAATTTAGGATGGGAAGAGAGCGATTCACCTGGGTGCTCTTTAAATATAAGTACAATTGTCCAGGGTCATTTGATTTCACAGTGCAACCGATTGTGATTTTGGAGCATACATCTGACCATTGTGCATCACATCACACATCTAGGGTTGCCATTTACATTATGGGAGTGGTGAAGTTGCTGTTTTCCCAGTGAATCCTTCCAGTGCTGTTCCAATAATGTTAGAATAGTGAAATTACACAAACGTAGCAACTGATCTGGTTACTTTCCCTAGCAAAGTCATCCATCCCCTGGAATGAGCAAAGTGGCAAACAACTGTTCGAACTGGTAACCATATAAAACCCAGACAGCAGACTTCTTCTGACATTCAGCTTAAATGGACAAAGCATCAAATGGGCAGGGCCCTTTGCACCTTTACCTGAAGAGGTCTCATATTTGCTGGCAATGAAATCTTTAGTAGAGGATGTTAATGCCTTTTCTAGTTATCACTTTTAGTAGTGGAAATGAATGCACTGGGCACTAGAAAGCTGCAAGCTCCCTGCGATTGCTCCTTATACATGACTTGGCAAAGTTAATGAATAGCAAAAAGCTAGCTTGTAGAAACATGGGACTTAATTAAACACTTCTCCTGGTGCTATCAGTGATAGGGTACAGGTCCCAGATCTGATTAAGTTTTATGAATTCCCTAATTCAATGTGCATTGTTTAGTCTTAAAAATATACATGATGCCTAGAAGTCATAATGCAAAATGAGCATTCTGCTCAAAGGTTACTTTGAAAGTTCAATAAATGCAAATAAAATCCAGAATATCTAAAGTGAATAAGCAACTTCTTTTGCTTTCCTAAAACAGATTTAAACTTGCACCTATCAATTTTCAGTAAAACTTCTTTTTTTAACTGTTAATTTTTGCAGTATGCTGAATAAAGTCATTATCACAATTGTAAATGATGGGAAAGCTCTCAGCTCAATATTGAACTCAGGGATAAAATAATAATAATAATAATAAATTTTATTTATATCCCGCCCTCCCCAGCCGAAGCCGGGCTCAGGGCGGCTAACAACAATAAAACAGTACAAAAGTACAACATAAACAACATTCTAAAATCATTCATTATAAAAATTAATTAATTCAAGCCACTAGCAACCATTGGGCCAGAGCTCTGTGAAGATTGCCGAGGGAGGGAGTCAGGCTGTGCCTTGGCCAAAGGCCTGGTGGAACAGCTCTGTCTTGCAGGCCCTGCGGAAGGATGTCAAGTCCCGCAGGGCCCTGGTCTCTTGTGACAGAGTGTTCCACCAGATCGGAGCCACAGCCGAAAAAGCTCTGGCTCTAGTTGAGGCCAGCCTAAAGCTTTTTCTGTTCTTTCTTAGTTTAAAGAAAGAGAGTTCATTTTTTAATGAGCTCAATTCCCAAATTTGGACACTCCTGTGTATCAAATGATGCCACTGGGAACGTGAATGTGTTCAAAACTCCTGGGGGATTTTATCATTATAAGATCCTCCCTTCTTATTCTTATTCTTCCTCTTCTTCTTCGTCTTCTTCTTCAACCTATTGCAACACTAAGGTTGTAATCCTAACTCCTTATTCATGCTGCTGGATCCATCCATCCATCTGCCAGTCTCCACTACCCTAGAGAAGTACGGTACATCAGTGAAGGACTTCAGAAGAATACAGGGGTGGATTTGAGAACTATGATATGTTTGCTTTGTTGACTGTTGTGAGCTACCTCAGGCATTTGTGAGAACAGTGTAAGCAGGAACAGCAGCAATGCTGCCCTCCAAACAACAGCGCTGGTGCCCCTTATAAGGACAGGACAGGGGTAGGGCGCAGTGCCAGAGAGGTCAGAGATGTGCAGGTGGGCTGACAGAAGTGGGTTGGCTCCACTAGCGCACCTGCCCATCCCTGCATCATCCAGGTAAGAGGAAACAATGCTGTCATCTAGATTGCTATACAGCTACACGCCACCATGTTTGGCTGCTCCTGAGTATAAATACACTAAGTATAGTAAAAATAAATAGTACAAAATCAATAAAACATAATTGGGATTGATCAATCAGTAGAGCATGAGACTCTTAATCTCAGGACCATGGGTTTGAGCCCTACACGTTGGGCAAAAGATTCCTGCATTGCCAGGGTGGACTAGATGACCCTTGTGGTCCCTTCCAACTCTACAATTCTATGTTACTTTCAGCATTATCTCTGCCCCCCCTTTAGTAACTGTAATAGTAATAGGAGTTGCTCGTGCATAAGTTGCCGCCACTCCTGGCTAGGTTGCCTGGTTAAACCTTTTCTGTCTGGGCAGCCCTTCACTTCATGGCTGCCTCAGTCGCTAGCAGAATCCGTCAGTGGGCGTTTCTTAAATCTTTTCCAGCATAAAAGCTGTTTGATGCCAAGTCTCCTCCTACTCTCCCTGCGCGGAAGTCTTCTGCGCAGGGAGGGTGTGGGTAGCGGAGGACCCGTGCTCTCCCCGCTGGTCTCCGTCGAGGAGTCCTGGAGCCCTCTCGCCGATTCCCCCATCTGCTCCCCTTTATCACTGGTGTTGCGCTGATTTCCTTCCCCCGCTGATGAGCTGCCTCTCTCCCTGCTGGGCCCCTCTCCAGCATCACTTGGGAGCCTTCCCTCCGCCTCTGGCTCCGATGTCAGTTCCCTGACAGTAACAATGACTGACAATTTCAGGAAAAAATTGTGGCCCCATTGAATACTCCCCAAAAGAAATAAACCATACACTGTAGTAAATCTCCAGAGATTGCTGCTCCTAGGGGGAGGAGGGAACCTGATTCTTTGACAATAACTGGCCCAAACAGGCAGGAGGCATCTAGCTGGCCATTGTGCGAACAGGACACTAGACAAGATGGGCCACTGGCCTCATCCAGCTCTTCTAAGAACGGCTCTTCTTTCGTTCTCAACAAGTTTGCCAATATTGTCATCAAGTCCTTAAAAAAATCTGGGGGCTTCCCATTTAAGTCAATTACTATTGTGATATAAATGGATTTGTGCTTCCGTTTACAGTTAAAAGCAGACTCAGAATATGCAAATTATTCTAATGTGTTCTAATAATTTAAAATAGTAAAGAAAACATGGGTGCAATATACAACATTTATTAGAATCCACTTTGTGAAACCCAAAGCTGGCATTTGCAGATTAGGCTGAACATGCAATGCCAAAATGTGGGAGGTGGCAGGGGCAGCATTAAAAAAAGAAAGAAAAAGATATCACACATTTCCCGCTGTAGATTGATCTAGCCTTTTTTCCGTATTCAGCCTTCCCACTATAGTATGAGGATACTTGTAATGCATATATGCATGTTACTTTAGGGCTTGCTCTGTGCATTCTTAATTAATGTTCTTTGCTAACAGATTAACAAGTATAGCCATAGAATATAGAATCTGGTGGCTGAAAAATTACTATTTTTATTTTGGGAAGAATTAAGTAACAAAGCATAGCTTAGTTTCCTAAAACATCTGAAACAGATTTTTCTTTTGCAGGAAAAGTGAAAGATACCATTCAGTGAACAGATGTTACACTCATTAATCCAATTTATATAAAATCTCTTCTCTCAAACGATATTCATTTGGACAGTCACAGAAAAGATGACACTCTGTGAAAACACCCAAATAGTTTTGCAGCAAAAGCACAAGGAAAAACAAAAACTAATTTAAACAGCTATGCTTGCAACAAAACAAAACAAAAAGCATTTCAATGGAATTTTGGTGAAAATTGCCAAATTTCAATGGAGGAATGAGCACTGATGGAATTAATGCTACACAGCTGATTAGGCTTGGTTGCTATTTTTCCACCAACAGAAAGATTTACCTGTACTGTACTATGCTATGCTATGCTATGCTATGCTATGCTATGCTATGCTATACTATACTATACGGACGCAGGTGGCACTGTGGTCTAAACCACTAAGCCTCTTGGGCTTGCTGATTGGAAGGTTGGCAGTTCGAATCCTCACAACAGGGTGAGCTTCCATTGTTCTGTCCCAGCTCTTGCCAACCTAGCAGTTCGAAAGCACGTCAAAGAGCAAGTAGATAAATAGGTACCACTCCGGCGGGAAGCTAAACGGCATTTCCGTGCGCTCTGGTTTCTGTCACAGTGTTCCGTTGTGCCAGAAGGGTTTAGTCATGCTGCCCACATGACCTGGAAAGCTGTCTGTGGACAAATGCCGGCTCCATCGGCCTGAAGCCCTTGAGACTTCCTTTTAAGTTTTGGAGTACCACTGCATCAACTGGTATAACAAAAAGGCAGCAGAGACACCTTCTTCTTCCCAAAGGAGCAAGAATCCACACACTAATTTAGCAATAGGTACCTGCCCCCCAAGGGACACGGGTGGCGCTGGGGTCTAAACCACAGAGCCTAGGACTTGCTGGTCAGAAAGTTGGCGTTTCGAATCCCCGCGATGGGGTGAGCTCCCGTTGCTTGGTCCCTACTCCTGCCAACCTAGCAGTTTGAAAGCATGTCAAAGTGCAAGTAGATAAATAGGTACCACTCCAGCAGGAAGGTAAAGGGCGTTTCTGTGCGCTGCTCTGGTTTCACCAGAAGCAGCTTAGTCATGCTAGCCACATGACCCGGAAAAACTGCCTGCAGACAAACGCCGGCTCCCTTGGCCAGTAAAGCGAGATGAGCATCCAACCCCAGAGTCATTTGCGACTGGACTTAACACATGCATATACTAACATACATACATGTGCATACACTGTTTGTTAATATATATGTGTTTTCCATTGCAGCCAATAGCTGGATCCTAACACAGTTTGACATCACATCAAAATGTAATGATATATAATGCAATATTAAGCTGATATTGGAGGCAGGTATATTGACTCAAGTTATTAAAGCTATAGTGAAATTTTGTACACATGCAATGATGGATCTAAGAGAGTTCAGTGACATTTTAAAAGATGTGATCTCTGATAGGTAGAATGGTGGAAATTGGCATTTATTAGCGAGGATCATCACTGAAGGAGGATCTCCAAGCTCTCCAAGATCTCAGTCAGACACCTTTCCCGTTTACCATTTCATTTAACTGGAAATGCTAGAGGTTTAACATACAGGATGCCATGAAAAATAGGCCGCCTGTTTGCTGCTATCTGTATACTAATAGGTTCCAAACTGCATAGCTATCCATGAGTCATTCCAGAACCTGCATGACTTATGCAGTTAACTACTTCCCTATTTTGTCTGCAGGAAACAATCTCAACATGCTCAAGGCTCATTGAAGAGTTTATAAGAGACTTGAAGGGTCTCTGACTAACATTACAGCAATGTGCAAAATTTAATCCATACATGGTAGTTATTAGAAACTGACTTGCTACATTTTTTCATAGAATTTATAAGCAAAAAGTGTACTTTGCTAGTTCTCTTTAAGTGCATTGTATTGTATATCCTTTGCTGTAAGGAACATAGCACTATGAGCTTATGAAAATATAGAATATATAAAGGACAACCCAAAACCTTTTATTTAAAATCACTCATGCCAGGGATGGGAAAACCAGCCATTTTGCTTTCCCCCCTATTCCCCCCCCCCCCAGTTCTTTAGTCAGTTCATCCCATTACTATATCAGTTTGTGATTTTATTAAAAATATATGTGTGAAAATCCATATACATTTTTGTGCATATCTCTAATAATGTATTAAGCAAATCTGAATGCATTATTTTCACTAATTTTGAGCGCAAAATCAAAAATATGCTTTTTTGGTTGGAGAACTGTATAGCAAAATTCAGAGAGGGACAGCTGTGTTTTGGTTTGTGTATTGGTCAAGGGACTGCAAATTAGGTAGGTTCACATGAAATGCTAACTGAACAAATTTCTCCTTCTTTCCATGCCTATAAAAGGAACTTTAAAGAAAATAAAACACTTGAGGACTTCAACAAATGAACCTTACTTTTTTCTCCTTGTTGTATTTGTCAAAAATCTCCTGTGCTTTTTCTTCACCACCATCAGTAAATAACATTATAATCTTGTTGCAGTTAGCTCTGAAGACACTGTGGCTGTGCTGGAAGAGATAAAGACAGGCATTTTTGTTTGTTTATTTATTTCACAAAATTTATATGCCATTTGATTGTAATAAAACCTCAAAGTGGTTTGCAAAATGATTCCAGTTATGATTCATCAAACAAAATAACGAAATGTTCAGTGGTGTAATGCAACCCTCAGAAACAAATTTCTAAAGGGGGCTTTTCCATATATTGCAACTTTCACATTGTTAGGTATATAAATGGGCATGTGAAACAAGCACTTCATTATTTTTTTGTGATTTACACATACACCACCCAACATTTTTGCCAAAGACAGCAGGCAAATTGTTTGGGGGCTCTCCTATTTAGAGTGTTTGACTTACTGTGTACATTGGCTTCCACATGGAAGACTATGAAGTAGTTCATTTTGCAAGCCCAATGAGGGAAATTTCTTATTTCGCGATTGGATGAATAGTTTGACTGAAAGGTGACTGAGAAAAATAGGTCAAAGTGCTCCCTCCCACTCTTGAACTCCACACACCTCAGGGGGGGAGTAGCTGTCCTGACCTCCATTCTAATCATGTACATATTGGGTTGGATCCAGCTTAGCCATAATGGACCCAGTGTAATGGATGACTATGATAATTATGAGTGACTAAATTAAGTTCCACTGGTTTAAGTGAATCTCCTCTAAATTTAATGAAGTCTGGCTCCAATACAGTGCCTATCCACATAATTTAGTGGATATTAGGTGGGGTAGACCAGTAGCAATGGAACCCAGGTGGCGCTGTGAGTTAAACCACAGAGCCTAGGACTTGCTGATCAGAAGGTTGGCAGTTCGAATCCCTGCGACGGAGTGAGCTCCCGTTGCTCGGTCCCAGCTCCTGCCAACTTAGCAGTTCGAAAACACGTCATAGTGCAAGTAGATAAATAGGTACCGCTCCGGCGGGAAGGTAAACGGCGTTTCCGTGTGCTGCTCTGGTTCACCAGAAGCGGCTTAGTCATGCTGGCCACATGACCCGGAAGCTGTACGCCAGCTCTCTCGGCCAGTAAAGTGAGATGAGCGCCGCAACCCCAGAGTCGGCCACAACTGGACCTAATGGTCCGGGGTCCCTTTACCTTACTTTAGACCAGTAGCAATAGCAGCCAGCAGGGTAGAGTTGCTCACCTGGCTTCTTAATGCAGAAATCGCTGCTGGTAACTGAGGAGGAAGCTTGCAGCAATGAGGAGATCGGCGCAGTCATTTGCAACAACAGAGCCAATCAGATGCTTCCAGTACTGTACCTGCAGTGCACCAACCTCCCTGCTGCCCCCGTCTCCCTCTTGGTTATCATCAGGAAGCCAGGTGAGAAACCCCACCCCACCAGCCACTACTACCAGGGTGGTCCAGTTGAAATCTCTGTTCAGCCATGAAGATGACTGGGTAACCTGGGTGAGTCACTCGCTTTCAGTCGAACATACTTCACAGAGCTGTTGTGAGGGTAAAAGTGGGGAGATGCCAGCCAGAGAGGAAGGGACAAAAATGTAGATAAATAAAACTGTAAACCAGCTACTTATTGATTAACCAATGATATGACTATCTATTCATTACTATGGAGAAAAATATTAAATTCTACTTCTGAATTAAGAACTTATGCTTAGTACCAATATGTCTGCTATTTAAGATTTTCCACTTAAATCAGGGGTAGGGAACCTATCTATGGCTTCCAGGTGTTGCTGGACTTCTATCCCCACCAGTCCTGATCACTGGGCTTGGCAGCTGGGCTGATGGGAGCTGGACTCCAGGTTCCCCATCCTTGATTTAAGTATCACTTTACCAAATAAATGTGAATAAAGAAACCCCAAACCTTTATATTAAGAACGCTAGCACAGTGGTTCTGATTCAGAAATAAAACATTCATGGAGAAATAAAAAATGCATGGAGGTTCCAACTTGCAATATATTACTTTGGACGTCTGACAATATAAAATAAATAAAAGGGGGAAATTCTGCATTGACATCAACTGTGCTGCATAAACCCATAAAAAGGGGACTTGTCCTGCAAATCACATTGATTTGAGTAAATTTTAGGCTGTAATTTATGGAGGCATCACCTTTCTGGGGACATAAGAACATGGCTAGGTTCATTTACAATATATTTAAGTAGTATTTTGAATGTGACTTACCGATCAAGTAATCAGCACATGTAAAATGATTTACTAAGTGTGTATTCACCCTTTACTTTACTGTTGGATCTACTGTAGACATAGGCTTCTATTCCTGCATAGTTCAAAGTTGACCCAAACAGTTTAATAATATTAAATTACTGGAAGATCCAACACTAGATTTCTGTTTTCTCCATAAACTGTTTAGGAATAATGAGTAGCTATGTATCTCTTCCTGGTCAGATGCTACTGAGTAGGGTGTCCATTTCAAAAGTAGCATAATTGCCTTGCACCTTTACTCAACACAAGAGAAAATGGGGAAACCACAACTCTTCTTTTCCTCTTGTGGACAACAGCAATGGTTTATTCCCCATGTAGGAACCAAAGTGCTGAGTGCTTTACAGCTTGAGTGAGAGTAATGCAGTTTTAAAAGAGAGTTGCTTAAGCACATCTTAAGAAAATAATTTGAAATGTCAACTTAAATCCTGTGAACAGTAGCTTGGTACACATCTTTAATGCATGGGGAATTTGCTATTGATCCTAAAGAAGAAAATTCTGCTGAAGCACTTGATACTTTATAAAATTATCTTATTTAAAATTACAACAGGCTTGCAAAGTGATTAGGAGGGAACATCCTCCTCCAGTTATCACTGCAAAAATTAAATTGAACTGCCAAAGCAAAAGTTTATTATTCCAAAGAAGGTTTTCTTTGTCGATGTGTGGAGGAACAGTGGGTAGCAAAATGACTCACAAACAACCTTATTCCTTTTAAACTCACCCTTTTAATGGCTTTATTAAAAATACTTATTTTAACTCTGCTATATATTTTGAAAGCAATTTTCTCCTAGATGAGAAGAAAATAACTCTTTTAACACATTAGGATGACTAAAAATAACTGCCAGCTGCAGTGTTTTGCATTTATGTTTAATGCAGGCATTTAGGATTATTTAAAACAATTTGGTTATCAGAGGCAATGGAAAGGGCTGTATTGCTTTGCTTAAATCATAAACATACATGTGGACGCCACCATTTGTATTGCTCTTGTTAAGGTTGGTAACACTTATTATATCATCATGGGCGCTCGCTTTCATTTTTCCAGACCATACAGCACTCCCTATTAGTGAGCCTTGAAACTGACCACAGATGTTTCCTCCCCACTTTTTAATGAACAGCTACACATGCTTATCGTTCACATACTACCTTAATTCACACAAACGTCCCTGCAAAACTATTCATGTATATTCCTACACAGGGACGCGGACTTAGAAAAAATATTGGGGGGGCCCGGGAAAGCTCATGAATAATAAATAAGCTCATGAATATGCAAATAAAGTGGCTCCGGCCCTAAATAGGGCAAGCCACGCCCCCCCAGCCAGCCGATTGGCTGGCTGGGAGGTGTGGCCAGTCGGGATTCCCCTGTTCTCGCGGGATTTCCGGCCGGGGCTCTCCGATTAGGGCGCGCGGCTGGCTGGCTGGCGAAGGAGCAGGTGGGGAGGAGGCGGGGGACGGCGGCGGCGCTCTGCTGGAAGGGCGCCCGCCCGAGATTATTGGGGGGGCTGAGCCCCCCAAAAAAATTTTTTGAGGGGGCTCGAGCCCCCTCAAGCCCCATGGAGTCGGCGCCTATGTTCCTACAGAACATTTTGTGGGACAAGGCCCATGCCTGGACATCCCTACTGGCGCAAGCTGTTCTTGCTCCCTTGGTTCCTGCTTACATAAGCTCCTTCTGCTGTTCTATTGCTTTGAAGCAGCTGCACTTAGTGTTAACAACAAATACATCTTGGGGCTAATCCATCATCACTTTTGAACTTAATTCTCCTGCCTCTTCATCTTCATTATTTCCTAACTCTCCAAATTGTGCTCAGGAAAGTTACAAAGCGCTAAGAAGAGAAAATGAGCCCGCCTCACCCCCGCCCAGGTTCTCGACACTCATGGGCCTCTCACAATGACGAAGCCTCGTCTAATGGAAGGACAGCAGCTTAAAAGGGCAGTGAATGGCTTCTGTAAATAGATCAGGCTGCTTTTTTTCTGATCCTTCCTCCAATCACTGCAGCTGCAGAAATGTCATTATAGTCAGCAACATCACATCAGCCCACACACTGATAGAAAAGTGGGAAGGAGAGATAGGGGTTGGGGAAGGTAGGCAAATTGCCTTCATTTAAATGTAATTTTTCTTACTAGGATTCTCATTCTTCACCCCACCCCCAGTGCGAAAGAGAGATGTTTGTTCTTAAACATCCACATATGCGGATCAGAAAACTATGGCTCAGTCAAGTCTCAGAGGTACATTTATTTTTGGCTTAATAACATTTGTTTTTTTATCATTCACACTTCCCGTTTGCTTCAGAAAAAGACACCAGATTACCTAAGGAAACTATGGACTGGAAACAGAGGGACTCCTCTGCTAGGATATATCTGTTAGCAAAATACCATCAAGGGGAAAAGGGGGGAAACTCTTGTTCAGTAATAGCAATGCATTCTGTCAGCATAGTACAACCGTATGAACTTCATATGAACCATATGAAGGGAGCAGATTGCTCACACTTACATTTAGCAGCTGTTCAAAGGCGTAACTAAAGCCTTTTTTATAATCGGTGATCCCTTTTGCTGAGATTTTATTGACGGCTTCTTTCAGCTTCTTCTTATTTCTCACGTTAGCTTGTACAAGGTGGTTGAAGCAACTGACATTCTGAGCATTTTCATTGAACTAAAAAAAAAAGGAAAAAGAGCAAAGGAAAAACTGCTCAATAAAGTGCATATAAAGGGTATACTGTAGGGCTGTAACTTCCAGGATGCATTTGGAATGGGTATGGTGATGAGAAAAGTCACACACAAACACAGAGAGTTATCTATCTCCATCAACTGTGTCCTTTGGAAGGATTCAAAAATCTGCTTATGTTCATATAAGTACATTAGTATTTTGGACTACACCCCACCCCTCTTTGAGCTGACCAAAAACTACTACATCCCAAACTACTTCTGAATTCTTGAATCAAAGTTGGCAGCTTTCCAAATGACTTCTTGAGATCACGTATACATAGTGCTGTAACATGTAACATAACTTACCAAAATATGCCACATCGCAAACTGCTACTAAAATGGCCCAGCTTCAGAAGCCGTTTGCATGGGTGTCATGGACTGGCTGGGAGGAACCCCTAGGGAAAGAAGGCTCGGAGTCTGGGGACTGGTGGTGGGACAATGATGAGTGGCCAGAGGGAGAAGAGAGAGCAGACTAGGAAGAGGTGTCAGAAGCCGAAGAGGTAACAGGGTTTAGTGAGCAGGAAGACACTGTGAAAGAGAACAGTCCGGAATCAGAAGCAGAAGAGGAGGGAGGGGGCAAAGAGGCAGAGATGAGGCAGGCTGCTGAAGAAGGCAGGGGGTCTCTCCCTCCTGCTGTGACCAACTCCCCTCCTCTCTACTCTCCCAGAACCAGGAGAGGTATGAAGAAGGCAGAGCAAAGACAGATAAGGTGATGAAGTCTCAGATTCCTTGGGAAGGACATGGGGAAGGAGGCGGCTTAGGGAACTGTGGGAAGGCAGGGACCTTCAGTCCTCACAGCTGCCTTATTGGGGCAAGATCTAGAGTTGCTGTGCTCACTAGGCTTGAGCTGTTTTGTTCTTTGAATAAAGAGTTACCTTCACTGACACCTTGTGAGTTATTCCTGACCTGCTCTTGACAATGGGGGAGAGTGTGCTATTGTCTGAAAACATTAAATCCTCCTTAGGCTCAGTGAACTTGTTGCACAGTTCTTTGGATTCAAGTGTCAATAAATCAACCATAATTCAACCAATGTAGAACAGGTTTCGCTGGGTTATAACTAAATCCAAGCATCACCCAGCAGTCTGGAATATGCTGATTGACATTCCTGGTGAATGTGACAAAAGAAGCCTGGTTTTCTAAGAGATAAAACAATCAGGTTAACATTCTCCCCCAAGGACAAGTTACACGGTGGATATTTCCAAGGTCCTGAAGGTCAGGAAATGATTGACAACCATGGCTGTAGGGAGGAAACATAATTCAGGGTTATATTTAATTAATGTGAACTGCAACACACACACACACACACACACTACTTAGCTCACAGGAGTACTTCAAGTATAAAAGCCTCTGGCCTGCCCTGCAAACTGTCCAGTCCTCCCTCTAGTAGCAATAATATCACAATTAAAATAATTTGCTGCCCAAGCCGTGCCAACAATATGACATCCACACAAACGTTTCAGAGTTTGGAGTCGGCTTCACATCAACTGAACAAATTCACCCTCCATTCCTAGTTCATGCCCATAAAAGGAACTTTAAAGGACATAAAATACTTAGGAACTTCAGTAAGTGAAACTTACTTTTTTTTCTTTGTATTTGTCCAAAATCTGTGCTTTTTCTTCACTGTTGTTGGTATATAGCATTATCATCTGTGGAACTGTCTCCCCTGGGAGGCTTGCCTGGAGCCTTGGCTACGCATCTTTAGGCTCCAGGCAAAAACACTCCTCTTCTCCCAGACCTTTGGCTAATTAAGTGGTCTATGGCCTGTTAATTGGGAGGGAGCATGGTTTTTGTTTGTTACTATGTTATGTATTTGGGGGTTTTATACTGTAAACTACCTGTGATCCTCGGATGAAGGGCGGTATAGAAATTTAATAAATTCATCAACCTCATCCTCTTGTTATATTGCTTTATCGCTCTGTGTGCTGGCAGGGTGGCACAGGCAGAGATCCCCAATGCCACAAATCCCTACCAGTCCCTGAGAAGGAGCAGGGCAGGGGCAAGGCAACAGGGAGCTCAACGTGGTGCCAGTTCAGCAATGAAAACATTGGATTGACTCCACAGCTGTGCTTTCACTGTATCAAGCTCCTTGCTGCCTTGCTCCCTCCAGGAAGGAACCACCAGCAATGTGCAGAATTGGGAAGACATTAAGGCTCACAGGGAGGCTGGTCCATTAGGGTTCACGAGGCACTGCGCCACCAAGCTCAATCTGCCCTCTACCAGCTTGCCTTCTGACAATCAGTCCAGGAGGTGGCACTGCCTTTCCATTTCCACGGCCTTATTTTCAGTTTTGCCCTTGTAGAATTGGTTGACTCTGCCTCTCAATGACTCCAGCTCAGAGTGTCATTGGCCTCCCCACTTTCTACCTTCCTAGTCCCAATGGACACCAATCACCACTGATGATAAGAGAAAGGACTACTGGGTGCATGGTAGAAGGGTAGAGGAGCTGGTCTGAACCTGGTGGTGTATGGCGTATGTTGAGTAGCTGGAAGCCCCCTTCAGGTGTGTTCCATGCGACCCACAACCATATGGTGAAAGAGAGTGGCAGCTGCACCCCTCGGCTCTGCTCCCCAGTCACAGCCTTGATGGTCTTCCACCCCACAATGAGGAGAAAGGTGCTTGTTCTACACATTGTGGGTGACCCCCTCTCCCATGATTTAGAGCCCTATGTGGAGCAGCTCCCCAATGTGTGGGTGGTGTGGCCATGACAGTCATGGAGGAATCACTGGGTGCGGCTCCGTTCTCTTCCTCCATGGGATTATGACTGCACAGGGGAGAATGACTGAAGGCTCTGGTGTCTTTGTGGGTCCAAGTAAAACATACAGAACCTTTCAGCCTGGTTAGAAATAAACTCACCAGCCACATATTCATAAACTATCACAACACACTGCTAGATCCTGTATTTTATTATATCTGGAATAATAAAATGTTGCAGCCTGCCCTTATGGTGAAGGTTAATCATCATCACCTCTGCCTTCACCATCCATCCCCATCCTTACTCATTCAGAAGTACATACAAAGAGATGTGTTAAAACTTATATACTACAACTTTCCTCCATAGAGCAAAATATGACATACATGGATTGAGGAAATCCTGTGATATTGATAGGGAGAGAGATTCAGATTTGCCCAAAGCCACCCAAAATCTCCAAGTGAGAACACAAAAACATACCTCCTTGATTCATGGCCAGTACTCTATTCATTACATCTGTTACTAGGTACTGAGTCATTCAACATCCTTTTAAAAAAAAAATAAGCAACTTTTCTCACCATCAAATAATGCAGCTTGCTATGAAGCTATCTAACCCCTATACCACACACAAAGCGTAATACCACACAGCCTTGCAAGAACTGCCTGCCAAGAAACATAGTTTTCTAATAAAACTAATAACGCATTCAGACTAGAAACCGGCCAGCTACAGTAGTGATCCAGCCAGTAATCTCTATGTATATAAGATGATAGGGACGCAGGTGGCGCTGTGGTCTAAACCACTGAGCCTCTTGGGCTTGCCGATCAGAAGGTCGGCGGTTCGAATCCCCACGACGGGGTGAGCTTCCGTTGTTCGGTCTTAGCTCCTGCCAACCTAGCAGTTCGAAAGCACATCAAAGTGCAACTAGATAAATAGGTACTGCTCCAGCAGGAAGGTAAATGGTGTTTCTGTGTGCTGCTCTGGTTTGCCAGAAGCAGCTTAGTCATGCTGGCCACATGACCTGGAAGCTGTACACCAGCTCACTCGGCCAATAAAGCGAGATGAGCGCCGCAACCCCAGAGTCGTCCGCGACTGGACCTAACGGTCAGGGGTCCCTTTACCTTTACCTAGATAAGATGTTATTGAAGTAACAAATGAGATGCTGTTATTGATTTTGTTCCTTCTCATATGGAGATCCTCTTTAAACTGAGTGATTCACATATATCAAGGCAATTTGGGAGAGAGGAGGCCTTAATGCTCTAGTGCTACACAACCTTCATTAGGGAAAACACGATAAAATTCAATTAATAAATTAGTATTTGCCTATTAGCCCTATGATACACGCAGAATTGTTGCTTTTCTAGCTTCAGACACTAGGTGGCAATATAGTAAAATAAGTATGCCATCCCAAAGCACTGCTCTAAGGGAACATTTTTATTTCCTTTTTACTTAGGGTGTATTTTGAACCTTGAAATCATCTGGACTCAGTCCCAGATCCCATTTTCCAGTAATAGGGGAAGGAATAATAATACAACAGTGCATTTGATCATGTGTAGATGGCAAAGATACTATGCAGAACAATACCTGAGATTAGGAGGCAGGCCTCTAAGTTTCCATTTTATGACTTTGCCCCATTTATATTACCTGGACTGTTGTGTTTGGTCCCACACATGACATTCCTGGTAATCTTTTGCCCATGTGAATCAGACTATGTAGTGAGCAATATGCATAACCATAAAGGAGATTCAACAAACAAATGTCTCGTGTCTACAATGTAGTGGGGATGCACAAAACGAAACCCTTTCGATCTCTCGATCTCCCAATAGTGATTTTTTTTTATTTTTTGTTAAGTAAGTTGTTCCAATAGCAGCCTCTAATGATAGGCTTAACAATACCAATTTTATCCGATTAATACAATTATTAATGCTAGTTATTCCAATGTCAAATTATAGAATTTAATCAAACTGGCCTCCCCATGTGCTAGATTTGATGACTTCAGTCTTCTACATTTTTCCACTCCATTCCATTTGGATATAATAATCCCTTATATAATAGCTACAATCTTTTGATTTCATTTGTGTTGGTATATTAGGTGATTTATAATATTTCTTTCCTGCATGTGACAGTTTTTCCCCATGGTGTTTTCTCATACATATGTTATATCCGTGGTTCCCAATGTGGGGCACACACCCCACGGGGGAGGGAGGTGCAATTTGATTTTTAAGGGGGGCAATTCAAGAATGAGTTAGATCAAGTTAATGGCTTTCTCCACAAGAATAGTTCACTTTTTGAATAATAAGAATTATATGTCATGGGGGGGGGGAATCAGGATTTTATAGATGCTTATGTGGGGCATGGCCAAAAAAGGTTGGGAACCACTGTGCTATATCCTTCATTCCTACAACTGTTGATGGGTCCCATCATGCCTTGGGAGAAGCAGTTATCTCAGTTTCCAAAAGTCACTGCAGCACTTGGTCCCATGATTTGGCTTCCAATAAACAAGCTGTCTTCACCATTATTCCAGCCTAGGAACAATGGTCTGAATCCAGACTGCAAATAGTTAATCCAAAAACTTCTATTCCCACAGTTTTTCGTCCCTGCTGCTGACTTATGGACAATTGTCGTTATCTCAAACATATTACTTTGTGGATAATGGAGGTTAAGGAGAACTTGCTCCATATTTTGAAAGCGTAGCATTCCTACCCTCCCTTCCCTCTCAGTTCCTTTCTCTCTCACACACAGTTCCAGTTTTGTAAATTCTCTATTTATATCCCAATTTCTTCCCTCTTCACTTGTACAGTGTTGTTGTTTTTTTAAAACTTGCATTCCAGGGAGGGGTGCAGTATCATAAATGCAGAGAAAAACTATGATATGAGCAAACTCTGGGCTCCCCCTCCCCCATTGTTTCTTCCACCAAATGAAATCCACTCTCAATCCAAACCTTTTAAATCCTTGTAGCTGGGTTCGTTTTTGCAGTTTCTTATCTCATCATTTATAGCACGCGCCTGTACTTTACTCCATTTTTTAAAAGCAACAACAACAACAACCCAATTAGCAGGGTAACCTGTGCTTCCAGGAACAGGATCGGGGGTTGCGGCAGCTGGAGTGCTCCATGCACCCAGTGCCTTTGCCTGCCCTTGCATTCCATGGGAAAGCGAGTGTCAGACTACCAGGCAAATTCCCGGTGAGAGCCAGGTTCCTTTTCCAATCAAAGAGAATGCAGAAAGTGCTATTCCCCCATCATTTTCTGTTTGTCTGTCTCTGCGGTGTTGGGAGAGGCATCCATCCCCTGGCACACAGGAATCAGGAAGCCACAGCTAAGAACAGTATGAAAATAAAGGTTTAAATGCAAATAGAAAAGACAGATATATTTTTATCCAGCTGGAAAAGGCTGTCATTTTTTAAAAGTCAAACAAAATACCGCACTAATAGATGTGCAGTACACATTTTGCTGCATTTTATGATTTTTAAATTAATTTTAGTATATTTTAAAATGTATTTTAAAATTTGCACAGTTTTAGGCATTTTGTGCATTTTTTGAGGGACTGTTATGCTTTGGTTTAAGCATCACTGTGGGGTGTGAGGATCAGTTTGATTCATTTTGAAATAAACAGTAAAAAAAATAAAAAATCCTTGAGCATCTCTGTATGCAAAATATTTGCTTGTAATGTTCCTACAGCATCAGGAGAACTGGACACCAGTACAGTATAACAATCCCATTCTAAAGTCTTCATGGTGCAGAAAATCTAGGGTTTAAGAGGCCATCTAGAATAGCTGAATAAGGGAAGCAAATTGTGCTTTGGTGTGTAAATGCCTTCCAGCAGATGTCATCAAAACGGGAGGAAATCCTGTCTCTTTAAACTTATTCAAAAGGAGCATATTGCTACATCTCTGGGAAGAAAGAAATTTGAAATTATATTGCCAGCGTGTTGCCAGCCTAATCAGATTTTGCTGCAGCCGACTTTTCAATCTACCAAGGGTTGTTGCTGTCTTGCTCTTACCGCCCCGGCTAAAGCAGCTTGGTGACCCAGATGTATCCATACATAATAAATGAGCAGTGGTGAAATAGATCTTAATTCCAAGCGGCTTTCCCTTGTAACTAAATCCAGCTTTGGCATTTTCCTTTGTCTGTGCTGTGTGTTCAGTAATAGGATTTAAGGGTTAATTCTTAAAAGGAGCTAAGGCAGAATACTACCAGTATTTCTAAAAGCCTGTATGGACTGAAGCAGCCAGATAGTGCTACTATTTGTCAAAGTCCTTTTGGAGAACAGAAGGGGAAAGTGTGCCCACTGCAATTCAGACTCTAACAGGCAATCCAAATCATTGAACCATCATGAAAAAGCACTGTGTTGGATCCAGCCAAGTGAAAAATGGCGGAGGATATTTTGAAGAACGTTCTGCAAAGTGACCTCAGAAAAAACCTTCTGAGACATTTTAGCTCAACTCTAGATCAACCCAGAGGATTGAAGGACGAGCCTTGCCCAGGTAGGTGGGTCGGTGAAGCTAGGAGACAAGGGCTACAAGCACAGTGCTCTTGTTCCTTACCTCTGATAGAAGAAGGACAGATCTCCTAGGACACAATCCCTGGAGAAAGCAATCTCAAGCCATGACATCTATTCCCACCTCGGTGGCTGAAAATTGTGACCAGAATCCCATCAATGCGAGATTATAAACCTCTAAAAATAAGCTGCATAGAACCCATAGAATCCCGAATGGGATATTACACATATTACACACACACACACACACACACACACACACACACACACACACACAGGTCTTTACTTTTCCTTTGGAACTCCAAGCCAAGTTGTCAGATTGGAACAGTATCACTCTATGCACAATCAGCCAAACACCACCTTCCCAAAGCATTTTTATATACAGAGAAAAGCAGGCACAGCTAATAGTGACTTTGGGCAATTCTTTGTGGTGGGGAAATAGGAAGAGTGAGCAAGTTGCACTTCCTACATCAGGGTAGGCAACCTAAGGCCCGGGGGCCAGATGCGGCCCAATAGCCTTCTCAATCCACAGACAGTCCGGGAATCAGCATGTTTTTACATGAGTAGATGTGTCCTTTTATTTAAAATGCATCTCTGGGTTATTTGTGAGGCATAGGAATTCGTTCATATATTTTTTTTCAAAATATAGTCTGGCCCACCACATGGTCTGAGGGGCGGTGGACCGGCCCATGGCTGAAAAAGGTTGCTGACCCCTGTCCTACATGCCCGGTGCAATGTCTGAAGAGGTGCCTGCAGGAGGAGATATCCAAACTGATTCTTCAGAAAACTGATTCTCCAGAAACTGCACATCTTCCTCATGCAAGCTCAATTTTTAAAGTTACACAAAAGTGCCACAAAATCAGGACTTGTGCCTCCTTTGCCCGCACCCTTGCCAAGTTAGCACCTGAAGAAGAAGAAGAAGAAGAAGAGTTTGGATTTGATATCCCGCCTTTCACTCCCTTTAAGGAGTCTCAAAGCGGCTAACATTCTCCTTTCCCTTCCTCCCCCACGACAAACACTCTGTGAGGTGAGTGGGGCTGAGAGACTTCAGAGAAGTGTGACTGCCCCAAGGTCACCCAGCAGCTGCAGGTGGTGGAGCGGAGATGCGAACCTGGTTCCCCAGATTACGTGACTACCGCTCTTAACCACTACACCACACTGGCTCTGAAGCCACTCACAGCAATGCATTTTCAGTTTCCCTAAATCAAACAAGTTTCCACTTCTCCAGAGCAATGTATCTTTATTTCAGGATCCCAAACTGCAAAGGCGACTTCGCATCTTAAACAGACCATGAGCTTAAGACCTTTAATTTGTCAACAGTGCTCTTTCTATGGTGCTGACTCCCCCATCTCCACCAACATCTCCCATGTGCCTTGCAGGCTTAAACGTGAAGTTCATTTCTCTGGAAACCACAGCCTACCCACAATCATAAACAAATTATACTCTCTCTGTCAACATGAGAAACCAAGTCTCTAAATCATAGCATGCTGGGATTGAATTGCAACCCCTATCATCTACCACTTACAGCTATCAAAGCATATAACTGGATTAGTGGGGAAACAGCTGTATTGCGCACACATTTAAGCTCTTTTAAACAGCAGGCTCCCTTTCGGTAACAAAGCACACCACTTCAGATAGCAGAAATGCAAATTCCATGGGAAATTAGAACATATTAATCCCTGACAGTCTTTACATGGCTTAAATACCTCCTGCAGCCCTTTCCTCCCTGGAAATAAATTGCAAGGACTCCATAAAAAAAATATGACTAAAGTGATTAAAGCACCTACGACTCCCACCGCAACCCCAACCCCATTCCCTGGGAATTTTGACTAAACCTGGCATGGCTGATTAAATCACCATCACTTATGAAACGAAGGATATGTGAAAATCCCAGTCAGTCAGGTACTGGCACGATCATCAAGGTTATATTTGTTAAGAGGATGGAATATGAGTAGACTTCATATCTCATTTCTGGTGCATCTTATTATTTAGATTAACAGTTTACATTATGAGCAGGATCGTGTACATTCTGTGACTCAATGCAAGTACAAATGTCAAATTCCCTCTTTGGAAGGCTGCTACTTGTGACACCCTTTTCGTTAGCAGCTGGGTGGGTGGGTGGGTGGACGCGCAAATTGGGTTTCCACATATTAAGTGTTGGGGCTGGTGTTCTGGAGACTAGTTCAGCAGGACAACAGGGATAGACAGAATGCACTCTGTGACAAAACAATAAGTCACTGAGGGGCCGGGGCCATAAGCACCAACTCCTAGGGACCGAGGCACTTTGGCCCCCAATGCTTATTTTAGGGGGCAGCCCCCCAAAGTTCAGAGGGCAGAGGAGGGAACAGCAAAGCTTTGGTGGCCAGCGGCTTCTCCTCCTACGCATGGGGGAGGCACAGGGGAAGCAGCCCCTCGCTGGTAGTGCAGCAGCAGGAGGAGGAAGAGGAGACCAATACTGAAGCCGAAGAAGAAGAAGAGGAGGAGGAGGAGGAGGAGGAGGAGGAGGAGGAGGAGGAGTTTGGATCTGATATCCCACCTTATCACTACCCAAAGGAGTCTCAAAGCGGCTAACATTCTCCTTTCCCTTCCTCCCCCACAACAAACACTCTGTGAGGTGAGTGGGGCTGAGAGACTTCACAGAAGTGTGACTGGCCCAAGGTCACCCAGCAGCTGCATGTGGAGGAGCGGGGAAGTGAACCCCATTCACCAGATTATGAGTCTACTGCTCTTAACCACTACGCCACACTGTCTCTCAGTGTAGCTCAGTGGTTGGCAGTTCCTGCTGCTGCTGCCACTGGCCGGGGGCAGCTTCCCCTGTCTTTCCCTTGCACAGAAGAGGGAGGACAGGGGCTGCCAGCCACTGGAGCCATGCCGCTGCCACATTGGGCTCGGACCCCATCTCTTAACAATATCACGTGTATGACATGAGGACATAACGTCAGGCCCTCACATTCTTTTTTCAGAAGTTGGCGTCTCTAGTCAGGACAACATCTGTAACCTCATAGGTGGGAGCCCTACTGGCCCCTAACGACGCCTGGCCCCTGCAAAGTTGGAAGCTGCAATGATGGTCCCATGACCATCTGTGGTAGAAGTGCTGCAACACTGCCAAAAGTGGTCTGCCTGCTTCTGGCAAAGCTGCAACAGCATTACGGAGTGAGAGGCCTCTGGGTCCCGATACTGGAGTGCCCCGTTTTAGGCCTATAGAGCACAAAGCATGCAAGCATGTTGGTTGTGAACAGCATAGGCACCTCAGAAACAACACAATACCTGGCAGTTGAGATCAGTCTTCCTGGGCACTGTACCAAGAAAAAAAAGGTCAGTTTAAAGACAAGGTGTGCCATTCACAAGCAGCACAAGGAACCAGCATTTTGTATTCTGGTTTCTGATTCTATTGCTTACGGTTGCAAAAGTAGATCTGAAAGTGTGTGGGCAAATGCCTGGTGAAATTTCTGAAGCTGGGGTGGAACAAGTCAAGAAACCTGGGTAGAATCAGAAGGGAAGATCATTTTCTGCTTGCCATTTGCTCCACCCACCATGTTTAAAAGCCATGCTCTTCTGAAATGCCAGGTGTCAATTTTCTACCACACCCACCAGGCGTAAAAGGTTCTGTTCCTATCTCAAGCTTTATCTCATTTTCTGATCAGCTTCCTCCTTTAGCTCTCAGGCTTGTCAGAAAACCTTCCTAGTCGGCAACAGGGATATATTTACAGTGGGCAGAGCTTCTCAGTGGTGGAGCTCGGGGTCTCAAATTTCAGTGGTGTCCTGTATGATGCCAAAATTTGGCATGCCCCACTGCTTCTTGCACTCCATGCTAAATCACAGTTGTGGTGCCCCTGTGGTGTCTCCCAAGGCCCAGTGTGATCGAACTGGTGGAGGCTAAATCTGCCTCTGGTCTTCTTAGCACAGGCATAGGCAAACTCGGCCCTCCAGGTGTTATGGGACTACAACTCCCATCATCCTTAGCTAACAGAACCAGTGGTCAGGGATGATGGGAGTTGTAGTCCCAAAACATCTGGAGGGCTGAGTTTGCCTATGCCTGTCTTAGTAGTTGTGCTCCGTTTCTGGAGCTTCCGTCTTAAGAGGGCTTCCTAAATTCAGCCTTTTATAGTTTGGCAGCTGGATATTCAACAGAAAGAACTGCTTCTGCTGTGCCAATTTTGAGTTCAGCTGATGGTCTTGTTTGCGCTGTTGCATACATTTCTGTGCCCAAAGCAATGAAACTTACTTTCATTAATGCTGTTTTATTAATATTAAGTTTGGTTATAGCAATTAATCAGTTATGGGGGAGAGTGGGGAAGCGGTCTGGAAGGCTTTTGCCATGTAAATTATATATATGAAATATAATAACTGAAGGCTGAAGACGTTTGCCTGCTCTTGCACTGGAATATGTTGAATTTTCCCCAGTCAAAGCAGCAAAATAAAAATAAAAACTACCCTGCAACCAAAATGACTCAGCCAAAGCTATTCTATTTTAGTCGCAATGGCCTGAAGTGGGCCTCCTGGCACCGTCAAGTTCTGCATTTCCATGTCTTGCTGTGGAAAGAGCGCAGAGAGGGGAGATTTCCACTGAAATCTAGTCACCCATGACTACTCCAATCAAATATCATATAATATTTATGGAGCTATGCAAGTTTAAAGCTACGTATTATGTAAATTAAATTGTCAGCATACAATGTTTTCCAAGCTGTTTATGAGGCGATAGCATCCTATTTAGAGGCACGTGTGTAAAACCACCACAAAAGCTGCCATGGGTGGTTGGGCACCTCTCTGTCAGTTTTTATTCTCTCTTGGTTTCATTCTTTGAGACAAAAGTATCGCTGAATCCCATAGCTATGTATTCACTGGAAGAAGCATCTGCCTCAAAGTCAATGACAAAAACACATGCTCATGTACATCATGTCACTTTTTCACTCCATGGAGTGACATAAAATGTATTCTAAGAGTCTTAAAACTCCACTAGGACAAGGGAGCCAATTTCTTTTCCTCAGTGTTCATGAAGAAAAGATCCAGAGAAAGGATCCAGGTAGGTTGCCTTGAAGTATTCAATGGCAATGTTCATGAAGAAAGCCATTCAAAGCAGAAGCAGAGCTATAAATGTTTACAAACAGCAAAAACTGAAGCCATTAATTCTGGTTTCTATCATAATTTATTCTTTCTTAAATTCAGTTGTTCACATTTCCACAGCATTCTTTAAAAAAAAAAAACCTCATGAAAATTAATCAGCACTTGGGTGCAAACGTTTCCTAATAGACATATTTTGAATATACACATTTTTACGAACAATTTGCCTTAATATACAATGGTACCTCTGGTTGCGAACGGGATCCATTCTGGAGGCCCGTTCGCAACATGAAAAGAGTGCAACCTGCAGCTGTGCGTCTGCGCACGCACAGGTTGTGATTCGCCACGTCTGCGCATGCGCATGATGTCATTTTTGCGCTTCTGTGCATGTGTGAGGGGGAACCCGGAAGTAACCCTTTCTGGTACTTCCAGGTCGCCACGGGACGTAACCTGAAAGAACGTAACACGAAGCAAACGTAACATGAGGTATGACTGTAAAGCCTTTTGCATGTTAGTTTTATCAATGTATGCATTTGTATGTATACTTTCCTCTAATATATGCGTTTGGGCATTATTTATTTCTTTATTAAATTTATATCCCACCCTTCCTCCCAAAGCAGCCCAGGGTAGCAAGCGAAGAAACATCTAAAAATAATTCTAACACTGCTCCTCTTCAAGGCACAAACCTGTCTTTTTAATGTTACTCTTAAAGCACCATTCTCATTACTAGTTCTATAGTTATATTAATCATCATTAGCATCAAAAGCTCGGGAGATTCACCAGACTGGACAGCCCTTGCCAGTCATTCTTCTGTGTGAAAAGCACTCAAGAGACACCTCAAAGTACCCTGGAAATGAATCTTGCTGCCATAATTTGCTTAAAAAACAATGTACTTCACACAGTGTGAAGGGTAGATAGGTCTTACCTCTGGCTGCCTCTGGCAATAAATTTTATACAATCCACACAATTCAGAAAAGAACATCTGGATTTGATCTCCATTAATCAGGTATGTGCCACACTTGATGGATGTATTTTGCCTTCCCTCAACATTTCTACAGATGTCTCATCTATATTTCTGAAATATATTTTTAGCCCACCATTTATCAAACGATCCCAGGAAGGATTACAACGTAGTTAAAAACAATTAACAATCCAAAGCAATTAAGAGCAAATAAAACACAACGCTAAACTTCAGACTTTAAAACACTCACGGAGACTCCCTTGGCTTCTAATTGCAGCAGCAGTTAACATCCCATAAATGCATGGGGAAACAAACAAGTCTCTGCCAAAAGCACTGGCACCAGACATATTTCCAGATGAATTGCATTCCATGACCAGTATACTCCCCCCTCCCCCAAGGTATTTCCCTTGTAGGCGGGACAACGCAAAGGAACCCAGGCAGACTGATTTATTCCTTCAGATACCGTGGGCTTGAGTCATTTAGGCTTTATAGTTCAACACTAGTACCTTAATAGGAAGTCAATGGAGATATTGCTGCATCTGTGTTCTATGGTCCCCACTAGCTACCCCAGTCAACATTCTGGCAGTTGTGTTCTAGATTAATTTTAGCTTCCAGGCCATTTCCAAGGACATCCCGACATGAAGTGCGTTGCAATAATCTAAACAGGCAATTATCAGAAAATGGGACAATTTGTAGCAAGTTTATTCCTAACTAGGAGGTGATTAAAAGCACTCGATGCCACTGAAGCCATTTATCTAGTGACAGAGCTCTACCAATGACAGGTAACTGGCAACAACAACAACAACTGTTGACACATTGCTCCATATCTCCTTAGAAGTTTCATAAAGATAATGAGGAACAAAAATGGAAGTCTGTAGGACTACATAGCACAAATGCCATGGGATCAAGAAGAAGTCTGCAAATGCTACTTTCTGGAATTAATCCCACAGATAGCAGCAGTATCACTATTCCTTCAGTTCTTAATACAACAGAGGTGATCCAGCAGGATATCATGTCATGGTCAATGATGTCAGAGACTGCCTGGACAACGAAAAGGGATGGGAGGCACCAGCTGGGAAACCTCTAAGGGAAACCACAAAGGAGGAAGGCTCAGAGCCCAGGGGATTGGTGGTGGGACACCGAAGAGAGGTCAGAAGCAGAAGAGTGGGAGGAGTTGTTGGTTGCTGAAGGGGCAACAGGATTTAGTGGACAGGGAGAACCTGTGACACAGAGCAGTTCCAATACAAAGGCTGAAACAGAGGAGGAGGGTCAGGAGGGCACAGAAGACAACAGGGAGCTTGCCTCTCCTCCTGTGATAAGCTCCCCTCCCCACTTGTGTCCAAGGACACACAGAGTGGTGTGTAGGGCAGAACAGAGATTAGAGATGGCCAGACAAAGTTTGCTTGGGAAACATCTGGCAGAGGAGGAGCCTGAGAGGGGGTTGAGGGTGGGGACCACCAGTCCTGGCAACTGCTCCATGGGGGCAAGACTTAATGGGCAGTGTTGATGAGTTGTATGCTGTTCCTTTAATAAAGAGTTCAAACTCTGCTTCTTGCTTAGTGACCTGAATCTGACTCCAGCCCTGACAGTGATGTCAAAAGCCGTCAAGAGATTTAAGAGAATCATCCCTCTCCCAACAGAAGGCATCTATCTGGATATACAAGGCTATCTCAGTGCTAAAACAAAAACCAGACTGAAAAAAGTCTAAGTAATCCACATGCTATTGGACTTGCTGAGCTATCACCCTCTCAAGCACCTTGTTCAGAAAGGAGATACTCATGAGTGGGTGGTACTTACCACAAACCTCCAGCTCCAAGAAAGGCTTCTTAATGAGTGAATATACCACCACCTCATTCAAAGAAGCAGGCACCACCCCCTGCCACAAGTAATAAATTATCACATATTGGACCCACCCTTATCACTAGATATTCATAGCAACGAAGACGAAAGGTTGGCTGCACCCTTCCCAGAGCCTTGTCCACATCCTCAGACCTCAATAATTGAAACTGATGCTACAAAACCTAACAGGTCTCTAGACCCCTCCAACAGATCTGTAGCAACAGCATTATATTGTATCGATATAGCAAGAACTCTTGATTTTAATATGCAGATTAAGCTCTCAAGTGTTTTAGTGTATGAATAGCTTTAAAAGTAGCGAGGGAGAGAGATACTCACTGAAACAACATTCACAAAATCATCATCGGACAAGGTTTCCAACATCTCAATGACGGATGTTCGGATCAACCTCAGTGTTAATCCACTGACACTGCCACTCCTACAGAACAAAAGAAAGAAAGAAAGAAAGAAAGAAAGAAAGAAAGAAAGAAAGAAAGAAAGAAAGAAAGAAAGTCAATATACAGATAGAAACTTAGGTTTCATAAGACAACTCACATATTGTTTTGCTACCCTAAGGATTTGTGCATATTGCTTTTTTATACCTTATACCTTAAGGCAGGAGCACCATTAATTACAGCACTAGCTAGAAACACTAGCTAGTAGAATCTAGTAGATTCTCATTAAACTTTAGTAAATTACTTTTACCACTACTTAGAAGTGGGCTTGCAGCAACATATCAATGATTTCCATTCAGAGAAGGCAAAGAGCCATCCATGTTTCAGACCTCATATGTGGAGATTTATTAGCAGTATCTTCACAATCAAGTCATGGAATTTGCTGCCAGTGATAGCCTCAAGATGGAATTGGACAGCTTCAAAAGCAGAGTGGACAAATTAATGCAGAAGTCTATTGATGAATATTAATCACATTGGGGAACTTTTTCAGCCTGAGGACGGAACTCTTTTGTAGCCAATTCCATCACAGCGCAGAAAAGTAGTGGCTAAGGTGGCCGTCGATGAAACCGATAGTGCATGGAGCCAGCACACTCTCTCACAGCACATGCAACACACATTGTACACTTATTCATTCTCATTCTCTCTCTCTCTCTCTCTCTCTCTCTCTCTCTCTCTCACACACACACACACACACACACACACACACCCACACCCACACCCACACCCACACACCCACTCACACTCAAAAGAGACAACTAGTCTCTCATTATACCCTCTCTTGCCTGCCACAATAAGAACTTAATAGGAGGTTTTTCTGAAGCCTGACTGGCATGGGGGATAAGATTTGATGTGTGAGGGGATCCACAGTGCGTGAGTTTTCATTGCCCCCCTCTAAAAAAAGCTTTGCCCCCCCCCTCATGGGTAGATCACAGCCAGTGTTTTCATACTGTGAGTAGATCACAGTCTCTTGGGAGTTGGAAGGGCCTGAACTAGAGAAACCCCACCCTTGGTGTAATGAAACCTGAAGGTTCAGAGTCAGTGCATCTGTGAGTAACACTGGATGGGTTACAAACAATGGAGGAGACCTACTGTGAGCTTCAAGTTGTCAAACTAGACTGCTTTTCCATCTGATCATTCAGGGCTCTTGTTTTTACTCACTGAGTATGTAACTGCTGTTAGGAACAGTTAGATTGACCTATGTACTAGCTATCTGTGGCAAAGCTGCACAGAAGGAAAATCTTGCTATAGCAAGTTATTATGGGATATAGAAAAATCATTATAAAAAATACTCTCACACACTGTTTTTTGTTTGCTTGCTTGCTTTGCAATTCAATCTAAAATACACCCAAGAGTAGTCTTTTAAACCGCTCTTAATGAAATGCAAAACGGCACTCCTGGTAATCTTAAATATTTCCACTCAGAGTCTAAAGTGCAATGGCAGTGGCAGGGCAGATGCAGCATCGTTCACTTCAATTTCAAAGACACTTCCATCACTGAAATGAATGGCAACCCCCCCCCCCCACTACACGGACATATTTATCTACCTTTTAAAAGCACCAATTGCAATATGTACCACTGAGACAAAGGGCACCTGAAAATAGCTTTTCATGGCCACCACAAATCTGTGTAGATATAAAGCCTTCGTTCTACACAAACCCCTGTGCACCAGCCTTAACAAAGAAAGTCCTGCAGAGAGAAGAGTGCTACTTCCATCAAACGCAGCCCCCAGACTTTAAAATGCAGAGATCTAACCTCTGAGTCAAACAAAAAACCTTTGAAGCTCAATGAGAGATGCTCTGTGAGAGACGGCAACTCTAAATTTATCCTGACATCATACAGTATTGTTTTCATTGGGACTGCAGAATTAAAACATCTGGTAGAAACACATGAAAAGGCAAATAAACATTTCTGCTTCCTCAATAAAAAACAACTTCTTTAATACCACTGATAACAACATTTTACCTGAAATGTTCACTTATTTGGCTTTTACTTGCTTCCCTTCTAATTCAAAATGTCTTTAAAACACATAGACAGAAAAATGCTGTCTGCCTATGAGTGGAGGATAAATAATGCAGGAGCAATACTTAAGGGGCTTGGAAAGCAGGTGACAACCCAGCAACGCTGAACTGGATCGAGAGATTTGGAATATTGATTTGATTTATTACGGCCATTGGCCCATATCTAAAACAATACATCAAGATTTATCCATAAACAAACAATTTAAACAGTTCCAAGTTAAAACACCCATATAAAACCAATTTTACTTCATTTTTACTTCATTGGTAAAATTTTACTTGGAATATAATTCCAAGCCACAAAGAAGTCTCTTCCCTAAGGATTCCCAACTGGGCTCATTAATTCACCAACAAATCCTCTGCTTTGGTCCCCATCATTTCACACATTTCTCATTTCTCACATATTTCATCACATATGAAAACATATGCCTGCAACATAGGACCAAAATACACTATTTTTTAAAGCAACTTCCACCACTGCAAATTTCTCTCTGTGTGTCAAGCTTTACAATCCTATTTTTGTCCACTAAAATTGCCCCACTGGAAAATAGATATGGGTACTCCTAGCCTTTTGCAGGTAAAAGGCAGTTGGGGGGACATTTCTGAGTGGAAAAGCACTGTTCCTAGCTTCTCACTGACAGCTTTAAATGCTGTTACCAGCTTTTTAAAATGTGCAGAAAAAATACATGCAGCTGCATTTAAGATGTGGGTCACCCCCAATTTAACTGGTTTCTGCTGACACAGATAGCTGTACCAACCTTTTTTGTGTCTATGTGTTGATAAAAATAAAAGTAAAATAGATTTTCATTTAAAAACATTTTCTGGCCTCTTTTCTGTTGTTAAAAAGCCAAACACTTTCCTATCTTCCTGTGTGCACACCTAAATTTTAGGTACTTACGCATCGACTAGAATGAGCATGTCTTTGGGAGATGCAGCACCTTGTATATACCTGAAACAAAAAAAACATATATTTATACATAAGAAAGACTGGAAGTTTTTTTAAAAAAATACCATGCTGATGTTTGATCTGTGTAAGTTCTGGTGCTGAAAACCAGATATTGCTGAATCAAAGAACCTTTGTAGTGTATCCCAGCAGGAAACACATGCAAACATTTCTTTTTCCTTTAGCATTCTTCCTTCGTGGTAAACCACAGGTCAGAAAGCAAGAAGATCTGAAGGTGGTTAGGTACACAATTTTTTCAATTTTTTGCAACAAAAAAAGACAGAAAGCGTTTGATAAAGAGATGCTTATGTCAAGTTTACTAGGTGACCTAGTCCAACAGCTCAACTTAAATAAGATAAACTGCCTTCACTGACCCACACATATACAAATGTTAAGGTGCAAGCTGATGTAGAAGATTTGTGATGAGGCTTTGATGTTTGTTTGTTTTTAAAAAAGATATTTATTAAAGATTTTAAACATTGAATTCCCAAACACATATAAAACCATCACCCAAATACAACAGACAAAGAAAAACAAGAAAAAACAAAGAAAAAAGTAACATATAATAGAAAAGATACGAGATCCAATATTCAACAACCATATTTTCTTAACCTTTTGGACTTCCTCACATCTCCCATTCCTGCGTTCCCAATTATAAAATTATAAGCAGCAAATTATCACCTTGCTTCAACTCCTATCTTGTAATTTTAAAATATTATGTCTCCGACTTTAAATATTTTTATCAGATGCTTAGATACTTAATTTACATAATAATACTCCAAAATTCATCTTTTTCTTAAACATCACATATTCTCATATTTCTTTCAACTAAATTGCTGGTGCCGTGTTGTTTTCAGACCTGCATCCTTGTTAACACTCATACAATTTACAATGTTTCTGTAAATAGTCCTTAAACTTTTTACAGTCCTCTTCCACTGCCTCTTCTCCCAGGTCTCGGATTCTGCCAGTCATTTCTGCCAGTTCCATGTAGTCTATCAGTTGCGTCACTGCTCAAAGACTGATCCGCCAAAGACTGGATGACATCGATTTACAGCGAAATTATACGCTGGGGGGAGGTGTTTGTTCGCCCCAGAACATTGGTATCACTTTAACTTACTGCGTTCCATCATACCTCTCCTCCCTTTCGACTGTTGCCCATAGGCTGGCCTTCACCAAAGCGAGGTTTAACGTTTTTCCCTCCAATGTCCTGAGACATAGATTCTCAAAGGGCCAAGCCTCCGCCATGTGCGAATGTGATAAGGAGACGCCGGAGTCGCTTCAGCACATTATGTTCACTTGCCCCTTATTCAACGTGCCACGGGCAAATTTGTTGGGATCAATCATACAGAAACTAGAGGGTACCCCACCAAAATTCCACCTCGCCCAAATCTTGCAGGATAAGGATACCCATACGACCCTGAAAGTGGCTAGGTTCCTGGTCGCTGTCCTTACCCAAAAGCGTTGCCAAGGAGCACCACAAGCTAATTAAGGCGTAGTATGCCATTCCATCTCATAGTATTTTATTGTTATAGTAGTGTTTTAGTGGCTGTTTTTTCCCACGTGCACAGGCTGTTATTTATGTCTTGTTTTTTATCTGTATGGGCCTACGGCCGTAATAAAATAAAATTATTATTATCAGTTGCGTCTGCCATTCTTCCACGGTGGGCAAATCTTGAGTCTTCCAATATTTTGCGATAAGTATTCTTGCTGCTGTTGTTGCATACATAAAGAAAGTTCGGTCCTTCTTTAACACCCTCTGACCAACAATACCCAAAAGGAAGGCCTCTGGTTTCTTAGCGAAGGTATATTTAAATACCTTTTTCAATTCATTATATATCATTTCCCAGAAAGCCTTAACCCTAGGGCAAGTCCACCAGAGGTGAAAGAATGTTCCTTCAGTTTCCTTACATTTCCAACATTTGTTATCAGGCAGGTGATATATTTTTGCAAGCTTGACTGGGGTCATGTACCACCTATATATCATTTTCATAATGTTTTCTTTCAAGGCATTACATGCCGTGAACTTCACACCGGTGGTCCATAACCTTTCCCAGTCAACAAACATAATATTATACCCAATGTCCTGTGCCCATTTTATCATAGCTGATTTGACCGTTTCATCTTGTGTGTTCCATTTTAACAGCAAGTTGTACATTTTTGAAAGTACCTTAGTCTTAGGTTCTAACAGTTCTGTTTCTAGTTTCGATTTTTCCACCTGGAATCCTATCTTTTTATCCAAGTTGAAAACCTCCTTAATCTGAGCATAATGTAACCAATCTCGCACTTTATCCTTTAATTTCTCCAAACTCTGCAATCTCCAAGTATCTCCATCTTTTTCTAGTATTTCCCAATATTTCGGCCATTTGGCCTCCATATTGAGTCTTTTCCCGGCCTGAGGCTTTGATGTTTTGTTTACTAATTAGCAGCTCAACATAGTTGCTTTAAATATTGTGAAAGAGGCACTTGGGAAATCATTTCTTAACTCTTTCCTCCTAATTCTCCTAACTAATGCAGTTCCCACCATTTTTTTGGGGGGGGGACAAATATGCCACACCCTTCCTCCCCTGGAAGAAGGGGGGGAGGTGGTATTTTTTCCTTCCAGGTGTGCTGGCAAACTGCTTTCCCCCTCAAGTCCTTACAGAGCAGCCAGAAGAATGTTTGGGAAGGGGAAGGTTCAAAACACCTTTTCCCAGAGCACCAATTTTTCCAGTCTTCAAAGTAACTTCATGTGTCTTCTGATTAATAAAATGGAAGGCACAGAAGATCTAAGAGGATCTCCTAATCTGCATTTAGTTTGAGTCAAATTCTGCTCTCTTTTACAAACAAACACAAACACATATGTAGCACACTTATTGCATGTGCCACTCAATATAAATACTGCTTACACAGTACAGACTAGTTTGCCAAGAAGTTTATGAATTCTAAATAAAACTATTGTGTTTTCTCAAGCAGAAAACCTTAAAAAAAACCACCTTGCTATTTTATGTATGAGTAACTAATTTTCTATATTAATATCCCACTTCTCTCTTAATCTGCCTATCCAAAAAATCAGTATGCATATGTGGGCTGAATAAATATCATCTGAAACAGAGGGCAGTAAGCTGAGTGCAGGGGGAAAATAAGAAAGGCCTGGAACATTATACCTGCAAGAGAGCTGCTTCCCATAGGAGCTAGACAGAGGAACCACAATTTCTATACTTATGAGGGAAAGTTGTGACATCACACCAATCTCCCTCTGCAATTCAGGTCTAAGAAAATAAGGCAAAGTGGTCTGAGAGGATTGTGGGATTGGCGTTTACTACTCTTGGTACTTTCCATACCACAGAAAAAGTAAAGCTTGCTGCACTGGGTCATGACAACTTGCCCTAATATGGATGTTCTTGGTATGTTAGTTCTTCCTCTTCTTTTTGCATTAGCAACAATTGGGGGGGGCATATTACTAGGGACGCGGGTGGCGCTGTGGGTAAAACCTCAGCGCCTAGGACTTGCCGATCGCATGGTCGGCGGTTCGAATCCCCGCGGCAGGGTGCGCTCCCGTCGTTCAGTCCCAGCGCCTGCCAACCTAGCAGTTCGAAAGCACCTCCAGGTGCAAGTAGATAAATAGGGACCGCTTACCAGCGGGAAGGTAAACAGCGTTCTGTGTGCTGCGCTGTGTGCAGCTTGTCACGCTGGCCACGTGACCCAGAAGTGTCTGCGGACAGCGCTGGCTCCCGGCCTCTTAAGTGAGATGAGCGCACAACCCTAGAGTCTGGCAAGACTGGCCCGTACGGGCAGGGGTACCTTTACCTTTTTATATTACTACAAAGGCCATAGGACTGGACAACAGCTTAGTTCACTGATATCTAAAGGAAAGAGACAACAGGAAGGAAGGAAGGAAGGAAGGAAGGAAGGAAGGAAGGAAGGAGGACAAAAGTCCTGGGAATTGGCATGTTCCCCTAGTGCCACCGCCCCCCCCCCAACACATTCCCACCATTTGGTGGTCAGTTCAATAGTATACAGTAAAAATGCAAACAATATAGAAGTAGCTAGGTGACTGATAGAGTTAGTCTAGACAGAAGGGAAAGATCTTTGTTTAACTGTAAACCACTCCTGGAGTGATTTGGTGATATCTGGACTAAATATTAGTGTAAGCTGCTATGCCCATTTTCATGGGAGTCCTTTCCCCACCTGCACTAGGGGTCAAGATAGGATGGAAGAATACCATGTGCCCAGCAGCCACCAACACCAGATGACTTCCAGCTATGGGTGATATATAGGACACCCCCTCCCCTGGCCACCAATCTGGAAGTTGCTGGGGGACAGCTGTGGTTGGCAAGAGCAAGATGGTGGGAAATTCTTTTCCTCTCCAGACTACCCATAGTCTACGTAGGGGCAGGCGTTTCTTGGACCCAGTCAATGTCTTCACAGCCCCACTCCCTCCCACCCTCTTTGCATGCTGTTACTACAGAAATCTTAGAGCTATGTTTCAGATTTCTATTAGCCTCCAGTTGACAGGGCTAGGAATAAATTTTACCCATACTGGAATATGATGGAAGGTCATTGCATGCTGGTGAGAGGCAGGAGGGAGACTGGGAAACGAAGCTGTATTGTTCAATCGGCTTTAGGAGCACATTTGAGGATTCAAATCACAGACCATATATTGGCATGCATACCTTACTAAGTGATACACACACAAACGCACATACACAAATACATATTTTCAACCTACCAGTGCAATGCACATCATCAGGATCATAACTTTGCTTTTAATGCTTGATTTTTAAATATGCCTTTAGCTGTTTCTATTTTAGTTGGAAGCCACATTGAGCTCCATCGGGGGAAAGGCAGGATATAAATAAACATCACCACCACCACCACAGCGATGCTTACCATGGTCTTCTACGGACATCGTACAGATCTATCTTGTTTGGAGCTTGACTTTTGTCTACCCATGGAGATGCTGAAAATAATAATAACAATTCTTTAGGTTAGACAGGACCTTTACAGGAAGCACAAGCCAGCACTACCCAAAAATGGAAGTGTTTTCTTTTTGGGGCCTTTATCTAAAGGGTTCTAAGGAACTCAGGGTGGGCGTTAGACTTTGGCTTGAGGGCCAGTTGATCAGGCACCCTGCCCTCATGTGAGCTTGTCAGCTACCCCTTCAGAAAGGAGTAACCTGCAGAAGACCCACCACCCATCCAGCTGAGTCATTGTCTGGAACTGTGGCCATGCCACTGCAGGTCATGGTGGAACTCAGGAAACTGCTGCTCCTTAGTTTCCTTTCCTATAAACAGGTAATTATTAGTGTCTCTCATCTTCCTCACATTTCTCATTTTCCGAATTTTCTGCTCCCATTATCCAAATCCATCATGTGCATTTGAACTTTCTTCCCTGTTGCATCAATGAACCCACTGCAGCTCTGCTGGCTCCCTAGCATAAAATAGCAGACTCTCTGCCTTTCATGTACTGCAATATCTGTACCAGAAACTGTCTGCATATACCGGTAAGCCTACAGTTCAGAGAGTATGAGTTTGGGGATCAACTATCTATTTCACTAGTTCATATTTCTTTGTTGGCATTTCCAGCCACAAACCCATTTTACTTATTGTCCACTATTTTGTGTAAAGAGACATTTTATCTGCAGGTATATTGACATTTGATGATTCATGTTAATTCCGCAAGCAAGCAAGACTGTATCAGCATTTATAAATAGCTAATGACATAGTTATAAAATATCTATATCTATATATATATATTATAAATATATATTCATTATAAAATGGCTAATAACATAGCTGGCAAGGTTCTGCTTAAAATTCTACAAGGCAGGCTTAAGCAGTATGTGGACCTTCAAGAAGATCAAACCTATCCATTCTGAAGGAAATGAGCCCTGAGTGCTCACTGGAAGGACAGATCCTGAAGCTGAGGCTCCAGTACTTTGGCCACCTCATGAGGAGAGAAGACTTCCTGGAAAAGACCCTGATGTTGGGAAAGATTGAGGGCACAAGGAGAAGGGGACGACAGAGGACGAGATGGTGGGACAGTGTTCTCAAAGCTACCAACATGTGTTTGACCAAACTGCGGGAGGCAGTGGAAGACAGGAGTGCCTGGCATGCTCTGGTCCAGGGGGTCACGAAGAGGCGGACACGACTAAACGACTAAACAACAACAACAAATAACGTAGTGCAATAACCAATGTGTCATGCAACTGTCTCCCAGTTAGAGATCCCCAAAGTTGTGCTTCTGTGAACATATGTTCAAGATACAGATTTACACGTGTTTCTTCTGGAGCACCGCTTCATTATAATGAGATGTGATACCTGGCCTGGTGAGCAGGTGGCACTGTGGTCTAAACCACTGAGCCTCTTGGGCTTGCTGATAGAAAGGTTGGCAGTTCTATAACCTTTACTGCTGTTTGAACAGAAGAGATTTAAGGCAGACATAATAAAACATAAAATAAATATGGAACTGGTGTGTTTTACTTTGGTTGTATCATGATCTAGTTTCTAGCTTTGTTCACAACTGGTTTGATTGCATGTTTTATGGAGCACAGTGGCCTGTAAATTACTAATTTCTTTGGGTTGGTGTTCTCTGTATAGCCATAAATATATGGTATTTATTATGCCTTCCTGTAAATTTCAGTATCATTAAAGAAAATTCATCTAACAATAAAGAATTAAATCTATTAAACTATAACTTCTTGGCTTATTTTATGCCTTTATTCTGTTTTATTTATAAGATAATTATACTAAAACTCTTTCACCATTTCCCACTTGCTAATTATTTTCCCAAATGAAAAACTGTAGTATAGGACACAATGCATCTATAGTAGAAATTATATGATTAATTGATTTTACATCTGCAATACAATGGCCAATCATTTTGCTGGCCCAGTTGGAAGAGAAGGCATGATGCCAGGAGAAGGTAAAAGTCGACTTCCAGAACAGCACATCTGCAGTCAGGTGGGGATCTGCGCTCCTGGTATCTCGAGGCAGACCTGGTGTCAGAGAGAGAAATGGGGGATGAGGCGTATGTCACCCAGACCTCGGGGGGGGGGGTCCTGAGGGCAGAGCCCACGGTGGGGTGAAAAGGGATCTCCCACAGCGAGAAAACAAAGCATATAATTAAGACGCAGGGAGGACCTCCGCGCAAGCGGGCTAACCCACTCCCCGATGCAAACGCCTCCAAAACCTGACAAGGCAGCACTGAACTCTCCTATAAGACAGAAACTGTTAAAAAATAAGACGTTCTTCTCCTGAAACAACTGTAGAAAAGCTCAGAATTTTTAAAAACTCCCCACTAGCGAAAGTGGGCAGCAAGGAAGAAGACGAGATACAAGGCTTTTTAAATACAGAGTTTGGTCTGAAGTTAAGAGGTGACAATCTTTAAATGCTGCTTTTCCTAAATGCTCAAATAATTTCACATTTATTACTTTATGAATCCTTCGGATGATCTGCTAAGGTATTAGTATTCCTGTGCAGAAAGGATTCAGAAATGTGTGAAACAATGCACATATTCTCACACTCTATAGGAATGTAATGGGAGGCATCTAAAAAGTGGCCTTGCACAACTTTGCCTAAGGCTGCAGTCCTAACCTGGGAGTGAGCCCCGTGGAATTCGAAAGGACTTCCTTCTGAGGAGATATGATTAAGACTGTTTTTCACTACTCAGTTAAATTTTAAATGGGTGATTTACAGCTCATGCCCCTAACTATAATGCTATACCTGCAATGTTGTGTATCTCAGTAAATTATCTATGTTCTTTCAGAGCCTTCTGAATGTCCTCCCCATAAAAGGTGTCTTTGAGCTTCAGCTGTAAAATTGAAAGCCTCAGTTACTCAGAAATATCTAAGCAGCCAGCAAAGGTCTCCCATTTAACTTTCGTTTTGTAAGAGCTCAGATTCATTTTGCACAGAGTTTTATATCAGCCAGCCTCCTATTACTTGCTACACGGTAATGACTCTCTTTGGTAAGTCCAATATCGAGGCAAAACTATTACCTGCCAGTAACAGTTAACACAAGAGCAGCTGTGCACAGCAAGGCTTTCATTTAGAGAGATAGCATTTTATTATGAATTGATTTTCAAAGCTGATCCATTATTTATTTGCCTAAGCAGACAGGAAAACTTCAGCAAAGGAAGCTACCTGAGCCAGCCAAGATTTAACAGAAAAGCAAGTTTCAATATTATTTAAAAGAAAGAAAATAATGCTTACACCTTTTTATTTTGAATCTATTAATCAAAGGGGGTCCCGACCCTTTTAGCCCACATTCAGGTTGTAATGACCCTCTTTCTAAAAATTCTTCTAAATGTGTGGTATTCCTTCAGTAATAACGGAAATTCTATACCTAAGATTACAGAATTAATCTGTGAAGGTTAGCATCCGTAAGACACCTCGGTAGAACTTTGTCCTATTGAAATTATTGTGCTGACGAGATTAGATAAATAATATTTGTTAAAAAGAACCTGGAAAAGGCAAAATAAAATGAAGAGCAGGTAACTGGATGACCTCAAGAGCTGCATAAATATATACTAGCTCATTAGCGCTTAAACCAGTCTTAAGAGAACAAAGGGAATAAATGTGCTGCCTATTGCAGTAGTATAATGAACTATTGATTTACAATTATAATCTAAATTACACCTGTAATTAAGAAAAAATGGATGAGAACTGATGAGGAATGTGGAATGGACCATTCTCTGGCATCTACCAAAATCATGTTTCTGCAGTTCTTATTTGGACTTTTTATTTATTGTTCTGCTGTATGCTTTCATTTTGTTTCCTTTAGTCACATTATTGCTTTTTTTGAGGGCTGGGGATGCAAGAAAAATATAATTTAAAATGATAAATGCCATGTCCATTCGTTTGAAGTTGGAGAAAAGAAACAAGCCTTCCAATTCACTAGAGATCCAGCTTCAACAAGAGAGGGGCTCCTTGATGAAAAACATTATTGGTTTCAACATGTCTCTTTGCCATTCTGCTTTTCATGAGAATAACCTATTTTTCAAATTGTCTCTGTCTGGGAAGTGGTCCCTACTACCCTATGACGCAGCTCACCAACAACCATCATGGTCGGAGACAGAGCTGAAACCTCCCCAGACAATTTCACTGCAGCAGTCCAATTTGACTAGGCTCATACATCAGTCGTAAACTTATTCCCAGCAGCGATATTTTCTCGGGTACTGCTGCGATGAAAGCTGGCTACTTGGCTTAGCCTGGCCTTGAACAATGCCGGACTTGGCCTCAAGGTAAAAACATCAAGCTGCAGTCGGGGCTGGAGTTTGACGTCAACATTTTCAGAGAAACAAAGCAGAAGGTTGGGGAGGGGAGGACAATCTCTTCAGCACAAAAAAATGAAACCTACACTTTCTGGTGATTTAGACAGTGGAAATGGAGTGGCCTTATGCTATTCCAGCCATACACTGTAATTGATTTTCAAGATGAAACTGCTAAACTGTGCTGTTGTCATCTAATCAGTTGGACATAAAGGGAAGGACACGCATAATGTGATACATAATGTAAGAGGCACAGAAAGAAAGAACCTTTGCCAATCAATTCTCTATGAGAACCAAAGTTCATTTTAAACAATTATGAACAAGTCAAGCACACTGCAACAAAATGCAGCTGTTTTATTTCTCTTATCCATTGTGAGGTTTCCTCAGCTGTTTAATAATCCGCATGCCTTTCAAGGTAGTAGAAGTACAGCAGATATATGAAATGAATGTGCTGTGGTTTGTTTTGTATTGTTATGGGGTTTTTTGGGGGGGGTCAGATTTCCCTACATTCCTGGGTGCCAGATCCACCCCATAATTCCCGGGGTTAGTAAAAGTTGGAATTAATCCAACTTTTGGTTGGATTAATCCAAAGTTTGGTTAAACTGGATTTAGTTATGCTGATGAGCCAAGCCAGCTGGCCCACCAAGGAAACCATCAGAGGGCGAGACTGCCGGGCAAGGAGAAGTGGGGCACATTTTTTGTTGGGTGCTATTAGGCAGAGGAAAAGGGCAGTTTTAAGGCTTCAGCTTTGAATGATGTAGGCTTGGGGAGGTCCTTGAAGTTGGTTAGCGGCAAGAAGGAGAAGGAGGGGCAGAACTCCAAGTGAGCTGGGGAAGACAGGCTGCACTAAGAGACACAGAAGAAGACTTTTTGCTATCCTTTGACTCCCATGCTGCCCTTAAGGGGGAAACCGGACCCTCAAAGGATGTGAAAGCTCTGCAATCCCGCCATCACAGGCTCAGGCTATATAAGGCTATATGTGTAAAGACATATATTATAAAGACACTGCAGTCTCCGCTGTGCCTTGTTTCTGAAGGAAACATGGACTCTGTGTAAGTGCCTGGAACCCCTGGAATTTCATACCACTCCAAGATAGGGGTGGCTGAGGAATGGGAAATGGCTGGGTGGGCTGGGCTAAAATGTCATTGTGTTATGATCTACACCAAGTGTGTGTGTGTGTGTGTGTGTGTGTGTGTGTGTGTGTGTGTGTGTTTCCACTCACAGAAGTGCCATATTTAACATTGTGCTACAAGTGAAAATACCGCCAGACATATTATTTCACTTACGCAGGCTCTAGTGCAAGTTCTGCCAAAAATGGAAACAAAATTTCCTACAGAACCAACTTATCAAACCACTATGTGATTTCTGTTTGTGAAACAGAAGAAATGGCTACCTCCTTTCCACTCATAGTTCTTTGAAGAAAACCCTCTAAACTCCTGTGCTGGAGTTCTTAAACGTAACTAAGAATATAACTCTACAGCATGGAGGTGGACAATCTGTGTCACACATGCCACAAGAGGAAGGACTAAGGACAGCCACATAGCCCTGTCACTCCAAGACAAGAGACAAGAAGTCCTTGAGCCTGGTTGTGACAGAGCAACTGCTACACACCTGCCTGCCTGCTTCTTGTGAGCTGAACTCTGATCTCATCACCTTCAGTAGACAGGTAAGCACATTCTATAGCAGTACTGTATATATAAGTACACTAAAGTAGTAATATCTCATACTCTAGACTTTACATCTATTTTATTATTGAAAAGAGAAGTGAACAAAAATAAGATTAAAGCATCCTACCAAAGTCAACCATAAAAATCATGGAAAGGTAAAACTTGTAACATGCTTGCCAAAAAGCCTGGCTACTATTACTGAGTGGGGGCTCACTCTCAATATATTTGTTATTCTATCCTTCTACATTGTTGGAACAGCAGGGGCATGCAGACTATTCCAGTGTTTCTTCTCCTTTTCCTCAGCCCACCTATGGAGTTAAGATTGCAAGTTGGCAGTTTCCTTAAGTTTCTACAGAAATTTATCTGCATTGTTTACAGCTTGCTCCACTGACTTCCATGCAGAAATGTCAGATGTCAAGATTATGTGCATTAAAAACAACAGAAATACCGGTAACACACACAACTTGTGTCATAACAACAATTAAAAAGCAAGTCTTTGTGTGGCTTAAAAATACATGCCACTATGTTTCTCTATAAAATACTTATACCTGTACTAAAAAAAAAAAAGGAAAATTGGTTGAACGTGAGAGCTTTTTTAATGAGAACATAAATTCCCTAGCTATGTTTTCTTGGGTTTCTCAGAAAGAGCTTTTCTGCTTGCTATACTTTCTTCAATACAAAAGAAAGAAAACAACCAAAATGTTCAGAATTACTGAAAGCAAGTCTTGTTTTGCACACACAAACACACAGTCAACATTCAAGTATTTGAAAGTTGCTAGAAACAAGAACCTAGGCTTGCTGATCAGAAGGTCGGTGGTTCGAATCCCCGCAATGGAGTGAGCTCCCATTGTTCAGTTCCTGCTCCTGCCCACCTAGCAGTTTGAAAGCATGTCAAAGTGCAAGTAGATAAATAGGTACCCCTCCGGCGGGAAGGTAAACAGCGTTTCCATGTGCTGCTCTGGTTCGCCAGAAGCGGCTTAGTCATGCTGGCCACATAATAAATGATACCTTGTAGCACCCAAATTACCCCCCAACACACACTTTGTGGCATTTTTGGGGTGCTACCTTGGCTCTGTGATTGGTTTTAAAATTGTCCCCAACCACACAAGTTGCATGGAGTATATCCAATGAATGTTGGTGTCCTGTGGTTGTTTTTATTGCTTCTGATAGTCCTTTGATGGAGGAGTTCATTAACAATTGCTTTTAAATGATTTCACTCATTCATTTAGTTTAATTATCTGTCTTTAATATTTGTGTTCCTTCTGAGTACTTTTTTTAAAAAAAACAACCCAGATAAAGATGTATAAATAAATAAGAAAAATAAACAGAAAGCTTTGAGATGCATGGGTAGTTTATATTGCTCAGTTATTAGGCAAAAAGTGAATGAAGTCCATAGCCCTATTTTAATTGTACACTGTTGCCAAGGGTTTCTGCATATATTAGATATAATCAAGCAGTATATAAGTTATTGGGGACCTGGAAAGAAGTGCGGGCTGCAAGCTATTCACAGTACACAGCACAGAAAAGCAGACTTTGGAGGCACACACAGAAATAGAGAAGGAAACAATTTATTGGGCTCAAAATGTTCAGGGACTTGATAGATGTACAATATTTTTATTATGCAAAAAGGGACACTTGATTGAACAATAAGCTGGACTAATTGTATTCCGAGTCCCCCAAATTTCCTCCACTAGAGAAACTCAAATTAGATTTCAAGGAAGCTGAAACACTGCTTGGGAATTATGTAAATTCTGTGCATAAGCATAAATTTAATTTCCCCAATTCCATAATGAAGGGTTGAGGAAAGAAGTGTGCAGAAAATAGTGCAGAAAACCCACTATCTGATCTCAGGACTTTCTTTGGTTTCTGAGCCTCAAAGAAATTTGAAAAACCATTGCCTGCAATGATGAAAACTGGACACTGTAAAAACCTGATAGACTTTAGAAGCCAAATTAGCACCAGAAACTAAAGTACTAAGTATAGTATATATGCAGGACATCAACACTTAGGATGCAATCTTATTCCCATTTACTGGAGAGTAAGCCCCATTTAACTTAGTGGGACTTATATCTGAGTACATATGCAAAGGATTGCGCTCTTAGTGTTCAGTAAAATTTGATTGCTTAATTTATTTTCTTTTTTTAGAAACTGCTTTATAGAAGCATTAAACTAACTGGATTAGATGTCTCTCCCAGAATACATTAATTGAACTAAGTCTACTAGTGGCCTAAAGAAATAAAAATACACCCTCTTAAATTAATTACTATGGTACAGTAATGAGATTCTCTAAAGAGCAGGACAGATGCATGCATAAAACAAAACCCTTCTCTCTGTATTAATCAGTTTGAACTCCAGTGGCAGAGTCATCATCTTCAGAGGTACTGAAGACGGTTCATAAGGGCAAACATTCCCAATGAAACAGTAGCGCTTCCTCTTAATTTAACTCAGTAAAATTATGCACCTAGTGGTTGATTCAAGGACTCCCAAGGCTAGAGGAAGCAACTGTCATGCAAACCCTTATACAGAGAACTGCAACCTATATAAAAAGCCAACATGTCTGTTGAAATTTTCAAACAAGACTCCACCAGATATTTCTTCTCTTTTAGGGAACAGCCCGGAGTTAATTAGATTTTGGGAATATGAGTTCTCTTCTCACAACACTTTTAACACTCCCAGCTCCAACTTCACCAACTTTACACAAGGGAATGGCTAATTTGTATTCTCTTGCCTGCCCTGCTAAAATGTGTGGTGATTTTTATATGAATTGACTGGAGTGACAAAGGTAGTGCCCTGAAACAAATTTATGTCTTCAGGACTGCAAATTACCTGGGTAATACCTGGCGAGGCCAGTGGCACTGCCAAAAACTTGCCAAAGCAAGGTTGGGTCTTCTTCTCTGTTCCTTTTAAAGACTTCATCTAAAGCTCCGGTCCAGTTCAGTTCATTCAACACAATTGTAGCTGAAAAAGACAAAAAAAGAAATTTGGTACTGCAAAACCATGGTTACATTTGTTACATACCATATCCTGAAACGAGGGGAGCAGGTGGTGCTGTGCTCTAAACCAGTGTTTCCCAACCGGTGTTCCGCGGCACACTAGTGTGCCGTGAGACATCGGCTGGTGTGCCGTGGGAGGAAGGCGGGCGAGTCGGACGGTGAGAGGCGGCGGCGGCGGCGAGGATCCGCGTCGAGCCGGGGGCGGCTCCGCGGTGGTGGTGCCGAGCGGCGGGGCAGCGCGCGCAAAAGGGAGGATCCCTTCCTGCGGACACACTCTCTACCGAGACTCAGAGAAATCAACCTCCGGGAGAACGGGTCGCCTCCGTTCTGCCTTCAGCAGCCCATCTCTGCCTCCCAACCGTCTAACACTTGGTTACTCCTTCCGAGTTTAGCTCGCCGCCGTGCCGCGTTCCTCCTCTCCTTTCCCCGCCGCCGCCTCAGCTGCCCTCGCTCTGCTGCCTCCTTCCACCCCGGCAAGGGGGAGGGAAAAAACTTTCGCTTTTGTGCGTCCCTCCCGGCGTGACGCTGCGCGCTGACGTCACGGGGCGGGGCTTTAATGGTGGTGTGCCGCGAGATTTTTTTCCGGCTAACAGGTGTGCCGTTGTCCAAAAACGTTTGGGAAACACTGCTCTAAACCACTGAGCCTCTGGTTTGCCAATCGGAAGGTTGGCGGTTTGAATCCACGCAACAGGGTGAGCTCCTGTTGCTTTGTCCCAGCTCCTGCCAACCTAGCAGTTCAAAAGCATACCAGTGCAAATAGATGAATAGGTATCGCTGTAGCGGGAAGGTAAACAGTGTTTCCATGTGCTTTGGCACTCGACATGGTGTCCCGTTGCGCAAGAATCGGTTTAGTCATGCTGGCCACATGACCCGGAAAGCTGTCTGCGGACAATCGCCAGCTCCCTTGGCCTGAAGCGAGATGCGCGCCACATCCCATAATTGCCTTTGACTGGACTTAACCATCAGGGGGCCTTTACCTTGCCTTACTGAAATGGTGCTACTTACTATTTCTCTACCCTTTGCTGTATTTTGTACCATTCTACTTTTACTACTATTGCACAACGAAGCTTTATGTGTTTATTGGCAAGACTGTTTGAATATTTTTCTTTCTTCTTCATCTTCCACTTCTTCGTATGTTTACGCTGATGGATGAGGGCTCTAGGCTATCACACATTCATACAGTTTTGATTTCTTTTAAAAAGAAGAAAGTACAATAGTTTTTATTTTATTTATTTAGAGTTTTATGACCCAGCTTTCAGCAAGTTCCCAGGGTGTCTTGCAAAATGCTATAACCAAACTTATTATAAAAGGACACCAACACCCAACAACATTTAGGAGGACCCTGAATGCTGTTTGTGGCAGCTGCTTGCCTAAAAACCACAGAGAGAGATTGGCACAGATGGCGACCCTCTTTGCGCGCGAGAGTGAGTGCAAAGACTGTTGGTTATTTAACCTGTTTGAATGTCCTGTGTCTGTATTTCTACTTAAGCCAGAGGTTTTCAACCTTTTTGAGTCCACACCATCCTTGACCAACTACATTCTTTCTGCAGCTCCCCTGTGAGGCTCGGGAGCCCAGTTATGTCACCCCTTACCTGGTTGAAAACTACTAACCTAGGCATTTGGTTAAACTGGTTTTATTTATTTGTTTGTTTTTTGTTTTTTGTTTTTTTCTGGTCATTGTAGTTTTGCTCATTTACTTTATGGCAGAATTGTTAATTGGTCGCTTATTGGACCCGTCCATATGATTTTGTCATTTTTGTATATTGCTGCTTTTCTCTGGGTATTTTTATTACTTTGTTCCCCACTTTTGGTTTGGAAATATTCAGTGAAGAGCAGGCTGTAAATACTATAAATAACTAAATACACCATAAAAGCACAGGGTGAGAGCAGTTCTAAGAAATAACAAAAAAATTAAAGCAGCTGAAGAGAAAGTCAGAGACGTTTCCAAAAGTTTGGCCTTTGCCTGCCTCTCACAGGCATCAAGGTAGGCAATTGATGAGCCACCCTGGAGAGAACATTCCATAGTTGGAGGCCATCAACATCCCCTGTAGCCACCACCCACCCTCAGACTGAAGGAGCACCCAAAGAAGGACCTCCATTCTCAGGATAGGGGCAGGCACACTGGCCGACCAGTAGTCTTTCAGGTGATCCTAGTCCCAAGCCATGGAGGCCTTTAAAGGACAAAACCAGTACTTTGAACAGAGCACAGCAGTGGCTCAAAGGAGCAGGTTGGCACTGCTGCATCTGTGCCTCTGATTCAGTGGAGAGGTTGAGAAAGGAAGTCAGACTGGGCAGTAAGTACGGGCAAGAGACTCATTTCATTTAAAGGTGAGCCAACCTATATTTCACTTTCTGAAACAATGTATGAACCAAAACGCAGCCAATATTTGAAGTTCGGACTTCTCTGAATTTTGCAATGCACTCCTTCATACACAATAGTGAAAAATAACATAGAAAAATGTTTCCAAAATGTCTACATTAGGAGAAGTTTGCACCAAAATGCTGATGAATTTTCATGAGATCTGTTTGGTTGGTTTTTAAAATGCAAAGTGATGTGGAAATATGGAGAACTGAACTTAAGAAATGGAAAAATTGAGAAACTGAGAGAAACCTTAACTAACAGATTTTCCCAACCCTACCAGGCAGGTAGATTATCAATGCTACAAACACACACTCAGAATGGAAGTCTCCACACTGAGAGGAGCCATTTTGTACCCCACTGACATCAAGAAAGGCGGTTATTATGAAAAGAAGAATGGATGGCCTGTTCCAAATCCTTATGTCACCACAGTCCTTCCAAGATGAATGATTCAACTGGTGGCTCTGATGAAGGGTTCCAGAGAGGGGAGCCAGGGAGAACCCTCTCTCTCCATCTCTCTGCCTCAGCCACAGTGTTATTGCCAAGATGCAGGAAGAAGAAAGAAGGGAAAGGCCTTTCTGGGCTCATCCTGAAACTATGTTTATTTTCTCTAGCCCTCATGCTGGCTTCACATTCTGGGGTGGCTGTTGTGAACTTTGCTACTTTGAGGTTTGTTGTCTAGTGGAAATCAATAACGAGGTAATGGGTAGCAAAGCAAAAAGAATTTATTCTTGCGCCAGAATGGTGTCCCATCCACTTCATGGTGCAGACAGGAGACCCTACCTAAAAGTTACACTGATGCTTTTATAGTTTTCCACAAAACAGCGTGGTACATGCGTCATTGATTCTAACAGCCCTCCCAGACTTGCTTTGTTAACTTCTAGCTCCACCACAGGCTTCATCCATTACCTTGTGGTTAAGCAAGTTTCCTGTTGTTGCCTGGAACAAGGTGTTCAGAGAGGCAGGTGTTAGCAACTTAGCTATTATTTATGCTTTCACTCATTTCTCTTGACCAGGCACAATTCCCAGCAGAATTCCGAACACAATGCCAACACACGACCAATATGTTCTGTGCTTTTAGATATACAATAGTCTACATTTCCAAAGAACAAATTTAAAATAACTGCACACTGTGTGATAAAAATATTACAATACTGTAGTAATGCATGGTAAGTGAACAAACTCACTATATAAATTTACCAGCTTGCCATCTTCCTAGTACACAAATTGAATGCAAGGGTCTGTTGGGAACATAGGAGACTGTGGCTCAGAGAGCTAAAGGGGAATAAAGGCCCCAAATATAACAATGGAGCAGCTGGCTTTCATATGCAGTTGAACCAGCTATCTCCTAGATCTTTGATCTTATTCAGTCTTCTCTTTGGTGGAGCTCTCCAGAGTTTATATCCCATTCATGGGCAAAAAAATTGGGGAACACAACCATGGGCCTCTATGATCATGTCATGTCTCGTCATGTACGAAGGTGTAGAAGTAACACCATAGATGGTGTTTTGAGTCAACTGCAAACGTTGACACAGGGTATCCTTTTCGTGGGAGATACTAAATTAATAAAACAGCTTCCATGGGGGCTTAAAAAGACGGAGAGGGAGAATAGAGCATTAAATTGTAACATTAGAATTGTAAAGCCGAGCTGGGACAAAAATCCAAGAGAGTGCTCATTATTGCAAGTTAACAGTGTTTTCATGTTTATGGATGTGATCATTTGCAGAGATCAGCTGTGTGCGCATTAATATTCATGAGTACAGCCGGCTTCTGGATTAACTTGAAATACAAGAAAAATTTATATTCATAAGCATGGCCAGATAAACACTAAGTGGCCAAAGATATAGAAACCAGATTCCTAAAGCTGACCCTGGCCAATTCTTGGGTTACTCACACAAAAATTAGTATTAGTCTGCAACACAAATTTGTAGAGCAAAAGACATGAAAGTAGGGCCATGTCGACTTCTGGACATTTCTGGATTAATAATTGAGGGAACAAACAATGAAACTTAATTATGAAACCGATAAATAGCTATTCCTTTCATTCTGCTTTAATCAGTCATAAATGCATCCCTAAAATCCAAAAATAACTCACTCATGCTAGGCAACAGCTGGCATTCAGTTAATTGGAAGAGAACAAGGTTTACTTGTCAGATGGGGCATTATCACTTTTTCTTTGTCTTTTCTGATGGTGTTTCAGAGCTGGAGGTAAACAGGTTGCAAAGCTGGCAAACTCTACATTCATTAACAAAGGATTAAAGGAAAGGGAGCCTAGGAAAGGTAAACATGCATGCATGGGGGGGAAATAAAATAAAATCCCCCTGGTTGTGATCTCACCAAACAGCCTCCTTCCAAAGACACTATCGTTTATTCATAAGAGCTCTTGGTTCCCATTTATATGGGAGCCAGGAGAAATTCAAATAGGAGCAAAGAAGCTGAGTGTAGCTCTCAGACAAAGGTATCGTATCAGAACACAGAGCTTTATATCCCAAGCTTCATCCCAAGGTCTTGCTAATGTGCAAGTCAGCACAGGCAGAAAACTAAAAATTAATCTCTAACGATCTCAAGCAAACTAAAAATTAAAGTCTTAACCATCCCAAGTGATTCCAGTTATCTGTTTGTTGCTAATGCACTGGTGTGGGGCGGGGGATTTGCCATTCACAGCATGATTTCTGAATGCCATGAAGAAAGACTCTTAAAACATTTTATGGTAGAAAGTGCCGTATTTTTCGCTCTATAAGACGCACCAGACCACAAGACGCACATAGTTTTTGGAGGAGGAAAACAAGAAAAAAAATATTCGGAATCCCAGAACCCAGAACAGCAAGAGGGATCGCTGCACAGCGAAAGCAGCAATCCCTCTTGCTGTTCTGGCTTCTGGGATAGCTGCCCAACCTGCATTCGCTCCATAAGAGGCACACACATTTCTCCTTACTTTTTAGGAGGGAAAAAGTGAATCTTATAGAGCAAAAAATACGGTAACTTATTGTGCTTTTCCAGGAAGTATTATTGGGAGCATCAGTGTCTTTTTGGAAACTAATAAAGAAAAGATTTCATCTGTCTAGCCTGCAACCCACTGTGGAATAAAAAAAAAAAATAGGTAAAGGACCCCCGGATGGTTAAGTCCAGTCAAAGGTGACTATGGGGTTGCGGTGCTCATCTCACTTTCAGGCTGAGGTAGCCAGCGTTTGTCCACAGACAGCTTTCCAGGTCATGTGGCCAGCATGACTAAACCACTTTTGGCACAAGAGGACACCACGATGGAAACCAGAGCTCACGGAAACGCCGTTTACCTTCCCGCCAGAGTGGTACCTATTTATCTACTTGCACTTTGACGTGCTTTCGAACTGCTAGGTTGGCAGGAGCTGGACAGAGCAACAGGAGCTCACCCTGTCATTGTGGGGATTCGAACTGCCGACCTTCCGATCGGCAAGTCCAAGAGGCTCAGTGGTTTAGACCACAGAGAATAGAAAATATTATTTATATAAGAAACAACAAATTTCCCTTATGTATATTAGGATCTTAATTTGCACAGATGGGGGGGGGGAGGAACCACCAGCATGTTGTTTAGATCCATATTTATACAAATATGGAAAGCCCTGTTGGATCAGACCAAAGACCTACTAACACTTTGTTCTCCCAGGGGCCAACCAGACGCCTATGGGAAGGCCAAAAACAGGACATTAGAGCAACAGACCTCGCTCATTTGTGGTTCTGAGCAACTGGTATTCAGCTGCATACTTGCACAATTCTATTCGATTTTTATTTCAAAGCTCTGGGTTCTACTGAGAAGCTGTTTGGTTTTCAAAAAGCGAAGCGCAGGGGGAGCAGAACGGTTAATGGATATCTAAAAAGGCACTAATAAATGTTGGCTGTTGCTAAGCCCTTGCACCCCATAAAGAGCCCAGCTGTCGGGAAAAGGATCAATACTCAAGTACATCTTCCCCTCCTCCCCTGAGGACCAGCATGTTGCAGAACTCAATATTATGTTGGTCAGTTCTCTTAACAAGCTGGGTGTTGGTGTCTCTGTCAGATTCACAAAGAAACTAATTTTACACTTTCACAACAGAGAAACAAATCACACAGACCACTTCAAGTTCTTTGGAGCTTAACATTGTCAAATAACTTCCATGCTACAAGAGCAATGATTGAACAAGCACCACAAAATTAAGGATGTAGGCTATAGCAGGATAGCCAATGTGGGGCCACCCACCAGCATCGGCCCAAAATCACAAGATGATGTTAGCAATGTACAGAAGGCACCATGTTTTCTACATCTGCACTACAGTTGGTGTAATCCTAGTCATCTCCACTCAGAAGTAGCTAAGGGAGCAAAGCCAAGCAAGAGGAAGATTAGTCTCAGCCAGTCGCTCTGGGCAACTGGAAACAACAGAACATGTCTTTTTTCACTGCCAGTACTATACAGATATACAAGCTAGGTTCATCTTGCCTATAGTCCATAAATTTCCAGGTCATACAGTACAACTTTATACTTCCCTTCTACTTCAAGATGAAAACCCAGATGTTACACACTCAGTTGCTATACTTTCCACTGCCATGATGGATATTGGTCAAAGGATAGTTTGCACCACAAACTAGGCCCAAAATGCAAGACCTGTGCTCCTCCGCACTCCCTCCCTTATAATCACTTTTAAAGGTTTGTCCCTGTTTTTATCTTTTAAAGTTATGTATGTACAGTGGTACCTCAGTTTTCGAACATCTCGGAAGTAGAACGAACAGGTTTTTGAACGCCGAAAATCTGGAAGTAACTGCTTTGGTTTTCGAACACAACTTCCGTATTGAGTTTTCCATAAGTAAATGCTTTTGTTTTCAAATGCTTTGGAAGTCAAACGGTATTCTGGAATGGACTAGGTTCGAAAACTGAGGTACCACTGTATGTATGATATAATCACCTTTTAATTACAGTCATACCTCAGGTTGAAGTGGCTTTAGGTTAAGCATTTTCGGGTTGTGCTCCGTGGCAACCCAGAAGTAATGGAGCGTGTTACTTCCGGGTTTCACCACTCACGCATGCGCAGATGCTCAAAATGACATCAAGCGCATGCGCGGAAGCGGGGAATCACGACCCGCGCAGACACGGGTTGCGTTCGCTTCAGGATGCGAACTAGGCTCCGGAACAGATCCCATTCGCATCCATTGGTACCACTGTACTAGTTTTTATTCCCTACCCGTTTTAACTCTTATGTGTTCAGTTTATCCATATGTTTTATCTTTTGCTGGTCTGTGACCGAAATAAAGTTTGATACTGATACACTCAGAAGTAGGCCCCACTGAATTAAATGGGATCAACTCTCAGGTAATTGTGTATTGGATTGCCACATAAACTTACCACGTTTCCACCAGCTCCTGTTAATCCAAAACAGTAAAATTTGTATATTCCAGTTATTCCATTATAAGAATACAGTCAAGCCTTTTGCATAAAAAATAAAATAACCACTTGTTTATTCTAGATACACAGTCCTCTCTTGTATTATTGAATGGTTTTGTAAAACTGCTCAGTATTATTACTGGTATTATTGAAAATAAACCAGAGTCTGAACTCCTGTGTTTGCAGCTACCTTTTGCATTTAGCTGGAGTTGCTCCTGATGCTAAAATCCTTGATTTCTCAATTATTTTATCTGATAAAACCAGCTTGGAGTCCAGATAAAAATAGTGAAAAACACATTCACCAAAAACAGCTCCAAATGAATCAGGAAATCCCTACACAATGCCTTCCTGGCTTGTTTTGGGGTCTTCTCTTTTATTTGCATGACCCTAAATTGGTCTATACTATAGCACTCATTAATCACAGCTCTGATTTCACTCACTGGCTAAGAAACAATGAAGATGGACATGGGCTCCTATCTCACCAAGCCATAGTTCTGAAAGGTGCACGTACATTTTGCTCCATCACTTCTGTTCCACAAGGGCTAGAGACGTACCTCTTCTGGGCACAATATATCAGTAGCCCCTCTCTTGGTGGCCCTGATTCCCCACCCCCATTTCCTCACCCAGTGTGCTTAGAGCCAGGTGGGGCAGAAAGAAATGGGCCAAACAATAAGCGTTTGTAGCAGACCAGGACATACAAATTAAAACATTAAAAATAAATAAATCATATTGAACTTGCTTCCTGATGTGCCCTTACTAGCACCTTTAACTTTTCAGCATCTGTTTTGTACAACAGGCATATCTATATAATTTCTACTTGTGCATAGCATAGAGGCCCTTTTTCTTTCAGAGTGTGAGATTTGCAAAATGGATTGACAGTCGGCTAGCAAAGAACCTTGAGCTTACAACTGAACAGCCACTCACCACTAATTGAAAAGCTCATTAAAATAATAATAATAATCTTGGGGTTTTTGTTGGTTTTGTCTGACACTAGGGTCAGAGGGCTTGACTACTCCAACATTCAATCTTATTTAGAACTGTAATCAATAAAACAACACATTATGGATGTCTCTTAAAACAGATTTATTCAATGTGTAGGCCCCTTGTCTGCATAGAAAGAGCTACACATATTTGAGAAGCCTAGCAGCTATTTACTATCTCTGAAAGATGTCATGTATGGTTCCCTAATGAGGCAGCTCTGCCTTTACTGGAGGGAAGAGAAAGGAGCTCCTCTGCCATTCATTTATTTAAAAGGCCTAACAGTGCAATGGAAAATATTGTGTATTCGTCTTAGATTTTATTTATTTAACCAAATTTATATACTGCTTGATTGTATATAAAAATACACCCTCAAATAATGCATTAAAATGATAGATTAAAACAATTTTTAAAGGTATTAAAATATTCAAAACTAAACGAAATAAAACACAAGTAACTTCTACATGTCTGGATAGACTTGCCCAAACAAAAAAAATAAATTTAAGCAGGTGCAAAAAGAGTACAACAAAGGAGAGAGTTCAAAACGGTATGTGGTGCCATGCCAAAAGACTGATTTCCAAAAAGTATTATGTGGTAACTGTAAGAGTGGAAGCTCCGCAGACTGAAGTCGTCAAGTGGGTGTGTATGGAGTAAGGCGATCCTGCAAGTAAACTGGTCCCAAGTTGTTAAGGGGCTTATATACAAATAGCATTATATTATTTATTTATACCCCACCCTTTTCCCTGACAGGGACTCAAGGCAGCTTACAAATACAGCGGTGCCTCGCAAGACGAAATTAATCCGTTCCGCGAGTCTCTTCGTCTAGCGGTTTTTTCGTCTTGCAAAGCAACCCTATTAGCGGCTTAGTGGATTAGCGCTATTAGCGGTTTAGCGGCTATTAAAGGCTTAGCGGCTTAGCTGCTAAAAAGGCTATTAGTGGCTTAGAAAAAGGGGGGAAAGCGAAAAAAATCTCAAGACTCGCAAGACATTTTCATCTTGCGAAGCAAGCCCATAGGGAAATTCGTCCTGCGAAGCGCATCGAAAAACGGAAAACCCTTTCGTCTAGCGGGTTTTTCGTCTTGCGAGGCATTCGTCTTGCGGGGCACCACTGTAAAAATAAGAACACTTAAAAACATTTTTAAAAAATCATAAAAAAACAAATAAACATTGCTAGAATTAAAACTATGTGCACAAAAAAATCTATTAAAACCATGCAAATAATGGCCATGAAAAGAGCATGGTACCAGCCCTTTCATTAAAAGCAATCAGTTCCCCAAAGCCTGCTGGAACAAGAAGGTTTTCAACTGTCCATGGAAGGACAGCAAGGAAGGAGGGAGCCAGTCTAACTTCCCTAGGGAGGAAGTTCCAGAGTCTGGAAGCAGCCACCAAGAAGGCCCTCTCCTGCATACCCAGCCAGCTACCTGTGGACTGAGAGAAGGGCCTTTCAAATATCTCAAAATCCGGACAGGTTCACAGGAGGGAATGTGGTCTGTCAAACAGCTTGGACCTAAGCCATATAGAGCTTTATAGTAACACCTTCAAGTTGGCCCAGTAGCAAATACTGAAGTCCAAGCTTTACATTCCCCTCCTCGCCCTTTGCATCTATGCCCATATACACCTGACAGCTGAAGATCATGTTCCATGCATCTGATTAAGCCCACAAAAGCTTAAGCCACAATAAAATTTGTTAGTCTTTGATGTGCCATAAGACTCTTTGGTGTTTTTAATCTCAGATTAGTCTCTTTCCAAATCATTGTCTGGGTGAAGCTTCAAATAAATTAAGAAAGTTAATAAAAGGGAATGAAATTACTTTGTCGTGCATGGCAGACAATCTCAATAGACAGCTCATGGGCCTGCTCATCAATAAACTGGTTGTCCTCCGCTTTACAATATCACTCAGTGATCTCCACACATAAAGTATTTGATATGGTGCAGCTATAGCTGTATTAATCTGGTATAATTGGCAGCAGATGCCACTAGGATGTAGCTAGAGAAATGAAGAATTTCTTTTTAAAAAAAAAAAAATCTACATCTGACAACATTTATCATATCAAGTTGTTAAAGAAAAAGATTAATGACTGCCTCAGCAATAACATTTGCAATTTAGCATCCTCAGCTAGAGTTACACAGCAGAATAGCCAGTGAAATTAAGTGTGTTGAATTTCTAATCCAGCTCAGTTTATGGATTTAGGGTGCAGCAACACTAGCACAACCCAATAAAATCAGCTATTAAATCCAGTAAAACATTATAATAATAAAATTGCACTAAAGACTGTTTTCAAAGCGCTTCTACAGAACATTTGAGTATGAATGCTGGAGACTGGGATTGCCAAAATTTTGATTTCTAAAATGTCAGCCGGTCTGAGAAGGGTTAGAGGATGGAGATGGGGCCTGGGGCACAGGGCCTTGCAAAGGATCTTAAATTTTCCATGCATAAACATATGACTTGAGCAGTATCACGCAAGACCTCAGCTTTTGCTTGTAGCCAACAATCATAACCTTATTTATTTGAACCTTTCTATTCCATCTTTTTATAATAACATCCAATTCAAAAAAATGTAAGTATTTTAACAGAATACTACTTAGCATTTATAAAGTGTTAGTAAAGCTTTCATATGATTGCACATATGTTATGTCAGTACAACCATCCTGTAAGGTAGGTCACTTTTATGAAATCCAGCTATTACATGGCTTTGCCTAAAGACTCCTAGTTGGTCTAGAACAGAAATAAGTTTTGATATGGAGATTAGGTTGCAAGATGCTGAGTACGGAACACAGACGTGTATGTACTGGAACTTTTGCCCCATTTCCCTAACGAGAAAATGTTTCTTCAAGTTCTGCTCCTTGTTCCAAAATATGCATATCTTATTATCACTTTTAAAAACCTTACTGGGAAAGATGGTAGATGGTCTTGGGCATGTTGACAGGGAAACCCCATCCTAAAATGTGTGTTCATGCTTGTATCATCTTTAGGCAATGTGACAGAGAAAACACAGTATATGCTTTCAGGATAGAATTAAAAGGATCATTTCTGCAAACTTGGTTCAGTCGAATAACAACACTCACACCCTAAATTCTTGAGGCTGAGGGAAGAGAAACAACGAAGAGCAGCTATTCTCTTTTCCCCTGGGTAGGATATAATTGTGGCAGTACTCCAGGCTTGTATTAGGCATGGCTATTTTTAGATAGCTGATGATCTTGGCTCATGCCTCATACTGTCAGTAGAGGCGGGCGATTAGGTACAAAGCCATGAATTCCAATACAAAAGCTTATAGCCCCTTTTTAAAAATGAACAGTGAAATTTATGCATCCAGCAGAATTGGAGAGGTAGGCATTTCAATATTTTAGAGCTTATTGTATCACGTAGCGCCACAAAACCAGCCACACAGCCCACCACTGTACTTATTAGTTGAAAATAAAATGTGATGAATGAGCAGGAAATGGAAAAGAAACAAAACAGATCCTGCATAATAAGAATACTGGTTATTCACCACTGCATCCTGAAGAAATAAAACCAGGCCGCTTCATTTGGCTTATAAGAATATAGACTATTTCTGTTTACAGTGGTTTATTTTAAACTCATAGATACCAAAGCAAGCAAGTCCCTGAAGAATGACTTTCATAGGAACAATGATTTGTCAAACAATTATTCCCCAAATGATGTTTTCAAGAAGCATGGGTTTACCTTCAACCTCTCTCTGTTTTAGCAAGCAAGGCTGCCAACTTCCGAGATTCCCACGATTCCCAAAAAATCCTGGGGCCTCAAACTGAATGATGAGGGCAGTTTCACATAAGCAGCAATGATGCTTGGCATGGGTTTACCAGTGTTACACTTGTACTTTGCTTAGCAAATATGAATGTCTGGAGCTTAGATTCAGCCATGGTTCTCAGTATGTACATGGGTGCATGTAAAGATGCACACCTGTCATGTATGTGTTTTTTGCCAGAAACACACAATGTATGACTGCAGGATAACATGTAGAGCTGCAAAATCTTTTCCTCTCCAAAGAACAATGAAGTTTTGTTATTATCAATGGACCAGACGAAGGTCTCTCCAGTTTGCTAATATTTAAAGAAACATGTCCCCCCCCAAAAAAGCCACTCCCACTTGGCTACATTGTGCAAGTTTAAAAAGCAGAGTAATTCTAAGAGTAAATTATCTTGGATATATACATTGTAATACAATGATAGGGTCATTGGACTGCAGGCCTAATTAGGTCAGTCAGGCCTCCTTGTTTGACCCACAAGTCCATTTTGGTGTTTTGGCCATGTCATACATGATGTCATGAGTGGGGCAGGTAAAGATGCATCTCCCTGACAAATATAGGGTTTGCATCTAGGTGCCTTTGTAACGCTAGAAGCCTCTGAGCCAAGATGGGTAAGCTAGAATGTTTGGTCTTCCAGAAGAACATAGATGTAATGGGCATAATGGAAACCTGGTGGAATGGAAAGAAACCAGTGGGACACAGTGATCCATGGATACAAACACTATAGGATGGATAGGGAAGGACATACTAGGTATCATAGAATCATAGAATCATAGAGTTGGAAGAAACCACAAGGGCCATCGAGTCCAACCCCCTGCCAAGCAGGAAACATGCAGGTAGCTTTTATGTGTACATAAAAAAGGACATAGAGCCCAGCAAGCTAAAATCCCAAAAGGGACAGGCTTCTCCAAAGAATCAGTCACTGGAGTTTAATAATCAAACATTTATATGCTGGTGGATTTAGGTCTTCATTAAACCATATAACATTTAATCTTTTCCCTGATTGAATCTATTCCCCATCTCCAACAATTCAGTTCACCACTGAAAACATAGTGAGCAGGTCTACACTATACATTTAAAGGTCAGGACTTCCACTAAAGCAGTGATGCCCAAACATGGCCCTCCAGCTGTTTTGGGACTACAATCCCATCATCCCTGACCCCTGGTCCTGTTAGCTAGGGATGATGGGAATTGTAGTCCCAAAACTGCTGGAGGGCCAAGTTTGGCCATCACTGCACTAAAGAATACTGGAAACTGTAGTTGGTTAAGCGTGATGGAAATTGTTTCTCTGTGAGGGGGAAATATATTTTCTTGAATTCCCAGCAATCTGGAGTTTCTTCTATTACCTGTTTTGTTATTTTGGAAATTTGCTGCAGCACTAATATCAAGAAGAATTGAAGTTTGGGGCATTCCCACCACATGTGGAGGCACGTGCCAATGCTTATGCAGCCTCTCCAGTATTTAGATGATATTCCTGGGTGTTATCAGCGCCAACCTCTGTGGTATTAGGTACCACTTACAGGGTTGGATTGAGGAAATCCAGATTGGAAGGTTTTGGAATAGGTAGGTTAGCTTCAGGAAGGTTATCATTTTAATCATGGCTATTTTGTCTGAGAAGCTGAAGTTGGTTTTACTCCATCTCTTCAGGTCTTTGTTGATTTTCCGCCAGAGCACATTTCTCTCTTGTTACTTGTTTGCAAGTGCACTTCACAGACTTGACAGGTTAGCTATTGCCATATGCATGGAGGCTGAAAGCCTTAATTTTTATATAGAAACCAGTACCAGGAGGCTATTTGGCTGATGATCCTCCAACTACCAGCAAAAGAAAAATGCACACACAAATTTCTTTTGCTTTTATTACTACTTGGCTGCTATTACCATTGCATGCTCAACAAGGGAATTGATAACTACTGCTGTGATTAGTAAACTGTTCCAACTTAACATGTTTCTTCAGGCTGCTTTTCTGAAGGGATATTTATTCAAAATTGAATTGCAAAGTCTCTCTCTCTCTCTCTCTCTCTCTCCCACACACACACACACACCTGGAATGAGTGTAGAATCTGAAAACCCTCACAGACAACAAGCTGCCTAGAGACTGCCAAGGAGGAAAATACAGCATGGATTAAAGCAAAATATATACAAGGGGTCCCCCCACCCGATTTTGCATCTGGGTGCTAATTTATTCACTGAACATAATACAAGACTAAGCCAAGTATGAAATTCTGCTCTGCAATTCTGTTTGCTAATCTTGAGAGATGGATTTCTGTGGAAAATGCATTTGCAAATACACATCTTGGCATCTCCTGGCGACACTTCAATTTATTCTGCATTATTACTCATTAATTTAAAATAAAAAATTCCAGATGTTTTCATGCAGATGTTTCATCCATGGGGCAGGTTAGCAAATGCATATGAATCCCTTGGTGATGGCAATACCAGGGGGACTTCCATGTGTGAATGGACCACCACGGACGTAACACTACAGAGAGAGCTTTCACATTTGCCTCAAATGTAATGTGCTTCAGTGGAGTTGGTTCACTTCTGTAGCCTAATAAATCTAGCATATAGAGATTCTGATATACTTATAGATATATTATGTATACATAGAACACACTACAAAATATACTCACCGTATTACTTTTCCCAATTACTCCCCATTAACCATTAATCCATTAAACAGCACCGAGGCTAAAAAACTGGGCAAGCGCTCCAGATTTTTATAGGGCAGCTTTTGCATGTTGCATGTGAATGCAACATACATGAAACATTCTGTCCTCCACTTAAGAGGGTGCAATTAGAAACCAAACTTTAGTTTGTGTCATTTTCACGCTAATGGAACCCTTGTCTCCAAGATCAGTGTAATTTCTGTCCTGCTCACGCCACTGAACATGGAAATTAGATAGCTATGCTGTTGCCATGTTGTGGAGATATTATTACTCTACTAGTCAGGGTTTTATCCATCTTCAGGTGCTGTGCTTGCAGCTGCACATTGACAGCCACAATGAGATTGCAGCCAATCAAGGCCAGTTGACTTTTCAAAAAATAATAAAAAAGCATCACACTTCAGCAGAGCAGCATGAGATCAATAATTATAGATTTAAGCACAATAGAAAGATTAGATGGGTTGTGAAAGGGAAATAGCTAGAGTGAACATATTTGGCAACCCAAGCAGGTAGATTCAAATAAGGCCTTTAGCTCTTGTTAGTGATCTGTTTTACGAAGCATCCCAGTAACAACTGCTCTAAATGGAAAGAGAATTATACTTTCCTTCTCGGGGGAAATTGCAAGACATTTCTTTCCTGCAGACCACTCTCTACTGAAGGAGAGGAAAAGAAATGCTTAAGAATAACTCCAATTTTTACAGGTGAAGCATAACAAACATCAAAGTAAATTTACACCACCACCCCAAAAAAGTCAGCAACTTTACACTATATAATGTTCTCTTGTTTTAATGTATGAGGCCCTGAAGCAGAAACTAGAACTTTATGTTTACAAAAGTGAACATTGCTTGCATTAGAATGATAAATCCTGAAAGTGGAGGAAAGGGAAGAAAGAAAAAATGCTAACCTGAGCAGAATCGATAAGAAGAAGAAAAATGGATGCTTCAATCCTCTGCTTTGCATGCAGAAATTCTCTGGTTCAGTCCCTGGTACCTGAAACACCCACCCAACCCCCAAAAAAGCACCCAAGCACCAGAGCTGGGGAAGATCCCTGCCTGATATTTAGTAGATCAACTATTGGTCACAGTTGACCATAATGAACTAGAGCAGGGGTAGGCAACCTAAGGCCTGGGGGCCGGATCCAGCCCAATCGCCTTCTCAATCCGGCCTGCGGACGGTCCGGGAATCAGCGTGTTTTTACATGAGTAGAATGTGTCCTTTTATTTAAAATGCATCTCTGGGTTTTTGTGGGGCATAGGAATTCGTTCATATATTTTTTTCCAAAATATAGTCCGGCCCACCACATGGTCTGAGGGACAGTGGACCGGCCCACGGCTGAAAAAGGTTGCTGACCCCTGAACTACACAGACTAATGTTGTGATTTAGTATAGCACTAGCTTTGAATGCTCATAAGAATTTCCAAGTAAGTTCTCTTTGAAAGAGAACTGAACAAACAAGCTCTCCAAGAAGGAGCAGTGAACTGAGAAAATAGTAGGAATAAGGAGAGAGCTGGCTGAGAAAACAGAGGGCACTGCAGAGCAACCAGCAACCAGGGAGGCCGTGGGGAGAAAGCAAAAGAGAATGTTTCCTGTTTTAGAACGATATATCTAATATCATTCTAATAACATTAAACAGGTCAGTGTAGATCCAGCCCAGGCTGCAATTGTTGCCAACCGATGCAGGGGGAAGGAATAGTTCTTCTAAGCTCAAGTATGGAAGCAAGAGAAGGTATTTGCTGTTTTATCTTTTTTAGGAACTTATTTGATGTTTTTGTCATGGTGAACTTAACGTAAAAATATAAGTTGAAGGAAATTAGTTTGCACAACACCTAACTCTCTGGAACTGATGCAGCACTCTGATTATAAGCATACCAGTATGCTATGGGGAATGTAGAACAAACTCTCTTTATCACCTGTTTTTCACTAAGAGAATGTTGGAAAATTAGTAGCTTCCTAGGAGATCATAATGATCCGTTTCACCCTCAACATTTCAGCTACTGTCAAAGGTTACTGAGCAGCTTTTGTTTACCGTGGTATTCATTTATCACTGTTGAAGCCAAAGCCTCTTCATAAGGCTAAATATGACACCCCCCCATCCCTTTTCCTGAGGCAGTTGTGCTGATAGAATTGTTCCGCAGGTTACTAAAGAACACATATAAAGTTGTTGGAAAGGTTTTCTATGGTTTCTGAAATATAAATTTTAAAAGGAGCACTTGAATGTGTGTGGAATGAATGATGTATATCAATAGCATGGCCAGGATTTCACCCTCTGAACTATGTCAATGCTACACCTGTTGGGATGAGGGGAAGGTTAAATATTAAAGTGTGAGTCAGAATCCAAAAAAAGTGGATGCCATTTTTAAGGCATTTTGACTGCACTGAGTAATTTATATTATCTTTCCCACTTTGGTGGGGGTCATTCATCTCCCAAGAAGAGGGGCATCTTCAGAGACTTTGGGCATGAAGGGGGCATTTTTTTCAGAGAAGGGTTCACTTGACAGAAAGTGAGGGAATAGATCACTGTAGTCAATATTTCTTTCCAAGCTGTAAAAAGAAGCTTTCCCCACTTCAAGTGGTAAAAAAGCTTCAATAAGCAGCAGGAGGAGTGGCCTGGAAGCATTCCTCGTGGAAAATGGCCCAACCGGAATGCTGTTACATCCTGACTTGTGGGTATTTCTGCAGGACAACTTATTGTGGACCCAATCCTGCTCATGAATGCAAGTTCTGTGCAGCTTTTACAATATGACATCCTGGTCAAAATGCCATCCTGTATTTCCCACATGCTCCATTTAATCCTGATTTAGCATTTCTGCAGGGTGTTGGTGTTGTTTTTTACTTAGATTTTTCAGAGAAACAGTAAATCTGTATTTGGAGGGAAAATATGGGATTGGCATTACTGATTGATGAGGGCATCTTTATGTAGACGGTGCACGCAACTGCCATGCATGAGAAGCACTGTGTCCACAACAAATGCAATATGGAAGCAGAGTTGTAACTTAAAAAAACAAAACACCTTTGCCATCACTTCAAGAGATGACAGATCTTCAATAAGCAGCAGCAGCCCAGAAGCATTTCTCACTAAGAATGGACCAATGTGTCATGACATGTCATCATTCCCAAGGGCATTCTTGGTAAAAGGAAAAGGAAGGAAGATAAATGACTACTTCCACTAGTCCACACTTCTGATAAACAAAGCAAGGCATGTGTGAAGCAGCCCTCAGTCTGTGTTGTGAGTATAGCTGGCACACCAGCCTGACTTGGGCAAAGGCACTTCTGGCCACAGCCAATGCCTAAGCATCCAAAATCAAGGCCAGTATTAAGCTGTATTTTCACGTGGAAGCGGAATCCTCTTTCACCACTTTGTAATCATTCTGGTTTAAATGAGTTTCAAGAAATCATACACAATCTCTTGTTTGGATTAAGCTTCAATTTATTTACCACCCACAGTCCATTTCCACCATCTCTATGACTAAGAGAGTGAGAGCTCAGTGCCACCTGCATATTTATGATGCTGAACAGGCTCCCAGCAATTTCATGTAATGTTAAACCAGAGGTATATCTACTGGCACCACTCTAACTGCAATGCCAAAGTCAGGCATATCGGTAATCAGATGTTGTTGGATTCCAAATCCCATTAGCCCCAGCCAGTATGGTCAGCGGTCAAGGATGATGGAACTGGAGTCTAGGAACACTGCAGGAGTTCTCCATGTTGCTAGTCCTGAACCAAGAGAGGCTGGCTGTGAGGAATGCTGCCACAGATGTCTCCTGCATCATCGCCATTTTCTGGGATAGGGCAAAGGCAAGGCAGCAGTGAGGTTGGGTGATGTGGGCCTGCCCTCACATTATCCCAGTAAACAGTACATATGCCAGTGCTCAAAGGCCAGGTCTGTGGTGGCACCCCATCCCACCAGCCAGTCCTTCCCTGGACCATGGGAACAACTGGGATGAAGGCTCTCTATATTATATACCTCTTCCCACAAGGCCCTGACAACACTGCTGTACCTTGGGAGCAGTAGCAGATCCTGAGGGAAATACGTCTGCCTCCTCACCAATATGTTGGCCAGTTGAAGATGAGTGAACAATTATATGATGGAACTGTAGAAGGCACCACAGACAGAAAAATTATTTGGATACCTACCAGTCATTTCAAGCACAAAAGATTCTCAAACTCCTAGCAAACATTTAGAACAGAAGCTGAACTCAGTTAGTTTTCAGAATTATATATCATTACACTATGTGGAGAATGTATTAAATCTGTATGATGTGTCCAAAACTATTGAGGATTAAATATGAACTGTCAAATCATCATAATGATATTATTGCTAGTCCTTGCTAAATCATTTTTATGAGCTGCTTTTTGATCTATTATGTACATATGTAAAGGCATTCCTAATGCTCTTCTCCTAGGCTTCAAAGTCTTCTACTCACAACTTTGTGCGAGGGATCAAAAGTTATTCACGAGGCCATTGATGTTGTTGGACTGATTGTTGCTGTCATTTGCTGCTAGGGAGACCATATTAATAACTAATGATCTTTGATCTCCGTTAATATTATAGTTGGTCTGCCAATACAGGACCAAGACTTCGAATTATGACTTGTGAGAAGATAAAATAAGTGGTTTTCAAACTATATTTGGGGGGATCCTGGGGTTCCTTTGAAAACTTTCTCAGTTAGAAGATCAGTAAAGGTGGAAAGCAAGCCGCCCTGGAAGACAGCTTGCCTCTGATACTCATCTTTCGCAGCAGAGTTCAGATGCAGAATATTGCTGGTTCTGCTTATGCAAGGAACTGGCCAGAGTTGTTGAATCACTTTATTTACCAGTATGGAACTGAGTGTATACCCAAAAGCTTGGTAAATAGCACTTTGCAATAGAGTTTAGAGAAATATTTAGGGACTTTTAAGCAAATCTGATGGGAAATGGACTCCTCTTTGAAGGCATAATATTTATTAACCATTTACTAACAATAAACAAAAGCATGTAGCTAAAGAACAAGCTATGTGAAGATTTATCCAAATGATCCTCTGAAATTTACACAAACATTGTTTTATGCGCCCAACTCCCCCGCAAGAAATCCCTGGTAACCTCCCCAATCGATTATTTCATTGCATTTTAAAGAAGGCAGCATTTTGAGAGAGTTTTAATACTTTAGCTGGCACATTCCCCATCATCATGACATGGGCGCTATTTGTCCTCCTGAGAGCAATCAGCCTGGAAAAGCGGCTAAAATAAGTTCCAGTGCAAACTATCTGCAGATGATACCACCAGAAGACCATGAAACCACCAAAGACCGTGGGACTAAATAGCCTTGTTGTAGTTACTGGAGGCTGCAACACAAGCAGCTGTACCTGCCCACTTCAAGCAAAATGACCACATTTGCAGGCCACCGTTATTTATTTAAAAATGCATAGGGCTTCTTCCCTTTACACATCTATCTATCCATCACTTCCCTTCACACATCTATCCTTCAGGTGGTGTGTTCATCCTGACCTCAGTTTGCTGGGGAAGTCCCAAATGGGTCAAGGTTAGCAAGCATATAATCTAGGACAAGAATGTTGTGAATGGAAGAAATGATTTTGGCAATGCTGCATGATTTTGCCTGTGTGGCATTGCATTCTACCGCTCATGCCCCCTGTTTTCTAATGTTTGGTATGCAGGAACAAACTTTTCAGATAAATAGTTTACATTAATATCCTATAGTAAAACTTCAACTGAAGCAACTCTAGTTAAAATCACTTAGCCTTGAAATGACTTAACATTAGACTACACAGCCAAAGTAATTTTGCTCGTTGACTGAAGATTCCCACATTTGTATCTGTTACGGTGTTTGTTTGTTTGTTTGTTTGTTTGTTTGTTTTAAAAGAAGACACTTGGACTAGATTAGGCACAGCACCCACTTTCCACTCTGGCACTTTCACAACAAGAGAAGCATTTACAGGGCACAAGTTCTAAAGGATTTATGGACACAAATTTCAAGTTAAATGAAATGAACCTTGGACATAATAAACCAACAGCTGATGCTTCTAGCACTACCTTGTTTTTAAATAATGAACTAGTTTCTGCAATGAAATTTCTCGTTTACTTGCTGTCCAAACTATTACGTCCATATTGGAGCTAATAAACTTTTCAGGATGCAATTTTCTCTCAGATGTAAGTTGTCAACAGGAGCTTATTTCATCTTCATATGACTCTAGCTCACAAAAGTATGCTGCTTTATACCACTATTGTAGGATTTATATTCTTTACCAGCTAACATAATATACCATACTGTATTAAGAGCAACTAACTGAATATGTTTAGTTGAAATAAAAAAGAAATAAAGAAATAAACTATAAGCAACCTTCTGATATCCATGTTATCACATTACTTGCTTAGAAGCCATCTAGGCTTTAAGCAGTATATAAATAAATTATAATAATTGCAATAATAACCACAAGCTCTCAACTTTCACTATTTTCTGGTACCCGTCCCTGATAAATGAGTTCATCATCATTATAATTTACCCCCCTTTGCCAACTCAAAGCAAGAATAACCCTCTTGGTGCTTAAATTAGCATGGATAAGGCTATTGCAGATTAAACAAATATAGCATTAGGAAGAACACACAAAGCTTGCTATAGTATATAATTATGGGGAAGGCAAGCTGGTCTAATAGGTCAGTCTTAGTTGAGAGTAGAATGGGTTATTCCAAGCACTTCTCTATTTTCAACAGTGGAAAAATGAAATGTGTGAAATGATTGGTATGCTTTGCATCAGATTTTACAGAGTTAAGTTACTGATGTATATAAGATTTATTTTTAAAAGAAATGGAAGAGAGAGAGCAAAATCTGCCTCTTTCTGGTATGAACACTAACATTCTGTAAAATACAACCAGATGGAAATAAAGTTTCAGAAAATAAAAAATTCAGAGAGAAATTGTTTTTTAATTTAAAAAAATAATAAATAAAATAGTTTTTGCTTTAAAATGTTGTTTTAAGTTGCCATGGATAGAGAGAGCTGCAGATACTAATGGAGACCACCTATATTCAAGTATTGGGCAGAAGTTGAAGAATCCAGGTGTTCAGCTGTCACTGAGCATCAAATGTCAGGCCTGAAAGCAGAGGAAAGGATGACATATCTGCTTCCTTGAAAATCTTGCTGGCTCCTAAAAAAATTTTGGTCTGGCATTCTTGAACCACCTCTTTAGAAACAAAAGGCATACAGCAGAATAACTAGAAAATAAATTGCCTTCGTACATTAGCCTCTTTCTGCCACCATACCCAGGTCCTGCTAAGGTCTATGCAACTTCTTGTCCATTTGCTTCTGTCAGGCCTGTTTCGGAGGCTATTCTAATTTGGTATTTCATTATCTTCTTTCTTTCAAACTCTGGATGGTCTGTCACTTTTTATACCCATCACAGGGAGCCAACCAAGCACATCTACCACGAGCTGAGAGAAACAAGGTCTCTATATCATGTTTTCCCTTTCATTACACTTGCCTTTTCATGAGTCTGCACGTGAGGGGGGGGTTCTGTATGCTTATTTATTTCTTTTACTATTAACGGAACATTATACCAATGTTTACTTTATTTCAATGATTTATATACCACTTAATTGCAATAGTCTCTAAGCAGTGAACAAGTCTGCTAACCAGCAATCTGCATTATTTTGCACCAGTTGCAACTGTGGAACCAGGCCTCAGGGTAGCCCTGCAGGGAGCACACTAAAATAATCAAGTTTTGAGGTTACCAATGCAAAAATCACCATGGCTAGATTATCCCTATTCTGTGATGCACACAACCACAATGTTCTAGTAAGGGTGAATTGCAGACATACGGGAAAAGTCACATGATGCCAGCCGCTGGGGAGACTAAGGAGTCCCCATACTGGAGACAACCTGCGAGTCATATTTGGAAACTGCCCTGAGGTCCTTGGAAGAAGAAAAGGTGGGAATGATTCTATATCATAATGAAGTGCTATTCCCAGGGCATTGTTGGGTGGAAAGACAGCTATGTCACTGACCCTCTCTCCACAAAAATTGTCCTCTTTTATTGCCAAAATAAAATATTCAGCACATCACTAATTTCCAGCTGGGAGGGAGAAGGGGAGGCAGAGGGGCAGAGAGATGGCCCTAAAAGGATACTGAATATACTTAACATGCACAAGTGGGTCTGTCCCTTTAATTCTGATCACATTTTTGGTCTGTGATCAGTTATTGTCTGTTGTTCAACTGTCAGTAGGATGCTTCAAGGGATTAACTATTAGACCATATCCTTTAAATTTGAAGGAGGGGAATGTGTCATATCAGGGATACAGGCAGATTTTTTTCCCTGGCTTTAAAGCAAGGGTGACAAATGTAGATTGCTCACAAGTGACAGTTCCCCATAGGCTCCCTGCTAGATTGCAGAGCAACTACTCATGGGAAATTAGGCACTAATTACTCTTAGTGCAGGCAGCCATGTTGTAATAATAAAAAAGAGGCATTCATAATGTTCTGAGTAATTTTCACTCACCCCCAGCTCAATCTAATTTGCCAGCATCAATGCTCAGGTCAGTTAAAATCTGCTGCAGATGTGAGAGAATAATACGAGGGTCCAAACATTTCAGGTTTACTTCTTAATGACATCAAATAATATTACTTAACTTAAGATTCTATTTGCTTAAACCAGTTTCACTAATTTTGAACCAGTCTAAACAATGGGATAGTTCAGCTGTAACACTAAACTGAAGTTTAAGGATTAGAAAGACGAGCCACAGCAGGTCTCACGATCTCCCTCTCCCTTGCCATCTCCAGCATGGCTGTGAGTAGATTGGAAAAATTCACTTCTGTCTTAGGTTAACAAGAGCAAACTGAACTTAATCTTAATTGTGGTTAATGGACTTGCCAAAACAGGGCAACACATAAACTTCAGTTTAAGCTTTGGGCTTCACATCTGCCCAGCATCATCTTCAGAGGCTGCCACCATGGCCACATTTAAATACTTTTGTCAGAGCTGGTTCAGATGCAGGTCAGCACACAAGACACAGAGTTTGGCAATGTAGTTAATTCTCTATTCAAGAAAAGAGCATACAGTTCAGTAATGCCTCCCAACAGAACTTGGTCCTATAGAGCAGTTGCCAGGACTTGCAGTCCTCACCTTCTACTTCTTTTAGATCTCCTTCTCTGCCAGATGTTTCTCAAACTATGTTTGGGCACCTGTAGCCTCTGTTCCGCCCTTCACATTGCCCTGCATGTCCTTGGAGTCAAGTGGGGAGGCGAGTTTGTTGCAGTAGGGTGGGCAGACTCCTGGGATTCTTCTGCAGCCTCTACCCCCCCCCAACACCCTCTGAGTCTGAGCTGCTCTCTGTCACAGGCTCTCCTTGCTCACTAAAGGCTGTTGCTTCTTCAGCACCCAACCATTCCTCCCCCACCCCTTCTCCCTCTGACCACTCCTCAGTGTCCCACCACCAATCCCCAGGCTCTGAGCCTTCCTCCTCTGGGGCTTCCCTTGGGGTTCCCCAGCTGGTACCTCCCACCACTCCTCATCATCTAGCCAGTCCTTGGATAATTCATTAAAATTCATTAAAATTAAAACATGTCTTGTTCCTCCAACCTCTGTTCTTCCTAGTACTATACGATGCATAATAATATCAGCTACAAGTTCATTTTCAGTGGTACTACAGGTGTGGTAAAACTCATTCCAGCCATTTTGAATAATGTTACAGAGGAGTAGGGACAAGTAAATTGATCAATTTCAGTTTTTCATTATTCCAAATGTAAATTCAGTTCCCCACATTTTCGACAGTTTGTTGGTTTATTTCAGTGTCCTCATGAAAACTCCGCAGCATTTTAATGTGAATTTCCCTCAATATGAACATGCACTTTTGCATAATAAACACATTTTTGCAAAGCAATTTGCCCAATAACATGCACTGGGGGCACTGAGGTACAGGGGGAGAGGAGAAAATGGGGGGTACTGTGGCCGCAGGGACAAGACAGCTTAATTCGATACAACTCAACACAACAAAATTCCATAAAGTGCTCATTCCCAAATAATAATAAAAAGGATGACTCCTACCCACAGCTCACTAAAAGATGAACACCACAGTCCAGAATTCATAATACTGTATGACCCAAGTTAGCAACCCAAATCCTGGACAAACAGGAAACTCCAAGTCTGGAGCCTAAAAGCTGAACATGGCGGCAACAGGACTGCCTTCCTGGGGAGAACACTCCACAAAGATGATATTAGAAGAGGGTAGCCAAAATCAAAGTCTTCCCATTAAACCAATGATTAATTGGTAAATTTTAATAATTTACATTGCATATGTAATGTTTGATACTTATTAGCATTAGAAACAATGATTAATTATTTATGCAATGTCTTAATTTTTCTAGGTGTTGTAAAAAAAATTAAGAAAACAACACAGGCCCTGCCCAAATGGTTATAGTATAATGAAACAGACAGAAAAACAGACAAGAATGAAAGCAAAAAATATTAGAGGATATAACCAGACTAGAAAGGTCTGCATCATGGCTTATTTTCCTTTGCAAACATATTTGGTATTTAAGCATGGTGAAGCAGCCAGTTCATTTTGAAGGCCACTTTTTCAATTGCTTGGTCATTAAATCAAAGTAATTATATGGAAGCCCCTCAGGATACTCCTATTTGATGTATAATTTTTTTTATAATTACAGGATTCCGGTTTTGCAGACATTATAATATGCCTCTAAATTAAAACCCTATGACATGAGAGGCATTTCAAGGTGAGAAGACAAGAGCCTCCTTGTTGGTTTTAGCTGCAATAAGCAAACACAAGGACATTAACGTTCATCCTTCATTAGATGCAGAATCTGGACTTCCTGAACACAGAATTTTAAGCTTCTGTAGCATAGAGTTCCCAAACACAGGCTTGATTTTTAGGTCCAGTTCAAATAACTAATACAACAGGCATTGGAGATTAACAGAGAAGGAAGCAGCAGCAGCAAAATTTATTAGTTTTATATGGGAAAACCTTTGAAGTAAAGTGAATGCTAGGAGGTTTAAGTACACAGAGGTATCTCTGTAAGAAGCCGTTTTTTGTATGGACAAAAACCCAGGTCCCTAAGTTTTTATATCCTCCATGAGCAGAACTAAATAGTTTCACAAAAAATGGTGCATGCAGTTTTATTACTCCTTTAAAATATTTATAAAAAAGCTAGGAAACTTTAATATCCTCTTGACACTTGATATAGTTCTAGACCGATATAGCACTGAATTCATTCACAAACATCTTTCTTTAATAGAAGAGATTCTTCTTGAAGTAAATCTTTCTTATTGCATTCATGGGAATAGTTCTTGAAAATGTACCAAATGTGCTTTTCGACCAGGCTTTTGATGTACTATTGTGAACAAGGTTTCCTTTGACTTAATTACTAGGTTCAAACCCAAAGCTCTAATGGGCAATATTTTTCTTTTTTTTCTTGCTCTTTCAAGGCAGCAGGGACCAACCCCATAGAATGAAGCGTTAACTATGCTCTGGAACCAACCAATCAACCTTCCTCTGCTAGATTTAATAGGCCAAAAGGGACATGGGTCATCACCTGTGGCTGGACATATAGCCACCACCACCTTGTCCACATCAGCTGACTGCATAAACTAGAAGCAACTCCACACCACACAGCTGACCCTGGGATTGGGTCCTTCATCTGGAACGTCAAAAGCTGCAGAGTAGAACTGGGCTCACCTACATTGACAGTAGATCTGCCCAGTCTCAGCCAAAGGCTTCTTCCTGACCACAATATTTTAAATCCAGTAAGTGGTGACGGAGTTTGGAATCTCACACATGGAAACCATGTTCCATGCCTCAGCTATGGTGATGTCCTTGTCCAAATTGTGTCTGGGAGGGTAATTTCATCCAGGCTCATGGTAAATGAGTATGGTATGGGAATACGTTTATTTTTCATATAATAACATTATATGCCCATTACATAAAAAGTATACCCCAACCATAGAAAGGCAATACTAAATTTTAAAATCAGATTTTGCCAGTGAGTCATGTTTCAAAGGGGCACCAGCAAAAATGCATAAATTAGCCCTCCAGAAATGACAGGATTTCTCATAACAGTTTAGCTGAAATGAGAGTTATCTGAAATAAGATGCTGTTTCCACCATACTCCTTCAATTATAGTGCACTTTTACATTATTAAAGTCAGAATCCTAGAGTAATCCTCCAAATCTGTGTCATTTTGACAGGCTGCACGACAAACCACAAGTTGCACACAACTTTTCCTCTGCTCAATCCTGCTGACATTTCCATCTCCACTCATTTGTCACTTACAGGTGCAGACACAAAGCAACGGATGTGCATTTTAAATAAATTCCAGTCAAACTAGGGTCTCTGATTCAGTGATACGATTTCAGTGGAGCTGGAAGATTGCAGAATTAAAATGAGCAGCGCTAAATTTCAGGGGTGGGATGGAGCGAGGTTCCTTATTTTCCTACTTCTGACATCATTTTTATGTGAAGCAGAGCATCATGTTTATTCCTTATGTTTTTTTATTTGCATAATAGTTAGCTTGCATCCGCAACAGTCATTTTGGGTAACTAGGGCAGCTGTGCCACTTGCCCTATTCACACATATCTAAATGGGTAGAGTAATTATTTAGTGGGTCAGTAGGCCTTTTTAAAATTTTGGTTTGCTTTTTTTTTGAGAAGAATGCCAGTAAATAGATATATAACACCTAACATAAACAAGTAAAAATATAGAAAAATGGCAGAGAAAGAGGAGTTGTCCATCTGTATAACAATGGGGATGGAATTTCTACAATATATTGTTGTTCATTTTAATACAGTACTATATACATAGCCACACCCTTCTTCGGAAAGATTTTCATTGTGTGCTGCTTCTATGTTATTGTAACAGTTCTGTTCCATAACATTATGTCTTATCCTCTTAATGCACATGTTTGAAAGTATTTTCAGTACTTTTGGCTCTAACTATCATGCAGAACATTCTTTGTCAATCTTTGGACACCAAGGCATTGAGGATTTTCTAAAGGCCTTTCTTCCGGGGTGACGGCAACAGCTTTCTTAACGTTTTCTTCCAATAGTTTTTAACCTTCTCACAGGTCCAACAGCAATGGACAAAATCGCCTTCTTTCTTTCCCCCACAATTCCAACAGAAATATTTTAAGCATTTTTTATATTTTCATGCAATAAAGACATCATTCTATATTAAAAAAAAAAAAGTGCTCCATTTTCCCCTGGAGATATTTCATTGTAAATTTAATGCCCACTTTTCCACATTTGAAAACTGCTAATAGGATGAGGGCAAATGTTGTCCCTATTTTCAAAAAGGGGAAAAGAGAGGACCCAAATAATTACCGCCCAGCCAGTCTGACATCAATACCAGGGAAGATTCTGGAGCAGATCATTAAGAAAACAGTCTGTGAGCACCTAGAAAGGAATGCTGTGATCACCAATAGTCAGCATGGATTTCTGAAAAATAAGTCATGTCAGACTAACCTGATCTCGTTTTTTGACAGAATTACAAGCCTGGTAGATGAAGGGAACTCAGTGGATATAGCCTACCTTGATTTCAGTAAGGCATTTGACAAGGTGCCCCATGATATTCTTGTAAAGATGCTGGTAAAATGCGGTCTTCACTATGCTACCACTCAGTGGATTTGTAACTGGCTGACTGACCGAACCCAAAGGGTGCTCATCAATGGTTCCTCTTCATCCTGGAGAAGAGTGACTAGTGGGGTGCCACAGGGTTCTGTCTTGGGCCCGGTCTTATTCAACATCTTTATCAACGACTTGGATGATGGACTCAAGGGCATCCTGATCAAATTTGCAGATGACACTAAACTGGGAGGGGTGGCTAACACCCCAGAGGACAGGATCACACTTCAAAACGACCTTGACAGATTAGAAAACTGGGCCAAAACAAACAAGATGAATTTTAACAGGGAGAAATGTAAAGTATTGCACTTGGGCAAAAAAAATGAGAGGCACAAATACAAGATGGGTGACACCTGGCTTGAGAGCAGTACATGTGAAAAGGATCTAGGAGTCTTGGTTGACCACAAACTTGACATGAGCCAACAGTGTGACGCGGCAGCTAAAAAAGCCAATGCAATTCTGGGCCTCATCAATAGGAGTATAGCATCTAGATCAAGGGAAGTAATAGTGCCACTGTATTCTGCTCTGGTCAGACCTCACCTGGAGTACTGTGTCCAGTTCTGGGCACCACAATTCAAGAAGGACACTGACAAACTGGAACGTGTCCAGAAGAGGGCAACCAAAATGGTCAAAGGCCTGGAAACGATGCCTTATGAGGAACGGTTAAGGGAGCTGGGCATGTTTAGCCTGGAGAAGAGGAGGTTAAGGGGTGATATGATAGCCATGTTCAAATATATAAAAGGATGTCACATAGAGGAGGGAGAAAGGTTGTTTTCTGCTGCTCCAGAGAAGCGGACACGGAGCAATGGATCCAAACTACAAGAAAGAAGATTCCACCTAAACATTAGGAAGAACTTCCTGACAGTAAGAAATGTTCGACAGTGGAATTTGCTGCCAAGGAGTGTGGTGGAGTCTCCTACTTTGGAGGTCTTTGAGCAGAGGCTTGACAACCATATGTCAGGAGTGCTCTGGTGGTGTTTCCTGCTTGGCAGGGGGTTGGACTCGATGGCCCTTGTGGTCTCTTCCAACTCTATGATTCTATGATTCTATGAGCTTTTAAGAACTGCTAACATACTCAAGCAGCTCAGTCCTGCTGGCCACATGACTTGGAAGCTGTATGCCAGCTCCCTCGGCCAATAAAGCGAGATGAGCGCCGCAACCCCAGAGTCGGTCACGACTGGACCTAATGGTCAGAGGTCGCTTTTCCTTTACCTTAACATACTCATTCCTTGACTCAGTTCAATTTTGCCAGCTATTTAAATTGGCAGCAACTGATAATGCTTGTTTTAATTTACTGTATTAGTCTGAACTTTTTATTATTATTTAAAGGTTTACTTTTGTTCCTTATTCATCTTGTTAGCCATCATGGGAACATAAATCTTATGTTGGAGGTGTGGGATATAAATTATCTAAGTAAGTAAGTAAATAAATAAATAAATAAATAAGCTGACCTGTTTTTATTTACCGTATATGCATCAGCAATGCTTTCTTCAGGTTATTAATTAAGATACATTCAAATTGTATAATGTTATTGGATCATTCCTAATTAAAAAATGTCTAATTTGTAAGTAGTGGTGGATTTATTTCTCCAATGTGCTGCTGAGCATGATGAAAGCCTATTTATTGTTGCTCTTTTATCACCCAATCACCATTGATTAAAATATCGTATCTGCCCTTCTTTATTTAACTCAGATCAGAATGAACTGAAGCTACAGTTGACTAGGCTGCAAAGAACGTTTTCCTAAATTAATCCCAAAATTCCCATGTTCCATCCCTATAAGTAGGGATGGGCACATTTGTCCAACTGCATTCTGTCCCTTTTCCCACATGGGGATGGATTACCATTCATCCTGTTCCCTGGTGGATTTTTTAGGATGATTCAAGAAAATAAAATAAAAAAGCAAAGAGAAACATAAATTAAATATATATTTTTAAGAATTATGAAGGTACAACAGCACTACTTATGAGGTGGCCCAGGGAATGCTGCTGCTCTCTTTTATTTCATTCATTAACAGTGTAAACATGCTTTTAAAATGCTGCAGAAAGAGGCGACATGTTGCTTTGTACAGTGGTACAAGCCTTACCTTGGACCACCTAGTTAGCAGAAGCTTGGAAAGAATCTTTTTCCCAACGTGGAGCTTGAACTCACAGCTCTGAGATTAAGAGTTTTATGCTCTACCAAATGCAAATTTAAATCTGGAATGGCCACTCCCCCTTCTAATTTTGCCCTCTTCATTACAGCAAAGCTAAATCTCACCTTCTTCCATTCCCACAATGGGGAATGTAGGCTTGTGCGTCTTGCACAGCTTCCTGGAACACATGACCAGCACTCCCTATGACACCTGCCTATGTCCACATAATGCCTAATCTGCCAGAAGCCTAAAATAAAGGAAGTGTGAATCGTGCCCATGTGTTTCAGTTCATGCATGGAAACCTCACTGAAACTGTAGCACAGTAGGTGAACATAAAGCAGGTCTGCAAGGTGGGAAAGGTAGGTGTCTGAATACAGGAAAGCACAATCTTGCTCTTCAAAGAGGGGTAGATTCCATGTACCTTCAGATACACAGGGCAGCTTCTGTCCCTTTCACATACCTACTTTAGAAGAAGCATTTTAACATTAGCCCAGGCAATTCTTCTGTGCCACAGTGCCATTATTTCCACTGCTGCCATTTTGTTAAAAATACTCTTTCAAACTCTTCAGGAATAAACATTACATACCAGCTCTACCTGCAAGGCTCTACATCTGCTTCCTATCCCATAGTCACTACTGCTGCTCTTGCACAGTGTGCATGTTGAATCCCTGAGGAGGACCACTGCTAATCAAATTAAAAGCCACATCACACTGGCTTCATCCCTGACACGTGCGATGGGGTTAGCTCATGAGGCGAGGGGAGAGGAGAGCCCAAATAAAGACAAGTCATAAACAAATTAGGGCTATATACCCTTCATGAATGAGGAGCACAGAACTTTGGAAATTGATGCACTACTTACAGCCTTCATATATATCCGTAGGTATGTGGACCGCTGCATTCTGGTAGGATGTTTGCCGACCAAAGATGGGATCTTCCTCAAACACCGGTTTGATTCTCTGACTACCAGTTTCACTCTCGTTTCTTCCAGACTTTTCCAGAAAAAAAGGAGGGAAATATTAAAGCATACGGCAAACATTATTCACACAAATACATGGAGGGGTCCAAGGGCTGTCCTCCACAAGCAACTCATTAGCATCACTTAGGATCATAGACTGGTGGAACTGGAGGGTTGGAAGGGACCGTGAGGCTCAGCTAGTCTAACCCCGCTCAATGTGTCCCTTCGGTGAGGGATGCAATTTTTGAATGTTTTCCTGCGTAAAAAGATCCTTGCAAGTTGAAAGGTAGCCACCTATACTAGATTTCTATGAGCATGCCCTTTTAAAATGTAAGCGTTCAAAATGTGATCCACCAGCTGAACCTGCAAAGTGGTATAGTCAGAGAGAAGAAGCAGAGTTCACTGCTGCGACAGGCCAGCTCCATCATGCATCCTCTCCCCTCAACTGTCCCTGGGAGGCAGCCATTTTATCAGGTTGCCTCAGTGGGAGAGACAGGAAACAGGGCTCATTGGATCTGCTTTGCTGGCGGTCCAGCTCCATCAGGAACATCCTGCCTCTGAACTATGCCGGTTGGTCAATAATAGGGACAACTGTCTAGAAATTTGTGCCTGAGTTTTGAGTTTTACTTTCCTCTTCCCTCCTAGCCCCTCTTTCCTTGTGTGTTGTGTATCTGTTTGTTTGTTTGTTTGTTTGTTTGTTTGTTTGTTTATCTGAATGAAAGCCTGTGGGTAGGGAGCGCCTTGTTTTGATTTCATGTAAGACATTCCAGGAACCTTTTCCGGCGGCCGAAGACTGGGGTACAAATGCTCTAAATTAATAAATAAATTATGCAACCCTACTCCAAACCAGCTAACTTCATTCTGTTGCATACGTAGAACTGTGCATATCTGTTCTGCACATATACTACAGAAAGAAACCAACAAGGCTGAAGAGCAACCCATCACTGTTCTCTGCTCACAATGCTGCTACAAACTGAGAACTGGCAGGATGGGGAGAAGTGATGCAGACTGAATGAGTGAGACTGCCTGTGTGGAAGAGCATTAAAGAATTGTTTATCCACACACACACACCTGAAAAAAGGTGTCTGAAAAGTGGTACAGGCTTTCTACAATCTCAGGACTCCACCACCTTAGTCACTGAACTTTGTTCAGGGTAGATGATACCCTCCAACATTTCTCTGATGAAAATAGGGACTTCCCATTCCATAGTGATAATTTTACTATTTATACCCCACACATCTTGCTAGACAGGCCCATGAGAGGAGCTAAAGCTCACAGAGTTTTCCTGCAAGTTTGCTGGAGAGGATTTTGTGAGAGACACTCCCACTGTTGAAGTGAGAGGATGTGTCACACATGCATCCCTTTGATAAATATCCTTGTACACTCATTTGTTTCCCCAAAATAAATACCAACAGTAACACTACCTATGCTCCCATTAAACTATGCAAAGAGCAATACTTAAAACTATCAACTTATATTTCCCTTTGTGTAGCATCCAGAAGGAAAGCAGCCATTTACCAACCGTAACATGCCCTTCTTTGTCTTTTATAAAATAGCAACTAAGGAACATTTCTCAGCATGTGGCCTACCATATGTGGTTGCTTAATCTTGACCACATTTTAGAGCAGGTATGGGGAACTTATGGTCCATTTAGATATTTGTTGGACTCTGATTCCCATCAGCCCCAGCCACATGATGGGATTTGTAGTCCAAAAACAGCTGGAGGGCCACAGGACCCCCACCTCTGCTTTAGGGCCATTTCACCCATTGTATGTATATACTTAATACTATGTTAAACAACCCCTGTCATAATAAATCCACATCTCCATTGTATCCACCCTGTTCTTTCATAAGACACACAAAACAATTCACGGGACCTTTCTTTCTGTGGCTGGGCTTTACCTTCATACCCAGATCGCACTGTCTGAAACGTGCGGCATGTAAACAAATTTGATATTCTGCTAGGATGCAGAATATCAGAAAGATATTCATTGGCATGCAAACCTGGGTTGTGCTTTTGACAAATGTTTCAGACAGCTGACATCTCCAATATCATTTTAGTGTACGCTTCTAGAGTGGCACAATGCTACTCAACTGCACATGGGAGTGGGTTTTGTCATTGTCAACTATGGTGAAGGAAAGCACTATATACTGACATATCCTCCAACATTTATCGTATGAAATAGGGACATCCTAAGGAAAAGAGGGACATTCCAGGATCAAATCAGAAACCGGAATGGCTTCTGTAAATCCGGGACTGTCCATGGAAAATAGGGACACTTGGAAGGTCTGAACTAATGATACTTCAACACATCAGCAACTGCACACACACACACACACACACACACACACACACACACACACACGTGCACACAGAGCTCTGGAACACAGGCAGTGAAAAGTATTTCCAAGTACTTCTTCAGTTCCTATAGTTTTCCTGTTGCATTCCTTCACCTGTAAATAAGGTATATTTAAGTGTATTAAAACTATAGCTAGGATAATCAATGGTATATATTTGTGAGATATAATGGAGTTTGCTTCAACCACTTCTCAAACAAACAAATTATTTTGTGCAACAATAAAACCAATAAAAATGGTATCAGAAAACAATAAGCACAACTCAACTGTATGAAGTACACACTGGCGTGATGTTGTTTGATAAAGTATTTTCTCATCCAATAAATGAAATAAGCCTGTACCTTTACCATGTGATTAATAAAAATCACTAAAATCATACAGTAAAAATATTGCTCAAGTGGTGTAATAATTATTTTGACTTCAGGAAACCTCATGAGAATGCTTACAATAATATACCCGTCACACAATAATGGCTCTAAAATTATTATTCTTACCAAAAACCTAAACTGTATTTGCTACATTTTCCATATCTCCACAAACCTTTTTTTTTTAAAAAAAGCTACACACCCAAAACAATGAAGCTCATACATTGTAAATGAAAGTAATCCAAGGCAGCTCTGAATACAATTAAAACCTATCTCCAACCAATTTCTCTCCTGAGGTAGGAGCTGAAATGCAATCAATAATGGCACAGGAAAATCCCACAGGAGACAGGGCCCGAAGATTAATTTTCCATCTATTCAAACTTGGCCTTCGCTTATTGAATTACATTGTTACCTACCACTGACAGTCAGCAAAATCTCTCTCTCTTTTCTGAAATAAATCTCCTGACCAATTTGTCCCTGCCTTGGGTAGCAGATAGCATCCATTTCTTTTCGGTTCGCATTTTGGGGCATTATCTTAAAGAACTATGACCCTCAGTTCAGTTAACCAGAAGGATGTCAGCGTACATCTTAAAGGCTAACCTACAGAAGGAGTTCTGATTTTGTAAGCAAATGGGCAGGCTAACTCCTCACCAGGGGCCAAATAGTCTGCGCTGGAGGCAAGGGCTGTGCCAAAACTGAACGGATGAGCCTGGGCTAAAGAGCTCTATGTAAGCATGAAGCCCTGGTTTTCCTTCGTTCTTTGAAACCATCTGCACTGAAAATACAGGAAGGCATTTGTACAACCTGATTTAAATAAACCTTTAAAAACAGGGTTTTTTAATTTAAAAAAATGTATAACAAACGTTAGAGGACAAAGCCAAATAACCCTCCCTCCCCTTCTCATTCTTATTGCAAGATGATAGAGATGATAGATAGATGATAGATAGATAGATAGATAGATAGATAGATAGATAGATAGATAGATGATAGATAGATATAGATAGATAGATAGATAGATAGATAGATAGAGATAGATAGATAGATAGATAGATGATAGATAGATGATAGATAGATGATACATGATAGATAGATAGATAGATAGATAGATAGATAGATAGATAGATGATAGATAGATAGATGATAGATAGATGATACATGATAGATAGATAGATAGATAGATAGATAGATAGATAGATGATAGATAGATAGATGATAGATAGATGATACATGATAGATAGATAGATAGATAGATAGATAGATGATAGATAAGATGATAGATAGATAGATAGATAGATAGATAGATAGATAGATAGATAGATAGATAGATAGATGATAGATAGATATAGATAGATAGATAGATGATAGATAGATGATAGATAGATGATACATGATAGATAGATAGATAGATAGATAGATAGACAGATAGACAGATGACAGAGATAGATAGATAGATAGATAGATAGATAGATAGATAGATAGATAGATAGATGATAGATAGATGATAGATAGATGATACATGATAGATAGATAGATAGATAGATAGATGATAGATAGATAGATAGATAGATAGATGATAGATAAGATGATAGATAGATAGATAGATAGATAGATAGATAGATAGATATAGATAGATGATAGATAGATAGATAGATAGATAGATAGATAGATAGATAGATAGATGATAGATAGATAGATGATAGATGATAGATAGATAGATAGATGATAGATAGATAGATGATAGATAAGATGATAGATAGATAGATAGATAGATAGATAGATAGATAGATAGATAGATAGATAGATAGATAGATATAGATAGATGATAGATAGATAGATAGATAGATAGATAGATAGATAGATGATAGATAGATAGATAGATAGATAGATAGATAGATAGATGATAGATAGATACCCCCTCCCCAGAATTAATTAATGGAAGGATTTTGATTGGAGGTCAGTGGAAAAGTACAGGCTAAGATTCCTTTCCAAGCCAGGGCCTCACCTGGAATAGAGGCAGTAACATGACAAAAGGGGTCAGGGGCCCATCTGAGAGCCTGGGCAGACAGAGGTTGCCATGGTGACAGGATGTGGGTTCGAAGTGGCAGGAATAGAGAGCAAGGTGTGCTGGGAAGAAGAAGGGGAAAGAAAAAACTGGGGTCCATCTTGGGCAGGCTGCCTGTAGGACTGCAGGGCTGCACTGCTGTGGGAGACAAGCCCCTCTCTTGAAGTGATCTGGACTCCCTCCTTGCAGACTGAAGGTGTAAATAGGTGAATAAGACATATTTCTTAAAGCTACAACAGTCTCTGCCGTGTCTCAGTTCTCCAGAGGAGCACAGATCCTGAGTGAATGCCTGGAACCCCCTGGAATCTTGCAGAGAGTGGGGATGGCACCCAACTTTTGTAACAATACACATCTCCCGACAGTAGCATTTGTATACACATAAATCATTATAGAGGCATTAAGAAATATATCTGGATTAATTTGTTAAAATGATATGCGAAGCCACTTCATTAGTATTGACCTAACAACTTGCGTTCGTACCAGGTTGTTGCTCTGTGGAATACTTCTATTCAGCCAGCTCATTGCGCCTTATTTTGTGATTCACCATTACATCCCCCTCAACCAGGTTTTCTATCCCCCCCCCATAGTCAGTCACTATTTCGTGGCCAGTAGGCTATTTGAGGGGTTCCCCCACTTTGGGTATTTTGTACCTGCAAACCTCCTTCTAGTAAGTGGATGGTGCTGTTCTACCTCTATAAGGTTTCACACTCAGCCCTAAATTACAGAAGCAGAGGAATGGTAAGAAGCTGAGATTTCCAAACTACTTAGACAACAGGGCAAATTCATCACATGTGTAAATACTATCGACAGATCACTTATCAGAATTCCACTCATTCTGGAACAAGATACAGATTTAAAATAACCCTGTTTCTTTTGAATTTACACTAGAGGTAAACTTTCACAAACTGAAATGTAATGAAATCTTAAGGGGAAAGTCAGAGTAATAGAATGAAGAAAACTCAGAACTTTCAGAGGAACCTGATTTTGCATAACCTACATTGCTTTCTATAAGGTGCCTAGAGAATACTGAAAGGCACCTCTGAAAATTTAACTTTAATTTGGCATTATAATGGCATTGTACCCCATTCATCTGACTGGAGTGCCCCAGGCATTCTGACTGGCTTCCAACAAAATATGTAAACATTTATCAAACATAGGATTTGTTATATCTTTATATATGCATTATATCTGCATAATTTCCCCCCATTATAAACAAAAATAAATCAAAATATTCAATGCTTTGGGTTCTGGTGACAATGAAGTGGGATAAAAGTGATGCTATCAGATGAGATGCAGGCCCCAATTAACTTCTGAATGACTGCTTGTCAGTTTCTACTTTAATAAAACGGGAGATCGCAAAAATAACACAAAGTATTGATTCTGTTAAAACTCAGATATAAAGCAAGATGTTGGCAAAAGGGAGAAATACTTTAAAGCTGAAGACAATCCTAGCAAGTTATCAGGGTTCACACTCGGAGCCGAAGCATGAAAGGAATGGTTCAACTCTCCACCTGACAGGGCAGTTCTGTAAAGTATTTTGTAAGAGTCCATGAAAAGTCAACAATAGATAGCAAGCGTAACTTGCTGCAAGAGACGCATTTTAAAAAGAATAATGAAAACTGACACTACTCAGATTAAAACAGTCCCCATAAAACGAAATGCCTTTTTACATGGGGGAAAGTATAACAATGGACAAAATCCTAAAATTAGCAGAAACTCCAGGATTACAACTCTCAATAACAGAGGGGCAAGTGGAAGGCATAATAGCATTACTGACCTTTCATAGCTGCATGGGCAAAAAATATTTCTGCATTTAAACTGCAGGTTACTTAATATTCACTACTGAGTTGGGAGGACTTCATGTGGATACAGAATTACTGCCTGAGTGGCCTTGAATAACATCAATTAAAGAAATGCATAATCAAGACTAGTGTATTGGCTAGAGATGTGACTGATACCTTGCCTGCGGATTTATTTATGACAGTAGAGGATATAATGAGATATAGCAGTACAGCAAGAAAGGTTTAAAGCCAAAGAACTAACTGAAGAGAATGGAATGAATATGTTAGAGATCTCAGAAGTAAATTAATGCTTCAATGCTACACAAATTACCTGCCGACTGTCATTGAATTCAGCAGTATTTACTTCTGAGTAAACATCTACAGGAGTTAAGCTGCCTTTGTGTCTCTTCCAGACTCATTCCACCCATCTTGCCTTACCACACTATCTACCCATGATGACTATCAGAAGCCAATTTGGTAAATGGGTCTTGCCGGAAGATGTCTAGATTGGCCAATTTCCAGGGAACTGAAATTGCAGATCTGACAGGTAGCTACCAAGAACTACTTCTGTGTTTTCTTGCAGTATTTGCTTTGTATGCAGCAGGCAAATTTGTTTCAGTTTGTAATGCTGACGTAGAACCTATTTTAGCTAGAATTCATGACATAAGTAGCACGAGAAAGGCTCAGTGGTTATGTCAGACCTCACCTGGAGTACTGTGTCCAGTTCTGGGCACCACAATTCAAGAAGGACACTGACAAACTGGAACGTGTCCAGAGGAGGGCAACCAAAATGGTCAAAGGCCTGGAAACGATGCCTTATGAGGAACGGCTAAGGGAGCTGGGCATGTTTAGCCTGGAGAAGAGGAGGTTAAGGGGTGATATGATAGCCATGTTCAAATATATAAAAGGATGTCACATAGAGGAGGGAGAAAGGTTGTTTTCTGCTGCTCCAGAGAAGCGGACACGGAGCAATGGATCCAAACTACAAGAAAGAAGATTCCACCTAAACATTAGGAAGAACCTCCTGACAGTAAGAGCTGTTTGACAGTGGAATTTGCTGCCAAGGAGTGTGGTGGAGTCTCCTACTTTGGAGGTCTTTAAGCAGAGGCTTGACAACCATATGTCAGGAGTGCTCTGATGGTGTTTCCTGCTTGGCAGGGGGTTGGACTCGATGGCCCTTGTGGTCTCTTCCAACTCTATGATTCTATGATTCTTCTATGATTCTATGTAAACCTTGTGTGTGAAAATGCTCCCAAACGCTCACCGTGACCCAGGGCTCAAGACTGGAGCTTCTGTCACTATGGCTGGCACCTGTTCTTCTATGTCCTTGTTCTTTTGATACATATGGGTGGAGATTCTTGCTATTCTGTCTTAATTGGATTATGTGCCACTTAACTTTGCCAAAGCTGACAAAGCTAGGACTTGCCTAGAGTTTAAGAGCCATGCAGTAGCAATAGCATGTGGCCCTTTTCCGAAATGCATTTAGCATGAGCTAAGAGCAATGCTCTTGCAGCAGAGTTTAAAATACTGGCAGTCTACAAAGATGATGGACTAGAAAGTACAAAGGGTGCTGCTACCTGTGTCATTGCTAGCAGGCAGTTAAAAGGTTTGGGACCATAGCCTAGGACTGAGCAAAGGGTCCGTGGACCCTCCGTTCTAGTGCAGGGAAGAAAGAGAATGAAGAAGCCCATTTCTTCTAAAACCCCTTTCACTGAAAGCACCACAATGAAACACAATTTCAGTTAAATTAATTTACCAGAGAAACAATTACAGTGTACTGCTTCTTGCCACTTCCACTCAAGTTTTTTTGATATAAATGAGAGTGCTCTCAAAGGGAAGATGTATTCTATTAAAATGATGAATCACTAGCTTCAGGGTTGAATGTTGATTTTTAGCATGGCATAAACACAGCCTTCAAAGGGAATGCTTCTGGGACCAAACTAATACAGGCATGCCTTCAAGGAAGGATTCTTTGTATTATAATTTATAAACCCCTTAAATCTTTGTAGGATACAAGTAGTGTTATCCTTAAGACTGAAAATTAAGGTTCTTTTAATTTTGTTTTTTGCTTAGGAGAAGAGACAGTTCTTGGGCAGAGATACATATTCATGGTAGGTTAGAATGGGGGGAAAAACTTGCATAGATTTGAATAATGGGATTAGGACACAATGGTCGGTTTTGTCATCGTGCATTGCAATTCAAATACAGCTAAGCATGTAAACACCTGCTCCTTCATACCTTGATATCATTTATAATTTCACCGGTAACAGCCGATTTACCAACCACTGATTAGAAATCAAGCTTCACTGTAAGTGGAACGACCGTATACGCCACTCGGTGACATGTTTGATGGGCGCGGAAGATGCTCATTTCTCAGTGAATGATATTGTAAAGACTAGCTTTGCAAGTGGCCAGTGTCAATCATTCACTCAGTGCCAGTTCTCTTTGAGGGGGATGACATTGATTCATGCTGGCATCCCAAATGCATTATGGGAAAATGCAAGCTGAAATTTCAGCCAGGAAAAAGGAAGCTCACTATATTGCTACCTGATGTTTTAGTAAGTAGTTTGAAAGATAGGAGGGTAGCTCATTGGTGCAGGTTATGTTTCCAGTATAAACACATAATAATTTATACTCCAGCTGTTCTAATATAGCGAAGGAAACTATGAGATCTGGCACACTGACCAAGGAAAACATCAGCCCTTCAGTTGCACTCCAGGTTTCTCTACCAAATGAAGTGAGAGGGTCTTTTCAGTGGTGGTGTCCCTATAAAGCACTGCCGAGAGAGGCTCTCCTGGCACCTTCTTTATGGCCATTTGCTGAAGCTCTTCCTGTTCTCCAAGACCTTTCATTTACAATCTATGGATGTTTCAGGGTTTCCACTCAGTGAGAACTTGGTGCTTTATGCCGTTTTTAGTTGCTGAGATTTCTGCTTTCTGGGGTTCTTGTTTTTTGTTTTGCTTGAAGGGTTTTATTTTATTTAAATTGCTGAGAGAACTTTGTTGAATGGGTGGTATATAAATTTAATAAACAAATAAATATTCTCTCATTCTTTTAAGCTGCTGGATTTTCTGATTGCATAACTAGTTTAAGATTTCATGAGCCAATTCTGGAACTTCTGGAAACATCTGACAGGTGACTTTTGCAAACAGGATGTTGGTCTACACTCATCGATGGTCTGAGCCTGCAGGGACCTTCTTATTTATTTAAAGTGTTGACACCTTGTTCTTCAGCAGAAAACTCTCACAGAACAGCTCATGGACAACCAATAAAAAAATCCTGCTTGCAGGCTTACAGTCTAAGCGAAATGACACAAAAGGAAAAGGGGATGAGGAGGGGAGATGACGAAACGTAAACTCAGGCACCAACTCTTAAAGATAAATACTAGTTCTTCTGATGGTCATCTGACATAGAAGTTCTCTTTCTAACACTTTTAAACTAAAATGAGTCATGTTGCCACTGCCCATTTCATCCCTCCGTGGTGATGATAGTGGTAGGCAGGATGCAAAGAACTCATTTCAGGCTTCAATGATGAGAGAGAAGAGGGTTTTTAAAGGATAAAGGGAAAGCCTACAATATATTCAGGTTTAAATTGCCCCAAAGTGCCTTTTAAGCTATGGATACTATTTTCAAAAACCCTCAGAATAACCAGGGATGTTAGAGTTCCTGATGTGGCCTGATGTGCTCTCCCTGACATGTGAGATACTAAGTGGACAATTTGATGAGCCAGGTTGCTGGGATCAGGCCTTGATAGTGGTGCTTCTAAAATGATAGGTGCCAGCTCATGTTTGGCACATTGTTAGCTCTCTGATTTGCTTTCCCACATGCAAAGACACAGACGTTGTGCTGCAGTAAAAACAAAAAGCAAGGAGCAATACGGCCATCACTCTTACTATTAGCAAACGATTAACATCTGCGCAAACAGCACTGCTCTATCAGTCACGGCTGCTTTCCAGCGCAGGGGCTTTCTGAAGGGAATTCTCTTTTCTAATAAATCACTTGTGTCAATTAGGGGATGTAGCCCTTGCCAGGAGATGTGGTTGACTGTTCCCAATTAAGCCTTAATGAATAAGAGCAAATGGGATGCTGGAAGCTCTCAGCCGACAATAGCTGTTCAGGGTGTGTGTGGAGGGGGGTGGGTAGGGAGGGGGGTGAAGTTAAGCTAATGGTAAACAAAAAGGAGCAACAAGGTAGACCGTGAACATGACATGGCCCCCTGGAAGTAAATCAGGCAAGCCACAGGTATTTTAAAAATCTGCCCCAAGCCTCTCAGGATATTGCACCTTTCACAGAAAGGAATAATAAAGTCACAAGTAGAAAGTAGAAATAAGGGGACCATGTGGGATCACTCCCCACTCTTTGCCAGCTGCATAAGGCAGGCACAAAAAGGGTGATAAAGCTATATTAGGAATTCAATAGTATGTTCCCGAATGTTCGGGCTATCACTGCCCTAAGCTATCACATAACAAGCAGTACAGCGGGTACAGCAATTGAGAATGACATCAACATGAAGCAGGAGTCTAAATAATGCACTCCTTATTATAGGACAGTATGAGACACCCACCCACCCCCCAAAAAATCCTAACACAACACGGTTCTATAATGTCTACATCACAATCTAGAATGACACAGCCTGCAGTAGATTTTTTCAGAAGGACAACAACAAATAACAAAAACAGTAGGTTTGAGTCTGTCTCCTGTTGAGACAGATGAACATTAAGGAAAGCCTTTAAAAATGGCCACCTAGAGATAAAGCACAAAATAATGAGGCCATGCGCATACAAAATCTGCACACTCACTATTAATCCGGCACTGGTGGGCCTGGATACTGTTATTTAAATACAAGGCAGGCTGTGTAGCTCATGCCCCACAGGATTTATGGCCTTCACAGAGCTAGTTAGCAGTTTGCCACAGGGCAGGGTTAGCTATTATTTAAAACAACTGGGGCCCTGCAACAAAACGTAGCAGTGTGCTCCCTGGTGTGATCTGAGCCTGTGGCTAAGGGGGGGGGGTGTAGGGGTGTGTGTGAAAAACAGAAGACAGCAGTGAAGGCAGGAGTCCCTGCTCTATGCGTCAGTCTGTCTTCAGGGCAAGACTTATTCATTAATTTTTGAACAAGGGAAGTTAAACCCAGCCTGGCTGCAAGTCAGTGGAGCAAGAGGATTCTGTGTGCATGTGGATTTGGCCTGTGGATTTGGCCAAAGTCAAATGATAGGTGTTGACAAATCACTTCTCCATTACCAAGTGGATGCAACTTGCAAGCATTGTTTCTTTGGCATACTCCAAGTTCAGAGCAGAGATGGTGGAGAAGGTAAGTTCAGGCCACATTTACAGACAAACTGTCCCAGTCTGCACTTTCTGAAACAACACAAGAACTAAAACACAGATAGCCTTTGAAATTCACAGTTCACTGGATTTTGCAATGTAGCTCTCCAGTCAAGTAATGCGTACCGAAGTGCACATACTTAGGTAAAGTGTGCACAAAACTGCATTATGTTTGAGGAAATTTGTTTTGAACTATTGTGTGGATTGGGAAAAATTGTATACAAACGTGTAACTGGATAGCTCATTTGGTAAAGCATGAGACTCTTAATCTCAGAGTCGGAGGTGACAATAAACAGAGTAGAAGGAAAAGGGTTATGAAACAGGAGGCAGAGAGGCACAGTGAACAGGGTAAGAGAGGATAGGTAATTTTGGGTAGCTAAAGAACGCTGTAACTTTTCTTGGGCAGCGTAGGGAGACTGAACAGCGGCACAGCAGGGCTGGTTCTTACATCTGCCAACGGAAGTAAATTATGCAGACAGCCATATGTCAAACAGACAAGAACATCCCTGGTGTTGAGAACACCAGTCAAGCATATTGTGCAGCATCAATATACGCACATCAATGTGTTAGAAAACAAAGTATATATCTCCTATACGCTACACTATGGAGATGCTTTGCCTAAAAGCATGATTCTCAAATAATGAGACAGGACTGCCTGCACGAGAGGGCCATTGGAAAACTTAATAAGAGGGTTCAACGTTAAAGAGAAGGATCCTGATTCAGGGACAGCCTTTCTCTTCCAAATCAATATCTAGGAAGGATGAATGCCACCTTATTAATTTCCAAACAGGGACTTGGGAAGAAAGAAGCTCAGGAAAAGGAGCTGCTTTGCTCTCAGGATAGTTCAATGAGAGCAGAAATTTGTCATCCTACCCAAGGTCAGGGAGCACAGAGCCAACAGCCTGAAATAAGGGTTGGGGCAGCTTCTTCACCACCGCGCCAGCTTCCCTGGACCTACTTAAGTCCTGTGTGCAAAAGCAAAGAAGCTCAGGCCACCAGCTCCACTGCTAAAGGCACTTGGCAGAAAAGAGGAGTATAAAGGCAACAAACAAACAAACACTTTCTGCGCATTCATTTCACGATCAGATCATTACTATAGTGAAGGAAAGTGCCTGAAAGAGCAGTTCTTGACAGGCTGAAAGGTGCACACACACACACGTGGTCTGCCTATAGGAATCGGGGCAACATATAATATTTTAATCAGCCATAAAGGCCCTCACTTAAGAAAAAGTTAGAAACATTTACTAAGAACAACAAAAGCAAAGCCACTTCCTAAACAAAACCAGAGCCTTGGCTATGCAAACATACCTGGGAAGAACATGGAGCAGTGAGGGCGCCACCACCATAAGTTTTATTTCTGAGTGTGGAGGTGCTCTGAATGGAGTATCGCTTGAAGTCATCCACACCCAGAGGAGTTTAGGTTTAAATAACGGCAAGGCTAGGCCTGCTTCTAGACAACTACAACTGAACTTGTTTTCCTGATTCAGTCTAGCAAACAATTGTTATATAGTATTCATTTGCCGTCCTTAGGAAGCAGAGGTCAAAAGGCCAGGTCGTTCAGATGGAAAGTGCTGCCTCTGGGTTTGTTAAAAGTTTGAGATATCTCTGTTAGTGTAAAGGCAGGAAGAGCAAACGAGACAAACCAAGCAAGTCCATCAGACTTGAATATTATTGAATTTTCTTTTTTTTAAAAAAAACCAAAAACCAGAAACCTAGAGTACAGAAGAAACAACTCACAACAGCCCTTGGGTTTTAAATATTTCAGGCCCTGAAAAGCCACAGAGAGTTTAAAATAGTAATTTAATTGGCATTTCATTCCACACTATTGCTTGTAACGCTATGTAATTTATTTATCGACCAGGTTTCTGCTTGCTGACTGACAGCTGCTCAGAAAGTAAAACACTAATGATGCTTGGTGGTGTTTTTGACCCTTTAGGTGTCAACAGTTAGGGTCCATTGCCACAGCTGCTAGAACAACACTACAGATTGGAGGCAAAATAGGCTCTCAAGCATCTCAGCCCTCAAGCTGTGAGGAAGACGCGGCTATTTCTTGACACTCTGTTAATATATCTAAACCACAGGTTACCATTTGCTAGAGTAAAATAAATATTTGTTTTAAAAAGTCTACAGCTCCATGGTGGTTGTTTTTTGTTATCATACCCTTTCGACCAGCACCATCTCTTGGTACAGGAGCAAGGGGCCTGGCCATCGTGGGAGTTCCTAGAGAGACAAAACCTAGGTGCAGGTCTACTTTGATTTTAATCAGTGTAGTCAAAAGTAATGCTGCTCTTCTCCCCACCTCTTTCCTGCCACACATTCTCCCCCACTCTCCAAGTGAGTTAGGAGATTATTCAGTAGTACTGACAGATGTTGACAGATGTTGCTGTTTGCCTACCAAGTTCCCACTCAGACACAATATATTTTAGTATTGTATCTCATTTGACTATTATAATGGCCTAAAGCTCAATGGAAGAGTTCCAAATTCAGTTATTGAAATCGCTAGTTAAAATAGTTCAAGCACCAGAGCTGGGAAAGACCTGCTAGTCTAACTGCATGGGACTGAGCTCACTGGACCATTAAAGGGTAGCTATTGATGCTCATTGCACTGATGTGGCGTTTCTGGTACACAATCTCAAGCCCACCGCTCATGCCTGGTGAAAGAGGCCTAAATACTCTCTGAATTACTCATAATCAAAAAAACCTAACTAGATTCCTTGGTATGAGTGGACAGAATCCAATGGCTTGACAGTTAATCTGGGAAACAAACAGACGGGCCCATTACAAAAGAGAAATCTCACAAGGTAGTTTCTTCCATAACTCAAAGTTGAAAACTGCTGAACTAGAAGCAAAAAAGTTACTCAAATGTTAATTAAATGGCTGACTATGGATACTTTTAAAATTCACCGTAAACGAATCCTGCACCTTCATCTTATCTAAATTTCCATATTCCATTTATGCAACTCAGATACATTTGTCTGACAAGATCAATGTACTCTCTTTAATTATCTTACAGCAACAGTGTCAAGTGTAACAGTGAGGCCATCAATCGTAAATCACATTTTATTACTAGGTGCAAATGAAGCATGTTGATCTATCTGATTAATGCATTTAAAGAAACTCTGTATTAGTTTATAGATTGCACCTACAATGTTTATTTTAAATTAGCAAGCTGTATTATTTGAAGTAGAAAACAACTTCCCCTTTCATCCAAGTATTGTCAGGATTTCAAAGTCAAATTCTAAACAGACCAAACAAACAAAAGCACTGACCGTGCACTCATGGTAATTTACTGTCACATAGTTTTGGAAGATAAGCTGCTCCATTGGCCTCCTAAGTAGGGCCATGGGATCACGTGCTCCCTCCCTCCCCATCTAACATGCCTGACCCAAGGCTACTGGGCAGCCACTTGGGGGTGTAACATTTTAAGAAGGACATATGCTCATAAACTCCAGTGTGTGTAGCCTTGAGCCGAACAACTGATATCCCAGATAGATAAAATATAGAATCAACTGCACTACCTTGACCTACATGAGTTGGTACTTAAATAAGTGTACACTTTCAGCCAATCCCCCCCCAAAAGGGAACCTAAATATGGGGTGTATTGTGGGGAAAGAGAAACTATAGTGAAAATCTACCGCTTTTGGGGAACTTGAGGAAACATGTGCTTATATATTCATAAATGTTACTTACTTCATTCAGGTCATCCTTTGCATTGTAGTAGACAATATCATTAGTCTGTGTAGGAGGGAAAAAATGGAGTTAATTTTTGTTGAACCCTATAATACAAAAAAAGACACTACAAAGCCATTAACATCGAAGTTAATTCTGCATTTTCTGAACTTAAAAAATATGACTGTTAATTTCCCCATTTGGTCTGGTCTTAAATACCAGCCATAGCATGCTGGTGTGATGACCCACAATGCAGGGATCTCACAGGGCACAGCAGAGGATTCTGATGAGGACATGTGTCAGGCTACTTTCTTGTTGGAGAACCACCAGTAGCCATTCAGGAGCCATTTGTCCCTGTTTTTAAGTCTTAAGGGTACGCATTATCAACAATGGATGCAATCCCAAGGCTAGGTCCACCAGGATGAGCAGGAATCGGACCCAGCAGATCTCTGGCTGGCTACACCAGCCTTGTCCCAGCCAGTGATACACCACCACATCTGCCCCATTCCAGTTTAGCTGAGACCCAGCCAACTGACCCCAGCAGATCTTAAGTTGGCAGAAGCCTTGAAAAAATAGGTGTTCTGGGGGCATGGTATGGGCATGACCAGGGAGAACATCGGCTGAATCCTAAACTCATTCTGCATGGTCATGTTCCCTGATAACCTGGCATAAATTAAACTGGCAAAAAGGGTTGTGTAACTCAAACTCTATTTTAAATTCCCCCCCGCCCCGCCAGGCTTAAGCACAGGCTCAGGCACCAGCCTGAACAAAGTTTGGATCTGGCATACTTTATGCTACTTTAACTTAAGATGGCATAATTTACACAGGATTCCTATATTTAGGAGTGTCCCCCTAAATATCTGGCACCTGATCCATTTTAGAAGAACAGCTTCAACCCAGAAGGCCAGCTCTTGGAGACCTGACTCAGGGCTCATTCACACTTCTGCTTGTACCATGGTTAAAAAGCACAAGTCTGAGCGGTTTTGTGTTTGCCCCACAGCTTTCCATGGAAAACATGCTTTTACCACTGAATCAGAACAAACAGCAAGCTACAGAAAGCCCATTTGCCGTTTGGTCCAATTCTGCGGTCAACCACGGGTTTACCCAGGCAAATGCGGAAGGGGTAACAGCGGTGTGGATGAGTCCTTAGGCACGGGCTGGCTATAGAAGTTTGCTACCATTCTGCGCAGGTTGTCAGGTCTCATCAGAAGCAAAGTCTATTAACCATTAACTCAGCTTGTAGTGAATTTCAACATAAACAGCGGAATACAACACAAAAAACAGGATAATTTATAATCTACAAAGGGAGGGTTTTTCAAGACCTCAAGAGAACACTATCAGTTATGCATCAATTTTACTGTGCTTTTCTTCAAAACTCCACCTGCAATTATTACAATGGGTTTTACGTATGGTTTAAAGAACTGAAGTGTACTTTATATGATAAATTTAAATAGATCTAACAACGCACATTTCTATCAGAACCCATTTCTCCCGCTCATTACTGCTGGCTTTATACCAAATCCAGAATGTTAAACATGAACTTACTGTTCGTCAATACAAGAGAAGAAATTCCTATCGCCATTAGAGACCCAAGCTAATTGGCAGTGCATCGATCTCTCTCTGAAACCTGGTGGGCCATACTCAAAGAAGCAATTTACAACTTAGCATGTCGCTTTCAGGAAAGGACGATAGCAATCAAGTTTAAATTTCCTTTTACTCCTGTTAGGTTCTGCACTTCTTATATTGAACTGACACAATCTCATCAGGTGGTTCTGCTTAAAAACTTCAAGTTAAAAACCCCTCCCCTATCCCAAAAGACACTTGATTTTATTTTGTCCCTGGTATAAATAGCAAATAGCTGGGAAAAGAATGTTTCTCTGCACCCTTATTTGAAAAATAATTATCTGTTATGACCCAAAAGCATTTCATGAGTATCTGCCAGTGGCATTTTTGCTCTTGTAAAACTTAAAAGAGTTAAGATGACTTCCATTGTTGTTTAAATATAATAGGGAAAGATCACAACACAGTGATTTCCCTCAGTGAAGTGCTGGTACTCATATATTGTTAAAAGTGCCATGAGTGACAAAATTACTGCCATGGACAGCAAAAAAGAGGTGTCAGTACTCCATACTGGTAAGCACTGTCACACAAAAAACCTAGTCTTCACAGTCATCCTCTAACATGCACATGTGGCAAGGTATTTCTTTAACATGCTTAAATGTTCTATATAATGTTCACATTTGAAGGTGATCATTTGAGGCTCATTCATTCAGCTTAAGAAAAGACAGAAGGCCTATCTGTCCAGCATCGTCCTTCCTGCAGTGGCCAACCTGAGGGTTCTGGGAAGCCCCAATCAGAATATGATGGCATTTACCTCACAGGAAGCTGCCTTATAGATTAGGACAGTCTAGACAATCTAACCTAGTATTGTCTCTAGTCTGATTGGCAGCAGCTCATTGGGGTCTCAAGCAGAGGAACTCCACACCAGGGATTGAGCCTGACAACTTCTGCAAGTTTCTTCCTCATAAACTACAGGGATTTTGGAATGTGATTCTTTGGCCACGTCTTAATTATGTGTGTTTCTCCCTATTCCCATGAAGAACATGCTTTTCTTTCTGCAACATCTCCAGTGGTAGTTTTTTACATTCTTAATGGGCAGAGGTTCCACATCTTTACCTCCAGGCTGAAGATTACACCAGGGTATCAAGATATGCGAGTGAGACAGATCAGTCTTCATCCAGTTGTGGGGACAGACAAGGTGGATGGCTGGGGGAATGATGTGTTTCCAGACAACTTTGCAATAACGAAAGACAATTCACACATGAAGAGTGGGATGCTTTGTACGCTTAGATTTCTCATCTATTCCCATGGCCTTATCAAATAATCTGGAGCAGAACAACAAACAAATGTAAAATTGGTTCCTATATGCCAAGTAAATACTGCTTTTATTAAGTCTCCTAAGATACTTCTCTTTAATACCTTTGCCTCCACTTGGGTAATTCCGTGTGTAAATAAGGATGCTCTGTTTCTCTGTTTTTAAGATTGCTATAGCTCAGTGTTAACCTCACACTTGAAGAAGAAAAATAATCCTACCATGCCAACTTTACTTTTTCTGATAAAGTTGTTAGAGGCACTTGATTTTACCCAAACCTCTCATTCCTTTAGCTATTTCCTCCACAAGGAAATGAGAAATTGTGAAAACTCTGTGAGATTCCCCCTTCCTTTGAACAGCAGACCCTGTTTTAAGGTAAATCACCGCAAATGGCACTGCTGGCATGGGTTGCCATACGTCCGGATTTTTCTGGACACCCCCCCCCCGATTTCTGTTCAGACACTGCTTCTGACTGCTGTATGCCAGGTATGCCCAGGAAATTTTATTTTTTATTTTTTATAAAAAATTTATTGGTTTTACAAAGTTTTTATAAACACAAACAAACAAACAAACATGTATAATTTCATACCCTTTTTTTCTTAAACCTTACTTTGTCGACTTCCCCATACCTCCCCTTTCTACATCCCAATTTCCAAAACTATTTCAGCAAATCCTAACACTTGATTTTATCGGATTTTTCCCTTATTCTTTTCTTTACTTAGTCTTTTTCAGCTGTAGACCCCTTTTTCCCTGAGATCTGGACATTTTAGCACTCATTAATTTTACAATATTTCTTAAGATAAACTTTGAATTTCTTCCAATCTTCTTCCGCCGTCTCTTTCCCCTGATCACGAATTCTGCCGGTCATTTCAGGCAGTCCCATATAGTCTATCACCTTCATCTGCCATTCTTCCGGAGTGGGTAGATCTTGAGTCTTCCAATACTTTGCAATAAGTACTCTTGCTGCTGTGGTAGCATACATAAAAAAAAATTCTATCCTTCTTTGGCACCAATTGGCCGACAATGCCCAAGAGAAAGGCCTCTGGTTTCTTAGGGAAATGCCCAGGAAATTTTAGACATATGGCAACCCTGTAAAGCTCACTGGCCAATGACATTATCAACCCTACACAGGGGCATTGTGAAGATTAAAAATGATATAATTCTTCTTCTTCTTCTTCTTCTTCTTCTTCTGCTGCTGCTGCTGCACCAAGTTCTTTGGAAGAAACTTAAGACATTAATGTGATTAATAAATAAGTCTTGTACTGAAGTAGTTCACTCCAAATAATTTAAATCTTACTTTTAAAATCAGTTATATGCTTCTGATTAGCAATTGCTTCAGCTTCATATTTATTTTATAACTGCAACTCTCTAAATGCTATAAAACTCAGCAAGACTAATTACTTGATGTACCCAGAAAATAATGAAAAGAGGAAACACATTAGAGCAAAGCAGAGGAAAGCCTTGAGTGTCAACAGACGACATGGCTCTGTTTTCAGGCTGCTTTGGTCATTAGAACAGCAACACAAATGCAGTCTTTTGACAGTTCAAACTACTAGAAATGATGTTTCATTTCCTCCTCCTTCAGTTCTCCCTTCAACTTAGCACCTTGTAAGAGTAGCTGCAGTTAGAAAGTCATATAAGAAAGAGGCCAATATAGATGGCAGTGTGAATTGACTGGCTCTTGTCTCAAAATTCCCATGAACAATTAAGGCCCCATCTTCACTGTGCTTTTAAAGTAGTATTATACCAATTTAAACAGTCATGACTTCCACCAAAGAACTGTGGAACTGTTCTTTGTTAGATGTGATGAAAGTTGTGAGGAGACCCCGATTCCCCTCTCAGAACTCCAATTCCCAGAGACCCCTGGGAATAGAGGTTTATCATTAAGCCACTATAAACTGTGAGTGCAAAACAGGTCTCCAACAATTGTCACCACCTGCAACAGACTACATAATTTTGGGGGTGGGGTGGGAACCATGACTGTTTAAAGTGGCATGACACTGCTTTAAATGAAGATGGAGGTCTAAGTTTGAAATGATAAGTATATTTGTGGGGAAATAACACCCACTGACTCTTTGTAGTTAGTTGTACTGACAGTGCATTTAGTTTGTCAGCCTTCTTTCAACTTTTATTGCATTTTTCTTCAGAGCATAATGCTTCATATTCTTCACTTGAAGGTTCCCCCCCAGCCAGTTATAAAGGAAGATTTCACTTGCAGCAATAGACTATTTTTAAACTGCCTACTGGTTTTGAAATTTCCTATTATTTGTTAGTTTGCTGTTTTCTATACAACTAGAAAAACATTTTCAATGCACTGCCATATACCAGAGATAGTCAACATGGTGCCCTTCAAATGTTTTAATCTGCATCAGCCCCACCCAGCATGAACAATGGTCTGGGATGGTGCTGTAATCCCAGATGCCCTAGGGTAGTGTCACAGCTGCTGGTGACCACTGCCCCAGTGCTGGACCATAGGCTGAAGTTTGAGATGACCCAGGAGCCATGAGAAAAAAGCCAGAGGGCAAATCAGGAGGTGTATATAGAAAGGGGGGGGGTAAGATTGTCTGACTTCTGTAGCAACCCAGAAGTCAGGACCAAATAATAACCAGAGATACAGGAATACACCAGTGCTCAAGAAGACTTGAACAAGGCTCAGCTGAAAACAGGAAGCATTTCGTACATCTTGGGTAGGCAGAATCAGTTCAGTTTTAGTATGTTGTATACTGCCCTGTGACTGTATGGTAAAGGGAATATAGAAACAAACAAACACCAAAACTCAGTTTAAAATAATGTAAGAATAGGATCTGACCAAGGTCTGCATATTCTAATGTTCTTTTCAAAAACAAGAGCACAAGGGGATCCACTGAGTATTGGCTTGTGATCTCCTGATGAACTGTGGCCTTATATTTTTAAAGCTATTTAATTAATCGTACAATGCCAGTAAAATATTTTTTTAAAAAAATAAGTGCACTTAATGGCCAAACCACTGAAAGGTGGAAGACTACGACCAGTGTTGTCTTTACTTCTTGACCTTATGCTTGCAGCTATAATGATGGGGAGAAACTGCTATTTTTAAAACGTTAGAACATGAGTTATAATAATAAACAAAATATCACAAACTCATATGAAGTTAGCATTTTCAGCCATAACTGAAATCTTAAGTCCAATGGCCAGAGATCTGGGCAAATTCATACAACCAAGTTTTTGCCACTGTTTAATTTAAAGCATCACATCTCAGCCTTTGAATCTGCCAGTCTGCATTTGTGTTCTCAGTGACAGATAGTTGTTTTAATATGCACAAGTAATATATGGAAAGCTTATTGTCGTGCAATCAGATTGCTGAGGGGTGCCTATATCCAGCCTCTTTATCATGCAATGATGAGAATCCAGCTACTTTTTCTCTCCACCTCTCAATTAACCTTTGCCAAGGATTAATGTGTGTCAAAATGGTCACTGTCACAGCTAGCAGATGCAAAGCCTTGACTTGTGTTGTAATATCTACATGCTAAGCTGCCAAATGTCGCACTCTGGGCATGTTTTCATGTACTGGTGTCATACAACAAGGCTTTTTGCACTGCAAAATTCCACAGAACAGTGTATGAGGGCAGCTGTCAAAAGCTATACAGTTTTATAGCATCGGCATTTAAAATTTGATTGCAGTGCCTAGGATGAGAACTGTCCACAAGAATGCAGTAAACTGTACATATGAAAGTAGTAAACAGCCATACATCATGTCTGACAAGTTATCTGTGTAGACTAGTATTGTCTAACTGGAAGCAACTTTTTAGGGCATCAGGAAGTGGTCCTACATTGCCTATTATTTCATCTTCTTAAGTGTAGATGCTGGGGGTTTAATTCATGGGCTCTTTCGCTGAGCTATGGAATCTTCCCTTGTCAACTAACTGCACTTTGTAGACCTTGAAATGGTCTTAAAACATGGAATAATTTGGTGTATTAAGTTTGGACCACACCTGGATAGGAGGAGAAGTTCCATGTAAGCTATCATGGGGTACTTGAAACAAGGGCAAGCAACAATAAACCAACAATAGCTGTGTTCACATAGTCATACTAGCAAACCACCAAGCACAGACTGCGCGGCTCCACTATCCACAACTTTAGCAATACAGGTGAAGAGAAGCCTAAAGACTGTTTATGTTTGCATGCACCAGTACTTCATTTTCTGTATTTGATTACCAGTGGTAGATTTGTGATCTGTGGAGTCTTCTGTGCACAGACATTATCCATTCATCTAAATAAATGTGATTATGTAAAAAAAAAAATGATAGAGCAAAATACGTAAGAATCACTTCATTAATAACATGGTTTTTGTTTGTTTTTTTCCTATTACATTATTAAATGGAGACTTTTTGTTTCTAATTAATGATATATGCTTTTAATGTTTGATGTTTTATTATGCTTTTATATTTGTTGGAAGCCACCCAGAGTGGCTAGGGCAAGTCAATCACATGGACAGGGTACAAATAATAATAATAATAATAATGATAATAATAATAATAATAATAATAATAATAATAATAATAATAATAATAATTGCTGCTGCTGCTGCTGCTGCTGCTACTACTACTACTACTACTCCTACTCCTACAAAGGTATTTTAGGAGCAAAATGAATGATACTTCAAAGATTGTCAGAAAATATTCACATATGTTAAATGCTCTTGTGCTATAGCAGAATGTAAATATTTCTGCAGCTAAACTGAATTAAAGTACAATACAGATTTAAACTTTTTTGTATTCTCCCCTTCCCTTCCTTTTCCACTTAGCCTAATTAAGCTATTGTCTTAATTCCATCCACCATTAATGAGGATGAAATATGGCAAAACATTTTTTTAAAAAAATTGTTGAACCAAGCATCCCCTTCCATTAAAAAATGGTATATGTAAGAAAAACCCAACCCATTTACTTTACAGACAGACTTACATTTTGTGTAACTCAGAGATGCTGAAAGAAGCAAGAAAGAACCAAACAGCAAGACTCTTCAGGGAAGCTGAGTCCTGATCTTTTCTACTGTGTAGATGTGGCCCTCAAGTAAACAATTATGAGCATGCTCAGAACAGATTATTGCCTCCTTTGCATAACAGAAAATAAGACTTGCTAATGTGCTTAGTTTGCCATTGTGGTGATGAGAGGCAGAGGAAACTACACAACCACAGCTTAGAGCCAGGAGCTCTCTTCACTAACCACAAGCTATAGCTCACCCTGCATCAGTTATCTACTACGATAGATGACAAGAACCAAGAGTACTTGCGCCCCTTTGTAAAAATGGATAACCACAACCCTCGTACCTTTGCACCACTGAGGACAGGCTTAATCAGTGCCGGAACAGAGTTTCAGTAAGTTCCAGCTGAAAAAAGCCCTAGACTTTAATTATCACTGCTCCCACCTGACACAATAACAGTATTAGGAAAACCTAGGCATGCCCGCTTGTGACAGGCTTGGGGGGAAATTCTTCTGTTAGAAAGCATTTCAAGAAAGGAATAAAACCATAAAGTAGCCTCTTTAAAAAAATACCATGAGCAAGGTAAACCTATTCATACAAATAGGTTTACATATATCTATTAACAAAAATGTGGGGGGACAACAAGGTGTGCACAATAGACTAAGTACTATCAGCTTAGAGGAGAAGGCACATTATTTTCTTGTAAAGTGTAAGAAAATAATGTCATAAACCTGGCATTGCACTGCTGAATAAGCAGACCTATCATTCTTTTTTTTTAAAATCCTATGAAGATAGACCCTCTTTGAACTATCTTATTTTGCAGTGTCGTGGCTCCTTATGTTCCTTTGTAGACCGCCTACTTCATTAGATGTATCTAATTGCTTGGAATTTGGCTTAATTGACTGTCCTCTGTGAAAAAATGAACCCCAAGTACCCTTTCAATTAGCATCACCACATTGCCCCTCACATCTTCCACTTCAGAAAGAAAATGTGGTGATGGGGGAAACAATCCAAACAGTATGTTTAATATCTAGCTAAATATGCTTCAGAAGTGTAACTTGCTTATTCAAGGCTCCTCCACACAAACACGTCCTACGGTGTTTTATCGTACTTCAAAGGGGTGTGTATGTGAGTGTTGTTGGTGTAACGTGAACAATGGGTTAAATTACAGTGCTAGGGCTCATGTCTTGAGTTAGCATATGCCCCACATCTGCATGCTCAGAGATAAGAGACCAGGTGTGCTGAGTTACTCTAGTAACACCAGCAAGGCCAAGTGTATGACTTCTGGAGTCGTTCCTGTTGGTTCAGGAATGTAGAGACAGGTATAATGGTCTCTTGGCTAGGGCATTGTTTTCATTATGCCTTGTCCTGTCCTGATGCTCTCCTGTTCCGCTGTCAGGGTCTTACTCTGAATCTGTGAGAGTTAAGGGGAAATGCTGTGGGTTTTACACAGCAGCATTGGTAGCATAGTGATAGTGTTTGTGGATCTGTACATATGTATCTTTACCTGAAAGATCAGAATAACTGTACATAGTAGATAGCAGTATTTAGCTATTCTTCTGGGACTCTGATACATACTCTGATGACACATCACACTGGCTGAGGTGTGGTGAACTTCCAACTGACTTCCACAAGTCACCAACAAGTGTGTGTGGTGAACTTCCAACTGACTTCCACAAGTCACCAACAAGTGTGTGTGTGTGTGTGTGTAAAAGAACATGTGACCAAACCTTTCTGCCTCTCACAAAAAAACATACAGCATACAGAATTTACAACTAATGAATGGCCATCACATGATATCATAGATGTAGGAAATCATAATATGAAGATCATTGGTTTGCTGTGGTGGGACAAGGCAAGCAGTTAAATGCAATTAAATAAATAAACCATATTATTTGAGGACTGGTGCAGATATTATATAGGAGTTTAAATGCTGGTTTAGAGAGTCTTGCCTTAAACACAGTTAAAGACTACATGGCACCAAACTTAATTACATTAGACAAATTCAGTTTCCTAATTAATCGGAGTGACAAAGGTGGGGTAACTCTCTTACAGTCCTGTTCCTGTGCTTTTTATGAAAACAATAAAGCGCCAAATAAAGACCAGATCATCAAAATCCCCCACACACATTCTGTGTTCACTACGGAAATGCTATGAACCTATTTCTGAATTTAATCTAAATCTTTATAAATATAGGCAAATAAATACATAGAAACAAGAAGAATTGTGAAAGGTACTAATAGGTTAGTAGCTTGTGAGTTCATTAGAGTGGTGTACAACTGCTCTTCTTGAGAAGGTGGGACAAGACTGGGAAGTCATTCCTCTGGAAGTTCAAGAGCATAGCATTAGAATTGTTATACTACATGCATACGCAAGGAAATGTTCAAGAAGTCAAAGCAGGCATTTGCCAATGCAGAGAACATTCAGCAAATTAATTGATCCCTTAGAAACCTGAGGAACAAGCAGCTCTAAAGTCCTGGACTTCACAACTGCAACAGAAAACAATGAACTGCAGAGCACAAGTTCTATCTAGTAACTTTGGCTGATTTGTTTGCTAGCAGCCATAGACAATCACCACTTCACTTCACTAGGCACTTGTCTTTTTCTGCCACTGTGTTTATGAGGCATGGTTATTGCTGGGGTTTGTTTTTGTGTTTTGTAAAATATTTATAAAAGAGAAATGTTTGCTGACTATTAAAAAAGAAAGTAAGCATGCATATGGCCTTGTAAACTGTACACATGGGAGCCAACTCCTAGGGGTTGAGGTTCCTTTAGGGGCCCCAATAAAATATTTGAGAGGAACGGGCCACCAAAGTTGATGGGCATCGTCATTCAAATGGTGTTCATGTGCTGTGTCTTGTGGTTGATTATGCAGAGTGGGGCTTACCTGCCCCCCCCCCAATATTTTATTCAAGTTGGCACCCCTGTTTGTACACTTTGGTCAGTAGTCAAAGTAGAACATGGATGGCTAGTCTCTAGCAGGGCAATATTGACCTAGTGAGGGTCAAATGACTGCAGATTTGGAGCTGGATCACACTCATGAAAACACATCTATTCACAAAGGGACTTTTCTATGAATACTTCACTTTGCTGTCCTGTACCACTAACATGAGTCTGACCAAACTGCGGGAGGCAGTGGAAGACAGGAGTGCCTGGCGTGCTCTGGTCCATGGGGTCACGAGGAGTCGGACACGACTAAACAACAACAAACCACATATTGCATTCGCTTTTAACAGATAAGAAGTTGCTCCTTTGCAATTATATCGTTATTTAATTTTAATTGGACAATCATCTGATTAATTTGTTAAAAGCTAGAAAGCCAATCAGCATTTTATTAAGAAAAACTTTAATCTTTTAACTTTAATCTTTTACGGCCCTACTTTCCAGACTGCAGCTGCTCTCCAGGAGTTAGCTCTTACCAACTTGAAATAGCTATTAAATCTGCAGCTCCATCTGGAATGGAAAATGGCAGATAAAATAATTAGAATCTTACAGCAGTGTTAAGAGGTCTTTGGAGGTGCTTAGAAAGCAGGGGAAGAGAGAAGACATCAGCTTCCAGTAAGCTTCTGTTAACAATGCAGTCTGTTCATTACACAAGGCTAAAGTACCTGCAAGGTGCTAATTAATTCAATACCATCATGCATTTTGTTTTTAATAAGGTGTTTGTTGGGGAGGGTGGATTGTTAGACTGAAAAGGATAATGCATCTGTGTTTTCTTTCCAGTGGCATTTAAATGGCACAAAAAATTGAAGTGGTACAGGACTCAGTTTTTGCCTTTCAGAAGCTAAGCCATTTCTAATTAGTTTTGCGATCAATACGTGGAGGTGATCCATGATCCTGGTTCATACATCTAGCTAAAATTGAATGACTAAAAAAATATAAGAAGCCCAAAAGCTTTGTGAACATTTTTCCCAATCAGATGTAGGCTGTAGCAGACAATGAAGAGGGGCGCCAGTGTTCACCTAACCTTCAGTCACCTGTGTTGCTACTGAATACCGTACAGAGACAAGGAAAGGTGGCGAAGTCAGCACGGTGCATGGCCGGGTGCCATATTGGTTCCACTGGCGCATTTGCACTGCGCCAAGCTTGCCACCACCTCTCCCTTCTCCCTCACAGTCTTAGCAGCAATGTGGGCAGCTGGAGGCCAGGTGAGTGCCACTGTCTGCTACAGATAATTTTATTTTTTGTTTTCTGATCTTTTCACCATGTGAGCCTTTGCTTTTAAAAAGTTGCATATCCAGATGAAATGGAATAAATTTGAATTATACTCTATGCTGGCCCCATGGCTGTGAAAGGCCCTCTTGGTGGGTCTGCACCCAATCTCTATGCTGCCGACTTTTTTCAGCATCCTGGAAACAGCCATGTGCCCAAACCATTAGTCAAGACACCTTCAGAAACTTCTGTATATAACTCAAAGCTCTGAATCAATATCTATCAGCAAGCTTTAATATACTGTATCTCAAGCAATCAAAGCAGAGGACTTATTTTTTGAAAGATACTGGTTGTACCTAATAACTACTTCCTAGAAGACACTTGCATTTTTCTGCATACATATAAGTAGAAGGCAAATGTAGCAGAAAGACACAGCTTATTAAAATTCAAATGGTATACTCCTTACGTTTTTATGTGTAGGGACAATTAATATCATGGACTCGGCTGCAAGAAAATTGCTCCAGCTAACCAACCATTTCAGTTCAATCAAATGTAACTTCAAATATAATTGTAAAATGCCCAATTCAGAGAATATCATTTATTTTATATGCATCCTTATCCATTCTCTCTTCAAAGCATAACACTTCTTCTTCAAGAAAAGAAAAGCAACTCCTTGCACTTTAAAATCAGCATTGAGCATACCAGGTTTATTTTCACACATTTCAGCCTGTACTTCCATGTCACAACTAAGTTAATATTTTAGTTGGTGAATCAAATGACCTTTGTCCTGGAGAGGACTGGCGAGTGGTCTCTTTCTGCGCCACAGAACTGATCAAGCTGGAAAGGCATAGACCTGGACTGTAACCACAACTGGACACTACTGAAAACACCATGTGAGAACAGGACATAACAGAATTAAAATAGTCTAAGAAGAAAAGGGACATGTCATGTTCAGATAAGTGACATGATGATAAAGATAACCAGGCAAGGAAGAATGGCAATGAAATGTTTTTTCCCCTCCCAATGTACCAACAATTCAATATTGTGCATTTTTCCTTTACAGTAATTTGTGAAGATTTTTCAGAGTCTGTGACACTTCTGTAATATGCACCTAATATATGCAGATAAAGTCCATTTTAATTAGCAGCGCGTTTGAATTTGGTGTGGGGAAGAATTATGAGCCAATACTTAATAAAAACTGCTGCCTTTTAATTTGAGTGTACATTTAACAAGGTCTCTACCATTCCTTTGCAATCTTAAGTCACCCTTTTTAGTAATTATCCCATTCACTTCAGCTTTAAATTATAGATGCAAGCATTAAAAAGCTATTAAAACTTTATTATAGAAGGTGCCATTAAAAATGAATGGAAAATCGAGGCTGAAAGATGCATTCTGTAAAATAGATTTTTCTTTTTTGCCACTCTTCCAAGGTAGGGCTTCCAGTGCATTGACAGTATCCAAAGAGAGATGTTTGAAATGAGCATGAGAGGCTGAGGCATGATGTTCGGCATTTCAATATGAAACTTTGGCAGGTTTGTGAAATTCAGAATTTGCTTGTGTGTTTAGGAGTTCTTTGCCTGCATGTAAAGGGTAGTAGAAAAAAAGACAGTCACAGAACCGAGAAATTGCACAAAACAAATGAAATACCATGAAAATCCCTGAAATGAGAAGTAATCAACTAGAAATATTATCTAATGGAAATAAACGAAATAATAAGAATCAAAAAGTTTAAGGAAAAAATTAGAAAAACCTAAAATTGAACAAAGCCTTAACGGGATGCCGGCTACAAACCTGGTTTCACTGAACTATTCAGTTTCCTCAGAAGGAAATAGAAAAATCATAAACCATAAATGACCAAAATTCAAAAAAAGGGGGTATTCCTTTCTTTGAATTTGTGCCATTTAGGTTTTTTAAACCTTTTTGTAAAGGAACACTAGGATTTTCACAGCCGAGTCCTCAACTCTTTATTACTGTGCTTTGCTTCCTTTAAGTTGGGCTTTGTCTAAAACTTGCCATTTAGTTTTTCAAACCTTTTTTGTAAATTCAGTATTAGAAACTGTATCTTTGAGTCCTCAATCCTTTATTACTGCGCTTTGCTTCACCTAGGTCGAACTAGGATTATAATACTTCAGAATTTTTGGGAGTTTTACCTCCTTTTTTGAATATTTCTATTAGATAATATTTCTAGTTGATTACCTCTCGTTTCAGGGATTTTCACGGTATTTCATTTGTTCTGTGCACATAAAGGGTGGCATATAAATAAAGTAAGAAATGTAATGAATAAGTTGTATGATTCAACTTGCTTTATTCCTTCCACCACATTTTAGCTTATTTCCTATTAGCTTAGGGGTCAGCAAACTTACCGCCCCTCGGGCCGGTATCTCCAGCACTGATTGCTCAGTGGGCCAGAGGGTGGGGAAGCGCGTGCCCATATGCGTGCGCACACGCTATTTCCAGCACACTTCCGGGTCAGAGGAGCACTGGAAATAGCTTGTGCACATGTGCACGGGCCTCCTCCGACCTGGATGTGCACTGGAAATAACGCATGTGCAAATAACGCTTGCACATGTGCACAAGCTATTTCTGGTGCTCCTCCGACCTGGAAGTGGGCAGCCACGCAGCGCAGTGCCACTAAGAGCAGGCGATAGAAGTGGGCGGCAGGGATCACCGCGGGTCGGATAAACGAGTCCCTCGGGCCTTATCCGGCTCACTGCCCTTAGTTTGGGAACCCCTGTATTAGCTTATTCCAAGGAGCAACCTTCTGTCCCTCTCAGGGCTGTTTGTGTGGCCGCTGTTCCCATGCTGTTGAGTCCATCTCCCCATCCATCATGCTCAAGGCAGAATCAGCTGTAATGTTGATCAATGGGTTGCTTCCAAAACAACAACTTCTCATTGGGCCCTTCTTCTCACCCTTTTAAGTAGAGGGCTGCTAGCACCCCCCTAGTGTGAAGCCATGACACGCGGCATGCATCCGAGATGTCTGTACATCAGCATAGACATCTGCACAGTGAAAGACTTCTTTCCTTATGATGATAAGTGTGATAGCAGAAATGTCTGTGAGGAAAGGAAAGAAGGTGGGAGCAGCTACCACTCTTTTTGGAGAAGCCAGCAGCAGGACCTCCCACTACTCATCAATCCTGGCCAGCTCCCACCAGTGCCATGGCAGCAGTTAAGTGCCAAAACCCACCAGCTCCACCTTCCGCCCTATGGGAAGGGGAAATGAAAGGAAGAAAAAGAGACGTGAATGACTCTGAAGGAAGCAGGACAGCACTGTGAGATCCAGAGCAATGGAATGGAGGAGGTGAAAGAGGTGAGAAATGGAGAAGCTGGCACCGGGGAAGCTAGGGACAAACAAGGACAAGAATATAGGGCCACCCCAGCCTATCATATAGGACCACAGCCAGCATCTAAAAATATACACGGTGTTGTATCAATAGTTGTGCTATAGGAAAGCAGCTCACACAATCCCACTTCTGCTTCCCCATCCTCTTCCCCATCTACTTAAGAGCCCCCTGTAGCCTCCCCGAAAATACTCAACAAATGGTTGGGGATCTGAATGCAGGCAGGAGCACTGGGTCATGTGGGGCTGCAGTGCTAGATCTTGCTCCAGCAGAAGCTTCAACTTGCCAGTCAAGATTTGGAGCTAACATGAAGCCAAACCAATCTCCATTCCCCCTCCCAAAGAGGTTTGCTTTGTCTGTAACTCATGCTGTACTGCAAGGATTCCATCACCCCAAAAGAAGTTGGGTACTATATATATACCAATGATCTCAATTTCACCCAGAGGACAAGTGTTCCTTGCTCAAGTCCAATGGCAAAAAAGACATTCTACAGAGCTGATTCCATTTCGTAAAACAGCCATTAGAAAAATGAAAAATTACACTGAAAGGTACGCTTAGCAGACAGATCCGTGTGCAAACTAATTTGAACAGACATTTTCTTTAAAAAGTAGGCCAGAAGAAATGAATGATTACTTCTGGCTAAAACTGAGCAAATTAAATTATGAGAAGCTTAATACGTTTATTCAAAATTAAATTGCATAACCTAATGTCAAGGTTATTATATTCTATATACACCATTTCCTCATCCCAGTCCAAAAGAGAAAGGTGCATGCTTTGTTTCATGCTGATACTGTGTTATCGCTAGAATTTCTTTCACTGAATGCATTCATAAAATATTATATTTCTCAGTAAAATTTGGCAAAACTTTCCTGGCAGTGAAATTGGATGAATTCTGTGCACTTTGTGCCAGAATGTACAAGTCGGCCATCTTTTCTTCTTATTGAAAACACAGGAAAATAAAGTGAAACTGCAGGAAAGTGTTTATCAAGTCAGACAGCCACCCATCCAAGTTCTGTATAGTTGGAAAATTCCAACCAAACTAGAATTGCCACTGAAATTTTGCTTCCAGCAAATTTCAAAGTAAATGCACAATGAAAAGGACATCTTGGGGGGTTCCTAACATTAGTTACACCTACATTTCATATACAGGCAGTATTACGAAGAGACTGATGCCGCCAAGGGCAATGGTGTAGAATAGCTGCAGGCTCAGATGGGAACCCCAGCAAACGTTAGAAATTTGTTTCACTCCTTAAAGAAGGCATGAGATAGTATTGATCACATTAATCAAACAATTCCAAGTAAGAACTCTGAACCACTAGTTGGAGTTCTATTTTGGGTCAGTTGCTAATTAAATGACAGAGTCTATCATTTCCTTAAAGGTTCACAACATGTATCTCTTGACTAGCAAAATTTTATCCTGATGTGCATAATGATGGACATATGCTCCTTTTGTAGCCAGAGTTGGAACAGGATTTTAGGAAGCAAGAGATTGTGATATCTCAAAGATATCTCAATGACATCTGGTGAAGTATTAAGAGTAAATCAGGAAAATAATGAATGTGTGAGCTACTCTTAGGCTGGCATCTAAATTAATTTACAGTGCAGTCCTAACCATCAGAAATAAGTCTTCTTGAATTCAATGGGGGCTTACTCTCAGATGAGTGGGGTTGGGATTGCAGCTCAAATCTCACTTCCAAATCACAGATTTAACATTGATTTTAATAAGTTATCATGGCATTACAAATGTTTGAGAGTCAATCTCCACTGTTCGTTAACTACAAAAAGAAACTAGCAAAGTTTTCCTCAACAGCGTCCAACTGTATACATAAGGCATATCTTGAGGCAGCCAGGTTGAAACAAGGATGAAATGTACAAAGCATACTGGAAAATTAGAAAATGGGAACCATCAATATTTGAAAAAAAAAGAGTGAAGAAAAACTCACCGCAAACTCATCCTGCCACTGATGTTCTTTCTGAAATCTCTCTGCTGCTTCAGCAAGGCGCTAAAGGAATGAAAATAATAAGGTTTAGCTGTCAAATAATTTTCAAACAAGGTGCATTGCAAATTAAAGGGATCCTACTATCTTCCCAATATAAAACACCTGGTCAACAACACTGAGAACATGTGTGCACTACAGACTTACATTAGTATACTCGTGGAATCCCCTCAGTTAAGTTCCTCTCAACAAAGTACAGTCCTCAGGGACTTCAGTTACTATTAAGTCAGTTTAAACTGTAATGTACACATATTAGTGACTAAAGGTATCTTATGACAAATATGATGGCACCTGCCCTGAGAATCTGCGGAGCAAACAAGTTTAAAACCTAAACAAATATTCTTCAGTTGTAAGCAAGTTCTACAGAACAAGAGCCTTCAATTGCACTTCTGAAAGATCATATGAATGTGACTTTCAGCATCCTATTATAAGTATTTCGCATCTATATAATCTTTCCCTTCCTCCACTGTGTTTTGTTTATGTATTCCAACTTCCTTATATTTAATTGTATCATATTTTAAATTGAGGTTTTTAGTTTTCTTGGAGGGTTCTTTTATCACAACAGAAAGACAGGGTACAAACAAATAAAATCTGATTTGTTTGCAACACACAAATAATCTCATCCACTTCTTTTTGAATATGAGATAACAATCTCATCCACTCCTTTTTTCTATTCAGTGATCCACAGCAATTCATTTTACCAAAGTTGTTGAGAACACAGAAATGCATGTCCATAATGTTAATGAAGTGGAAGTACTCAGAAACTGGGAAGGAAGTGATCGTGTCCTCTGGGTTTCAAGGGAGGCAAGGGAAAGGTGAGTGTAGTTAGACTCTAGACTTTAAGAAGGCCAATTTCAAAAAGTTTAAAGAGATACTGGGTGAGATCCCTTGGTCAGAATCAGAAATACTCAAAGAGAAGTGAGTCCAAAATGGATTGGAGTTTCTAAAAGGAGAAATATTGAAGGCCAAAATGCAGACAATTCCAACAAGAAAGAAAAGTGGGAAGCATCTAAGGAAACTGGTGTGGCTGCATAAGAAACTTACAGATATGGAAGATAAGATATGGAAGAAAGGGGAAATCAGAAAGTAGAAGTATACACGAATAGCCAACAGTTGCAGGGGGAAGGCCAGGCTGATTAAAGTTCAGAATGAGTTCAGGCTTGCAAGAGTGGCTAAAAATAATAATAAAAGTTTCCTTGGCTATGCCCAAAGTAAGAGGAAAAACCAGCAGGTGGTCAGTCCTCTGTGTGGAGAATATGGAAAAATGCTTTTGGGTGACAGAAGAAGGTGAAACTACTCAACATCTACTTTGGCCAACCTGGTGATAACTGAATAAATGATGTAGGGAGGGAGATGCAGCCCAAAATAGGAAAAGAGGTAGTAAGGGAACACCTAGCTACTGTAAATGAATTCAAATCTCCAGGGCCTGGTGAGCTGCATCTAAGGGTACTAAAGGAGCTTGCAGGTGTAATCTTGGAGCCATTGTCCATGATCTTTGGGCATTCTTGGAAAACAGGTAAGGTCCCTGCAGACTGGAGGGGGGCAAATGTTGTCCCCATTTCTTTCTTCCTTTCTTTTTCATTTTTTGATGGAATTACAAACTGTGTGGATCAGGAGAATGCTGTGGAAATATGATAGCCATCTTCAAATATCTCAAGGGCTGTCAAATGGAAGATGGAGCAAGCTTGTTTCCTCCTACTCTGGAGCAGAGGTCCGAAACCAGTGGCTTCAAGTTACAAGAAAGGAGATTCCAACTAAACATCAGGAGTAACTTTCTGACAGTACAGTGGTATCTCAGGTTACATACGCTTCAGGTTACATACGCTTCAGGTTACAGACTCCACTAACCCAGAAATAGTACCTCGGGTTAAGAACTTTGCTTCAGGATGAGAACAGAAATCGTGCTCCGGCGGCGCGGCGGCAGCAGGAGGCCCCATTAGCTAAAGTGGTGCTTCACGTTAAGAATAGTTTCAGGTTAAGAACGGTCCTCTGGAACGAATTAAGTACTTAACCCGAGGTACCACTATAGTAGCTGTTCAACTGTAGAACATTCTCGCTTGGGAGGTAGTGGACACTCCTTCCTTGGAAGTTTTTAAGCAGAGGCTGGGTGTCCCTCTCTCCTGGATGCTTTAGCTGAGATTCCTGCATTGCAGGGAGTTGGACTAGATGACCCTTGCAGTCCCCTCTAACTCTACAATTCTATGATTCTATGATTGATATTGTTGTTGTTGTTGTTACTGATGACTGCTGACACTGTTTACATCTCAGCAGATTATCATTAACAATAATCTTAAAAACCACTGCAAGCATCAATGTCCCTGCATGTCAGAATTGCGTGCCCATGCACATCTTAGAACTATGATCTCTGTTCCTCCAGCAACCTACAATTCAATGAGTCATCTGTTATTAATGCAGAAACAATTATCCTTTTAAAAAGCTATCTTTGCCCTTGAGCCAGTCTTCCCACTCAGCAAGTGAAGAAAAGGGAAGGTGGTAGATTTCTATTAATCTTTCTGGTGCAGTTGCTAACCCCTTATTCTGTAGGCCAAAATCTACCATAAAATGTAAACGAACAAGAAATAGAAGAAACACATAAATTATGATATTTACTTTGTGCGGCCTCTGAACTTTTCTGTTCATTTTACAGAGATATGAAAGAAAAGGCCGGATCATCCATCAGTCTGAAAACTGGCCGTGCCTTGAAAGGTCTGGCCCAGGCATCCCATGGGCCTCTGTGTTAGTAATCTGAGAAAAGGTTTTGATGTGCTGCCATCAGAAGGAAAGAAACATGAGGAAAAATTATCTGATCTAAAAAGAGCAGCTCCCAAGGAGGCTTATTCATCTTCACATTTTATTTTGTTTTATTAGTCACTTCTTTATCTCTTCTCGACCAGCACACAATTCTGACAGCTAATATGATGACCCTTTTTAAAAGGTATCACAATAGTATACAGTACAATAAGATCTGCCCTTTTGTGCTGCTCACAACCCGCTTTAAGTAGTTGAAGTATGCACATCTGAAAGCCTCTTAATACTTCAGGCTATTATTATACTTTGTGAAAACAGTCAGTCATTACACCTCTGTCTGCGAGACTAAAAACTAACAGACAAAAAGCAGGATTCTAAGGAATTACTGTTATGCAAGCAATACCCAAGGCAGTGGCAGAGCTTCATGCTCCAGCACCGGAGGCGGAGAGCAGGCGGGGCTGGCACGCACCCCAGGGGTGGGGCGCACGTCCTGGGGGCGGGGCATGCCACCCACAGGGTTGGGGCGCCCAGTGCGGGCGGGGGGCAGCCATGACGGCACCCTGGGTATCACGCTGCCGGGGGCGGTGCGCTCCCCCCGCACTCCTCTTCCTCTGCCAGTGACCCAAGGAAGCTAAGGGAATATCAAAACATGCCTGAAACAATACAGTAAAGTAAAATTAAATCTATCACTTCAAACCATCATTACTATTTTTTATATCCATCTAATAGCCAGAATTCTCTCTCTTTGTTGTGCTCATTTCCAGAAATCTCACATCACTGTCTTGCAGAAGGAGGTTCCCCTACATTTCCGCAGCTCACACATGGTCAATTGTAGTTTAGTGTTAAAATTGCTTCCTCTCCAAGATGATGGAAAGTATCGTTCTGGAGTAAACAATCTTCCTCCACCAAGTTAGACATCCAGTTTCATGGCAGAGGGGCAGTCACTTAGCCTCTCTCTTGGACTGGACTAGGCACACACAACCTTTGGTCCACCAAGCTGAATGCTGATCAGCTTGCATTTAGCTTGGTGGACCAAATGTACCAAGTGGACATGGTGGCTTGCTAACCTAGTATCTCATTCCCGCAACCTCCACCCTTTCATGCCACCATACACAGTTGGTGGGCACATTTGACTTTGTGACTCACAAGTTGAGTCACAGCTTAAGAGCCTCATTAAGTAGGCAAGGCCAGTAAAGGAGTCAGGGTTAAGAGCCAAGGGCCTGCAATGCCCATTGCCAACTTTGGATGTAACACAACAGCTACCTGAACTTCAAAAGGATGATGAGCTTCTCCTTCTGTCTCTCTTTCTGTACAAGCTATCTAGAGCCAATTATCTGGAGGAGGTGAAGTTAGAGACCAGGTATCTCTCTGGTTATTCTATGGGTTTGATCCAGTACAGCTAATACAATTACACTGCATACACGTCCTCAGGGCTGGACTCTTTCTCATGAGAGCATGCAGCAACACGGGGATCAGGCTGAGTAAATATCAGCCAATGCACTATTAGTACGTAATGACTGATTCCTGCAGACAAGCAGTAGTGCGAGGCACAATTAGGAAAATACTGAATTATAGAAACTGTAGCATTAAAATATGTTGGAAAGCAATTAAATTTGTTCCAACAGTGTGGAGACACTACAAACTGATCACATATGTGAGGAAAACACTGTGCAGTGCACTATGAGAAATGAGAGTGGCACCAGATTTCCTAGAATCTCATTTCATGGTGGATGAAGTTTTAGTCACAAAAATGCTTTTGCGTCTACCCAGCATGTTACCAGCCACATTAGGACTGAAAGCCATCCTACTAAGAACATTTTTGCTCAAATCATCATGCTGCATTTGTTAGCAGCACTAAGGTAACATGATTCACATTGGGTGCACATTACTAATTCATTTTTTTAAATGTTACTTTTCTGAAAAGTCTTAAATGCACATTTGCAGCATGGGCAGTATGTGGCCACCTCCATCACCCTTTTCCAATGTTATGTTATACTCTCCAGTGCGGAACATTTTACACATGCTGTTATCAAACACACTTCACTGCAAGAGGCAAACTCGGGTACATCACCAATCTTACACTGGAACATGAGGTGGCAGCCAGTCGCAGATCTCCAGTGCACATTTGCCACATGCATACGGTACATTTATAGGTATGCTCTTAACATAGGTGTATTTTTTTTTAACTGTTTTATTAAATTTGCTTAGTAACGTAACATTATTATATATATTCTATAAACAAAGAATACAAAACACAATTCATTCATACTACAATGCATACCTACATAGCATTAATATATATGGTTTCTGAAAAAGGGCTTACATAACAAAATCCATTCAAAATACCATCCGGTTTACCTTCCCCCCCCCCCACTCCCTCCCCACTCCAACCCTCCCCCTCCCCCTCCCCAGTCAGGCCTTCCTTCTTCATATCTTTATCCATGTACACAGTCTGTTCATTCAAGCTTGTATGTTAGGGTTGGCTTCCCCTCTCTCTATCCAGTCCCTGTAAAAAGCCCATTTATTTGTGATTCTTTGGCATTTATTTTCCCATCTATCCTCTGCCACTATCTGTACAAATATTTCTGATTGTACGTATTCAAACACATAATCATTCCATTTTTCCATATTCCATTTGGCCTTTTCTTTCCATCCCAAAGCAATAACTGCCATTCCAGCTAGAATCATAATCTTGTATAACTCTTGCTTATTACTTTTTACTTTGTTATTTCCCAGTATTCCCGAAAACAACAAATCCCTATTAACTTCTATGTTTATTTGAAATAATCCAGAAATTACCTTTATAATCTTTTGCCAATATTCCTTAACCAGATTACATTTTAACAGAAGTGTACACCTCTGATAATCTGGCTGAAATCCACTTAACTATTACAAAACTGTAACTAGCAGTGGTGGTGGTTAAAGAGTTGCAAAGGGGAAGACTGAAGCCAGCTCATCTGTGCTCTTGCCTCTTGCTCTCTCCCTTTGGTATACGACAGATCTTTATACGATGCATTGTATTACCTTGCAGGGTCAGGAATGATTCTGATGAATTTTTGGTTTCTTCCCAACCTAAGGATTCTTAGGAGACTAAACATCTCCAGTGCATTTAATCTACTTGACAAAGACTTTCCAGCATTTGCTGCTCTGATCCTAGTAATTATGTTTTAAAATACAATCAGTTGTTCTCCGTAATCATAGTCTCCACATATTCTGCAAGGCAGTTATGCCACTTAATAACCCTCACAGGGAAATGTTACTTCTTTTCCATAGATGGGAAGTATAGATCGAGGGATTACTTTTCTGTTCACTGATAAGTAATATAATTCTACATTTTTGTATAATCCGCCCCGTACAGAATTGACATTAACCTGAGGAATGCCTGAGGAATGCACTGAGGAATGCCTCTTTACAATTGCCTTTTGTATACTGCGATTTGGGCTGCAGAAATTGCAATCAGGGTGTGCTCTAATGATAATTACAAGCCATGATGTGAGTTAAAGACCATTGAAGAAGGGGTTGGGTTAACTAGCCTGACATGTAGGTGAAATGAAGGCTTTTTCCAGTTATTTTATTATTTTAGTGAAGGTTCTTATCCACAATAGCTATGGGTAAAGAAATAGGATTGCAATTTAGTGCTATCCTATAGTCTTGTGCAGTCTTCTCCAATTTTGCATCCTCAAGATTTCTGGACTACAACTCCTATTATCCCTGATGACCATTGGCCATGCTGGCTGGTGCTGATGCGAGTTGTAGTTCGGAACATGTTGAGGGCACCAATTTGGGGAAGTGTGGTTCTGCAAATGTAATATATTTCATAAATAAGCCCTGTATGACAAATACGATGTTTTGCATTATATATATTTTAACTGAAGTCTCTGCTTAATCTCAAAGGAATTTAAATAGTGCCAACCCACTGACACATAAAATTATACTACTGGCATTAGCTCTCTTTTTCCTTTGACACATTTGATTGTAAATATTCATATGCCAAGTTATCAGCAAAAAAAGGTCTCTCTCTCACAAATGGAAACCTGGAATACCTCGTGGATGGTGCTGACACAGGCTTATTTCTTTGTAATATTTTACACAATTCAGTACATTTATTCTTCCTGGTGTTTTTATCACATTACCATATATGATTTTCTCCTAGGGTATTTGAGAAAGAAAAATACCCAAAGACACATAATGAAACAGAAGTGTATATACCAATTCAATTTCCAGGGAATAAGATATTGCATATCACATCACACTCTGTAAATGTCTAAGGGATTTTCTTTTTAAAAAATGAAGTATTGTGGCTTCTGTGTGCCTATTGTGCTGCAAATATTTCTGAATGTTGCAGAGTAGATAAGTGAATGCTTCCTCTCCAGCACAGGGGCTATAAGACAGAACATGCTTGAAAAGGGAGGGAGGGAAAGAGGTAAAAAGATAGAGCCAGTTGACAAGGGAGGTATTAGACTGGAACCATAGCCAGGATGTAGCTCCCATGTGTACCAGGCACTGCCTATGGGAGCAGCACCTGGAAACTGACTGTATGAAACATCAACAGAGTCTATACACTTCACCCAATAATTATTGAAGCCACCCTCAACTATTCAAGCTATTAACAAGTGTATTTAGGCTAGCCACCTATGTGTTCATATGTTTGATATGATCCTCCCAAGGTAGCAGGAAGACATGAACACTCTCCCAGCCATTTCTGGTCCACATCCCCACTTCTGGAGCACATGGCTGCATGCTTAATCCATTGGGGGTTATGCATTAGAGGTATTTAAGCACTGGCCAGGGATGCTGTACTTAAATCCTGCACCACAGATCCTCCTTTCAATATAGGGTTGGACTAGATGACATCTAAGGTTCGCCCCAATTCTTTATACGATCCTACGTGTGAACCTGCTGACATGTAATTAACGTGCTATGAAAAACAAAACAACAACCCAAGAATATGTTTAATTTACTGCAGACTTCCTGGCCTAAATCACAAAAGTAGGGCAAAGCCCTCCACTGAAAGTGAGCCATGGTTCCCAGAAACAAGTTAAATGCTCTCTTGCTAGAACCCCAGCAAATTGAAAACCCTGTGTTAATTTAAGGCAGGCTATCTACTTCAAGAATTGAAACCTGGAGCTTACCAACCAGTCACCCATTTTTCTTAGTGTCAGATGGTCGATTAACCCCTCATCCTCCCCCGACTGTCAGGAGCTGCAGAAATTGAGAGCTTGATAGAACAGCCACAATGCTATGATAACCTGATAGTACCGGGAAATGTTTCAGATGCGAACTTAATATAAGAGAGTGCTGTAGCTAAAATATGAAGAAAAATGAGTGGAAAGAGAGTAAGAAATGGCCTTGCAAATATCTCCTGACAACCAGCAGTAAAATCTTGCGAGAACAGCTTATCCAGTTGGAGAACACTGTTACTTCTTTTAACATACAATTTATTCTGCTCATTTCCAAGACTCTCTTTTTTAAAAATGTCACATTTATGCTACAATAATTCACAGCCTTTAAACATGAGGGCACATTTGTTTTCTCAGGAAGATTCAGTGCATGGAACACAATGCATGGTGACACAATTAATATCAAATTTACACTTATGTAACACATTTCAAAGTGTGAAATGCTATTCACTAGTATTTATTCCAAATCCTTACAACAGCCCTGTAAAGCATGACAGTATCATCACTTCCATATTGCAGATCTGAGTCAAGGTTGGCAGAGAATAGGGAGCAGCCCAAACAAAAGTTCCAGAAAGAATGGGGGAAATGTAGAGAATATTTTAAAAAGCAGTGTCCCCGATAAATACCTGGTCTTGTTCTGATTAACTTCTGCAGGAAGATTTATGGTTCTTAGGTTACAATTTGGAAAAATCGTAAAAATAATTCAAAAAAGAGACAGTTTAGAAGGAGAAAATAGAAAACTGTGTACAGGATGAAGGAAGTTGAAAAAGAAGAATTTGGAATGAAAAATATTTTTTTTGTTTTACTGGAGTAAGCTAGTTCCGGTTAAGATGGCATCTGAGGCAGAAGCTTCTAGCAGATCTCTGACCCTATAGCTCGGCTTTAAATGTTTTAAATTCTTTTTCGCAGCCCACTAGTTTTAATTGTAGCCCCCTTGTTGTTTTACTTTATTGGCCTATTTTATTGTTTTATTGCCGGTTGCCTATTACCGAAGACATCTCACCAGCTGCAACACCTCACCAGCTGTAATCTAAAAGCAGAGAGTTTAGGACCAGATGATACCACCAACTCCAGGGTCTGTCGGAGAGGAATTATAGAACGATTGCAATCTACTCTAATTACTGTGACCTGCTCCACCCCTCAGACTCCCCTCTTCTCCTTTCTTCTGAGTTCTGGTAAAACGCCAGAGAAGAGACTGTTGCTGCTTTTGAGGTGGAGGGGGTGGCAAGGGGGTGTTTTACTGTTTTACTGTCTTGTTTGTTTTGCTTTGGGGGTCATGGGTAGTGGTTTGTTCTGTTTTTGTTGTCGGTGTAATTGATTTATGTGCTAAATAATTTCAATAAAATTAATAAAATATGAAAAAAGAAGGTTGGCATAGAATAGTTGCCTAAGAAAAGCAAGAGAGAATTTGTGGCTCTTTCTAGTGCTAAGGTAGAGATTTCCTAGTTCATGATCCGAAGCATTGCACACCAGCTCTCGCTCTCACCACTTAAACTCAACAGCTCTAGGAAGGCAGTGCACACATGTGCTCCATTGTCTCCTCTGACTGACAGCAGCTCTTCAAGGTTTGGGGAAGGGAGTCCCTCTAAGCCCTCCCTGCAGATGTCAAGGATTGAACCCGAAACTTTCTGCATGCAAAGAAGGTGTTCTACCACTGAGATACTGCCTTCTCTAGGTCAACCATCTGAAAGATCAGATACAAACAGCAACTGAGGCTGCCTTTATTTGCCTTTCGCCAAAATCACACAACTCGGTTTAATTTTGAATCTGGTGTCTAGTTCATTCAGAGCAAAGCCATACTTATTCTCCATTTATCTGATTTTCAACATTTTTAAAGATGCAATCCCCTTGAATATATCATTACATTTGGGTATCAAAGAAATATATCACCTGAACGCTTCTGAAGTCTCATTCTAAAAGGATCTACTCTTTGACTGTCCCACTTTTTTCAAGGTAAACAATTCCGCAGAAATCTTAACTGGGCAAGAAACTATTGCCATGTACAGAAGCAGACTAGATACCAATCAAGTTTCATTGCCTCTTAATACATCAAAGGTATGTTCAGCTGATTGTTTAAGACTTCAAACAAATTCAGATGCAGCCTGCAAAAACAAAAAAATGACTCGCATAGCATTTGATTCCAGAGAGTGTAAATTGAAAGTTCCACAGCTGGCAAATTACAGTCCTTTTTGCAACCCAGCTTGATTTATTAGATAAAAGTAAACAATACCTTGTGCCTCGTTTCTGTATCAAGATTTGAACACTCTCTCCCCATACTAATAAAAAGTCAGGTTTACCAATTAGCTCCCCTTTCTGAATGTCTGCCAATGTGTAATTGTGTACACTAGGAATAAATTGTTTTAGTATAAAAGGATTCTTCTGTACAAAGGAGATTAATTGCTAAACAGAACAATAGCACATTTTGGCATTCTGTCACCGATGCAGAAAACGTGGCCATCTAATAAAGACTAAACTTCATTAACTTTCTGTAAATTTAATTGATGATATTCTATTTAGAATGGCAGCTTGATGTTTGCACACATATTTCTAGGCTAGCTTCTTAACTTCACCCAACACATTCAACACATTCAAATGAACACACTTAAGTTCCGGGACTCCAGCATTAAATATAATCATACTGAATAGAAGTTTGACATTGCTTTGACATACCCAACTGTAACCAACATGCCACAAATCTCTGGTTAATTTAGTGCTGTTCCTCTGTAACCTTATATTGGAACGGTGAGGAACATTTGTCTAGATATCTATGAGAAGCTGCTGCTCACAGCATGTGCCTTGCAGAATCCTAAGTTTTCTATTTCAACATCATGCTTCCCATCCATACACACCCTGAGTAGAATAATTCCTTTTTTTCATAAATTTTTTTATTAATTTACAACAAAACAAAACATACATAAAATTTTTCACATCCAATTTTCACAAATTGCTTCTTTTCTGGACTTCCTTCAGCTTCTCCGTAAATCATCCATAGTCATTATTTTAAATACACATTTCGTAATTTATATTGTCATTATTTATACCCTTAGTTTCCTTTCTCTTTAAACAATACTTCTTAGTTTTTCACAGTGCTTTTTTAAATCCCTCTAGCGTTATCTGTCCCTCACTTATACTTTCCAGATATTCCACAAATTTCCCCCAGTCCTCGATGAACTTTTGGTCTCTTAGATATCTAATTTTCCCAGTCAATTTATCCAACTCAGCATAGTCTAACAGCTTCATTCTCCATTCTTCCATCATCGGTATTTCCTGTTGTTTCCATTTCTGAGCCAGTAATACTCTTGCAGCTGTCACTGCATATTGGAAGAATTTACAGTCCTTTCTCTTTATCTCATTTCCTAGTATTCCTAACAGAAAGGCTTCAGGTTTCTTTATAAATGTATATTTTAGAATCTTCTTCAATTCATTGTATATTCTTTCCCAGAAGCCTTTCACTTTCTTACATTCCCACCACATATGATAAAAAGAGCCTTCTTTATCTTTACATTTCCAACACTTATTACATGTCTTATACATTTTTGCTAATTTCACCGGTGTTATATACCATCTATAAAACATTTTCATAACATTCTCTTTTAACGTCATACATGCTGTAAATTTTAGATTTTCTTTCCATAGTTTTTCCCAATCCTCAAATTGTATATTATATCCAACATCTCTGAGTAGAATAATTCCAATACTTATTCTACTAATACTAATTCCAATTAATTCCCATGGTTGAAATTTAGCATCTAGAGTCAAAACATATTTATCCGCGGTGTTTTAGTGGCTCATACTCCTTTGGCCAGAGGCCCTTAGCCAACACTTTGCCCTATTTTTTCCTCCTCCCTCTCAAACCCTTTTCAGTAGCAAAACTGTGATACCCTGGATCCTGAAAAGAGATTTCTGAAGAGTTGCTTGTTCTATTAGTTCTAAATGGGTTTTTGTAATGATTAAAGCTTTGATAACTGAACTCAACAGCCTGGATTTTTCACTGCTGATTTCCAGCAAAGGTGTTTAATTAGGATGTCTCCCACTTCTCTGCATATAAAGGAAAGTTAAAATTACCACCTTCTAACTTACAAGAAAGCCACAAAGCATCAAAATCACGCTTGCATACACAAAACACAACACTTTGTGCCACTTCTGGTGCTACTTTGTTTTGTGAGTCTCTCACACCTTCCATTTATAAAGAAAAACCATCAGTGTCATCTGGACCAACAGAACCATACCAGGATGCTGAAAGATTCCCACAGTGCAATATTATAAGCTTTCCATCACCTTTGTCATCTATGTCTTGACACTATTTTGAGCATGCTCTGATTTAGCAAGATCACCAGTTGTTCCTTGCCTCTCTTACCACCAGCAGACAGCTCACCCTTCCCAGACCCCAGTGCAACCAGGGAAGCAACTTACAAAGCAGCCCCCTCCCTAGTAAAAAAATAGGTACAGATTTGCATAAAATGTCCATGTATTAATTTATAAATTCTAGATTCAAGTTTAGAAATAATAATTCATACTCAGAGTGGAGTCACTGAAGCCAATGGATTTACATTAATCGCACCTCACTGAAACTCACTGATTGCAATGGGTCTACTCCAGTTGGGTACCATACCCTTACTGTAATATGATACAACTCACAGGCATTTGAAAACTGGCAGACACTGTTCCTGGAAACCTTGGATTAATTAGCTACAAGGGAATATGACTGTTTTACATAGTTTTTTGAAAACATTTTAGATGCATTTTAAAAAATATATATATATTAGTAATTTCAAGGTAACATTTTATCAAAAAACATATCATCCACCCCCACCCCCCCAGACTTTCCTCAGCTCCTCTCTCTGGTTTATCAACATATGTTATTTTCTGCATGTTACAAAACTGTACAGATCCTTAATTTAACTATCCAAATGTTATCAATAAAAAGTTTGTGAATGTTTATTCAAAGCCTGCCAAGGAGTCCAGTTCGTTTTGTTGTTTCTTTAAATACTTTGTAAAGGGTTCCTTTACAATCACAGTTATCCTTGTCATGTAGTTTGTGTGTCAATTTTGCCAATTCTGCGTAGTCAATCAATTTTTCTTGCCATAGTTCTTTAGTCGGGATTTCCTCGTTCTTCCATCCGTGTGCTATTAAGACTCTTGCCACCGCTGTCGCATACGTAAAGATATTTTTCAGTTTCCTTGTTAGATGCATTTTTATTGCATTTAAATACTTAAATACTTTTTAAAAAATTGTTTAGCCACTTTGGTGTTTTCTATCCTGGATTCCTTTGGTGAGAAACTGCTGTCGATGGTCCTTTAGCTTTAAACCATATTTGGACCAGACGGCCTTTCAAACAGACACTAGAACTCGTGGACCTCTAGTGAAGCTCAAGTGTGGGAAGATTCTCCACACCAGTGCATAGTTAAACTGTGGGTTTCACTCCCACAAACTTGAGTGGCTTTAAAAGAGGATCAATCAAATGTCCATGCTGTGACTCCACAAGAGGAGGCAGTAATACTTCTGGACAGGAGTTGCTGGAACCCACAGGAAGAGTCCTGTTGGTCGGTTTCCTACAGCTCTCTGTGAGGACAGGATACCAGTGGCCTAGTCCATCAGGCTCTTCTTGTGTTCTCATCCTCTGTACACATGGGCAGAGTTATTTCAGTGGTAAAGCCACATGCAGGTAAGTTCATTTGTAGGTGAACAGGGTACATGTGGGATGTTAATTTTGGTAAACATTTTACTCACAGTCCCATATAAATCAGACTATAGGTTTGAAATGACATGGTCATAACTACAAAGCAGCTCTCCATTAGCATGGATGGGGAAGATGGATCTTCTTGGCTGGGAGAAAAATGAAAACTTTTCCAGCCACTATTACGGAGGATAATTTTCATCTGCTTTCCCTTCAAAATTTCTACTCAAGCTGTCTAAATTATAATGCCAGTATAGCGCTGAATGACATCCTGACTTTACATTGTCAATCTAAGCCTCGGATGTGAAGTGTGACACAAGACACCTACCACTTTTTATTTCAAGAAGTGTTGGTTTGTCACTTAATTAAGGCAGAGAGGATGACAGTTCAGAAAAGAAGAAGTTGCTTTTCTGGCAAGGTCTGACACACTGGCCATGGCTTAAACATGATAAAGAAGTCTATGCAAGAAATGCTCAAGTGCTGCTTTAAACCTTAAGGCTTACCTCTGGGAAATGAGGGCTTACGTGACAATCTACTAGCTTTTTCAAAAAAAAAGTTTCTATGTAAATGTGACACGTTTCTAAGGCAATTGTCAACATTCACCGATTTCTCCTTGAGTTTTCAAAACTTCAGGTTGTGTTTAATTGTGGTTTGCTTCAGTGCACATGTAAGAGTGCTTATGACATTTTTTTCTCATTTGAATTTCTCCCCAGATTTCCAGGTTCAGGGGGCCAAACTAGATTTTTAAAATAAATCACAGCTCTGCCCTCTCAGATAAGCCTCTGTCATGGTTCTCCACATCTTGAATGTATTAGGAGGATTAGCAGTCACAGGTCTGGCTTGTATGGTTCTGTCAAAGCTTTGGCTGTAACTTTTTCAAGTTCAGGCAGCACATGGATATGACAATCTCAGGGTCGTGTATTCAAGCCCCACATTGAGCAAAAGAATCCTTCATTGCCGGGGGTTGTACTACATGACCCTTGTAGTTCTTTCCAATTCTATAATTCAATGATTCCAGTACACAGTTTGTAGGTATCGCCACATCCATGGCTTTACAAGTCTAGTTAAACCTCTCCACTATCGCCAGCTTGACTTCATTATGGGCCAAAAGATGATGACTCCCATGCTGTTTTGACAACTGAGTCACTTTCTTATTTAAAAGCTATTTTCCTCATTCTGTTTGTAATTTCTGAGGCATTCAGCTGTCCTTGACAACAACTCTGAAGGCCCTGAACAGCAATGCCCTCTTTTTGTCTTTCAAAGGTACAGTCTAAGCAAATTTGAATACGATATCCACTACTGTTAGAATAAATGTGTAGTCCTTATGTTTCTCTGGGAATCTGGTAAATCTGCTTGCCACTGTAAATCAGTATCTGAAACAATTGTCTTGATTCTTTTAAAGTGAATCTTGGCCAGTTTATGCAGGCTGTAAGCAACCCAGTCTATAAACTATGCTTTAACTTGGTATTTAGTTACAAGTTTTGTTCACTTAGACACTTCTCTAAAAAGGAGTTCCACTCCTTCACAACTTCCCTTTTTCAGTAAGGAAGCCATCACACAAAGGCAGCAGTTTGAATCTGTAGATTTCGTCTAACAACAACAAAAATAGACAATTGTTTAACCACTGTATATATAACGTACATAATCACTCTCATTGGTTGTCCCATCCAACATAATACACACTCCTGGAACACCTATAGGGGCCATTTCTTCATAGATAGAGACTGGCATCATTGACTCCTAAAATACGTTACCTTCATCAGTGCTTGAGGAACCTTCTTCTGCACTGCTGAAGCAGAGGCTGAGTTGTTTGGGGGCGTATCACTCATGTACTTTAGGTTTCTTAAAGTTCCCAGGAATTCATCACACATTTGTAATAATGAAACTAAAAGCCTCAGGCAGCTGCTTCATCTGTCTAAGAAATACAGCCCATACACTTAAATAAATTTCACAAAGATCTTCAGTGGTGTTTGTCTTCTTCATTTGCTGGAGGGACTATGCCAACAGTAAACTGCGAAGGCTCGACACAGGATGCCATAGGCACGGATTGAGGTGAATGCCCCAGGGCCCGCTCTCACATACCCCACCCCAGAGGCGTGCCGCTATCTACCGAGGAGCTCATTGGCTGAGTGTGTGGAGGAAAGGCCTGTTCAAGGTGCCCATGGCTTAGGATTAGTGTTACAGTGGTACCTCAGGTTACATACGCTTCAGGTTACGTACACTTCAGGTTACAGACTCCGCTAACCCAGAAATAGTGCTTCAGGTTAAGAACTTTGCTTCAGGATAAGAACACAAATTGGGCTCCGGCGGCGTGGCAGCAGCAGGAGGCCCCATTAGCTAAAGTGGTGCTTCAGGTTAAGAACAGTTTCAGGTTAAGTACGGACCTCCGGAACAAATTAAGTACTTAACCTGAGGTACCACTGTATTCTATTGGTGAGGCCCACCTCAAAAGGACTAGACCCTCTGAAGAAATTTCAAACTCTAGCCCACATTGATGGGACTATATCTACAGAGAGGCTCTTCATACATCTACCTCCAGTGGTACAATCCCAAACATTTAGGATTAGCACCCACACCATAGGTCACGGAGCCTTGAAACTCTCTTCATCAGAGCAATGGCAACAAGGCGGTCGCATACACAGGTTTCATGATATGCTAAAACAAACCTTTTTTTGAAAAAAAACTTCTTTAATATAAAATGTTCATCAAGACATATAAAAATTGTACTAAAACGTGGGATGTCTATGAAAGGGAGGCAACTTCTGATGAAAAGGGGGTGGGACCGCCTGTCACTTTTTAATGACAAAAAGTTTGTATATCCTCCAGACCTTTATACAAACTTGTCCAGTGCAGGCCATCCCTTCTCCAGCAGCACCCACTAGCTGTTAGCCTTGGAGTTGCCAACCTACTCATACCAGGCAATCTCCTTGCCCATGCAAATTCTGGGATAGGTAAAAAGGTAAAGGTAAAAGACCCCTGGATGGTTATGTCCAGTCAAAGGCAACTATGGGGTGTGGCATTCATCTCGCTTCAGGCCGAGAGAGGCGGGGTTTGTCCGCGGACAGCTTTCCGGGTCATGTGGCCAGCATGACTAAACCGCTTCTGGCACAACGGGACACCATGACAGAAGTCAGAGAGCAGGGAAATATCGTTTCCCTTCCCGCCATAGCTGTACCTATTTTGAACTGCTAGGTGGGCAGAAGTTGGGACAGATCAACGGGAGCTCACTCCGTTGTGCAGATTCAAACTGCCAACCTTCCGATTGGCAAGCCCAATAGACTCAGTGGTTTAGACCACAGCGCCACCCGAGTCCTCCTTCTGTGATAGACAGCCAGTCAACAAGTGATGCCGTCTCTACCATGGGCAACAATTAGCTGTACATACACACACACTCCTCTCCTAGGCTAAGCATGCATAGGATACAATGATCATTCTGCTACCATATATCCGGTCTTGGCAAAATGTGTGTACTGGATTGCTCTGTTAGCAACTGATATCTGAAAATAATATATATTGCTTGTTAGTGTATAAACAAAGGAAATAAAAAGTTACCATGACTCGCCCATCCTTTCAATTCAAACAGCTTATCAGAGAAAAAGTATCGAGTGCAAATTGAAACGAGACATGGAAGCTGTTCCAAGAATTGGCTTCTTTTCATTAGTTGTCAAAAACCCACATTTGCTCATCTGCTCACATTTAGCAGAGGCACTTGTCACTTATTTATTGCATAGGGCTCTTTTCCGACTGGGATTAAGACGTCCGAAAGCTCCCGAGAGGACAATTCATCATAACACAATATAGAGTGTGAATAATGGACGCTCACAATAGGCTCAGCTGACACAGGAGAGCAAACGGCGGGTGAATTGAGGTCACACACTTGATGTGAAGACATCGGACAACGTCTACTAAAGCTGTCAATCAACCATTAGAGAGGAAAGTGTCATGAATATGAAACAGGGAAGCAGCAGATTGGCTTTGGTTACCACATTCCTAACAGCTAAGAGAGCTCTAGTTAATGAGCATCGCTTGCTGCGCGTACCAATTCAGTTCTAGCTGTCGCTATTGCTTATACAGGCAAAGCAAAATTATTCAGCAGAAAAAGGTTCCAGCATCCAAAGCAGTCTATTTCTGCTTTTTTCCCTCCTCCTACAGATTAAATGGGGGGGGGGATATATTCTACCATTTTTGCACCAAAAGCAGATAAAACAATATTAATTTTACATTTTATGCTGTTTTTTTAAAATGGGGGGAAAACATATTCTTGAACTTTCAATGAAAAATAGCTATAGAATTACCTTATTTGGGAACAAAAATATCCTATTCATGACTGGAAATAAAATAGTTCCATGAGTGTAAAATTTTACGTGTAAGTAGATGAAATGAAAGGGGTGGGATTGCTCATGAACACAGAAGTGGATTTTGATTTCATTTTAAATTACTTTTTACATGGGCTAGGATCAATTAAATTCAGTAAATTTAATTTACAGCACAATCTTATGCATTTCTAAAGTGTGTCCATACTAAGTGCAAATAGGTCTGAAGCCATATCGATCTGAGATGATCAGGAAAAAAGCCCCACTTTAAATCACTAATTCAAATCAACTATTTCATTTCCAAAATTAGCGTGCATGCTAGCAAAGTAGTAAAACCATTAAAAGACCTGATTTGCAGCTAGAAATAAAACATTCACACAACCTAGCAACATACTTTGAAAGCCACACAGTTCGTGTGCCTATAGAACTATATTTGCTTGACGGCAACTGTGAAATTAATCAATTTCTGTTTGTCTCTCTCTGGACAAATGCAAGGCAGACCACTCTGCAGTCCTTTTACCTGAAGATTAAAGCCTGGATCCAATCAATCTTATTTTAGTTCCATGAGCTGTGAATGACAATCCGTGTCCCTATACCCTGTGGCAAATTATTTTTGAAATTGAGCAGAGTATCAGAAGCAGCTTGTCAAATGTCAGAGGGTCAGCTATTAAAAAAACACACCTCCCTGGGCATGTTAAATCAAATGCTTTGCATAACCTGCACAGCACTATGGATCCTGACCTAATTGCCCACATCTTAATAGTAGCAAGCGCTGGGTATTACTAGGTGAACAGAGTTTCGCCATGTAGATTTTCATAGTATTTGGTTGGGTCAAAGATACCGATATTGTGCTCCCATGATGCATGTAACGCATGACCTCCTGTGTCATATTTGTAATTCCTGAACTCAGTGCCTGCTTAAGTCATAATAGGCAGCATGATGGCCTTGTGCTAAGTGGAGGTTTTAGATGCTATGAAAAGAGAAGCACCCAGAGTGAAGTCTATTTATTTCTAACCCTCCAAGTTGCAGAGGGAGAGGCAATAAATTCCCCAAATGAGCCTCCATAGTTGGCACACTGACTGTCCAGGCCCACATAAATAGGAAAATGTGGCACATGCTGTTCAGACAATACACCTAAATCCAGCTGCAAACCAAAAACACTGTGAAGGAATACAACCCTCTCCACTTCCATGAAATCTATGCCCTGTGCTCCGAAGGTTCCCAGAGTTGTTCACTAACCTAGCCTGGAGAGATTCTCCATCCCAGCCTCAACCACAGCAAATCAATGGGCATATCTGAATACTATCAGGCTGGTCCCTTATAACATGCAAGGAAAACCCTTCTGTCTAGACCAAATCCTGTACTCCCTGTGCAAGCTGAAAATATTCCCTAAACCAGGCATGGGTGGGGATCCTGTGTCTCTCCCAATGCCCTTGGACTCATACTCCCATCATCCCTGACCTTGAGCCATGCTGACTGGGGATGATGGGAGCTGGAGTTCAGCATCTGGAGGGCACATTCTCCCTATCCTGCTGCCCTTCAGCACATTCTCAGTTCACTCCTTAGCCCATAACCTATGGCACACAGAGGCACTGCTGGCTGACTACAAACCCTTCTTTTTAATCCATAGTTGGGATTTCTATTTCCATTAAAACTGTCAATGCTACAGATTATTTTTTAACTTCTAGGGAGTTGTTCTGCCAAAAGGAGAACACTTCATTCATCAAAGGGTGCAATTCCAAGAATGGAATTCCAAGTGTATGGAACCCTACTTGGAATCTGCTGGTTTCTCCTCTATAGTGTGATGCATCTGGCTGCAACTGTTGCTGGCAATGCAATGTTCACTGTATGGCACCCGAGTGCAATGAAGTACATTGTCTGTCAGTAGGTGGAGCTACAGTATTGCTTTGCTAACACATGAAACAGCAAAGGTATGCTAACTCTAAGGAATAGCCTTAAAATGGCAGGTAAATTGTGCAACAGAAAGAGGGCATCCCCAAGGTAAGTGATTTCTGTGATTAAATGGGATGCCCAAGGCTCCTTCAAAGTTAGCTACTCTTTCACCGAAGGTAAAAAAAACAACCCCAACTTATTTTCAGCTAACTGTATTACAGAAAATTATGCAAGAAACTTCCACACAAAGAAGACACAGGCAGGAGTTGGCTGTGGCATTTCTTAAACTTGCAATATTTTGATTTATTTATCGCCGTGGTCTTGCACTACCCAAATAAGGTTCTCCTGAGGTAATTATAACAGGGCAGCTCTCTCACACTCTCTTTGTGCATAAACACACACGCCAGATGTTTTATAATAAGCATCTCTGCAAAAGCAAAAACAGATAACGAAAGACATTTCAAAATAAGCCTATACCTGCAAAATTGCAAATCACCACAGCAATTAACTGAAATGGATTCAAAATATTGTACAAAAGGAAATTTTTACCAGCAAAAGCAGATTCCCCCCATGTCACATATTGATGAGTTTCTTGAAAGAAAAAGCTCGGTTTTCTTTCATTGTGAATGAGATTTGTGGGCCCTCAAAGAGCTTCCAAGCATCTCTCTTTAGCCAAACTCGATTGGGACCCTAATGCACCTTTGCATTTAATATGTGTGCAGGTGTTGCTCACCTGCCACAATGCTGACTTCCCAGCACTGCCAGTTTTCCCAGAGGAGAGGCAGTTGGGACTGTGCGGGTACACTGGCAAGGGCTCCAGCTTGGCTCCAGCCCCTGGGCCTGACCTCACCATGCCCTCGCTCTTCCCTGTCCTGCTGCCAGGAAGGTGGAACTGTGGCTCTGCCCTACCTGGTGAGCTGCTTCTGCATACAGGTTTTAAGAATGCAAACACCATCAGCAGGAAGGGGACTTGCAAAAGGGACAGAGGGGAGCTGCAACTCTTTCCTCCCCTTTTGCAGAGGAAAATCCCTCCCCTGAATTTCCACTGGGTCCCCCAATGCCTGCTGAAATGCCACACCTCCTCCTGCATTTAATGTCTGGTCCAGTTTGGCGCTGACTCTTGGTGCGAATGTGTGAAAGGCAAATATGCCATTTAAAACATGTTTTTATTTCATATATTTAAAATATTTCTTGGCTGTCTTTCCAGGCCATGCCTCTCCAAGATGGCTTACAGCTTTAAATGTTGCAAAATACAAACGGTATTTTAAAAAACCCCACGATAGTCCCAAAGAATTTGGTGCCCTATAAGGCTGCAAAGCTTAAAAGGGTGAAAATATAGTTTGCAAGTGGTAAAGCTATCCTTATTACCAGCACCACACCCTAGTTCACAAAATTAGGGAGGCCATAAAAAAGATCTAATTCTTCCCATTGCCTATTCATAGTCAAGGCAGGAAATTTTGTATAAAAAGGCACTTAGCAACACAGTGCAGAGACCTTTCAGCTGCAATCGAGTGTGAAAGCTTAGTGTCATTCCATTTCAAAAGGATAATGAACAACACCCATGTATTTCCTAATTAGCACTTCAACTCCACGGCCTACACCATTCGCAATGAGGTAGCTTAGGCTTTTCTTCTTGTCCTCCTCCTTCTCCTAAGAGCATGGCACATCTTTTAACAAAGCCCACCCTGAGAGTGTTTAAAAACAAGGATGTTTCAATGAAAATTCAAAAAAAATGACAGGAAATACATTTTGGGTTGTCGCATTTTAACTGACTTTGGCCCAATGCCATTGTTATCTGTCTTTTGCATTCACAATTATAAATAATGACAAAGGGATTACATACTAAGGAATAATACATCATACAATTTGCATCAGACGCAAGCAAATTCTTTGCAGAAGAAGGCACTCAGAGGCCTTGCAAGCTTTCACGGTGTCATGCGCATGGCGTCTGCTCTGCTGATAGCTTGCCAAGTGCACACTGAAGTCGTCCAGGTCGAAGTGTGAAAACAAACTCTAGACCTCGAACATGCCTGGTGTCCTATTGAACCACGGGGCCTCCTCAGGAATCTGTAAGACCTGGGTGAACCGGGACCAGAAGAAAATAGCATCAAGAATCATGCACAGTCCCCAGTGTTGGAAAACTCTTCATCACACTATTATCTACTTTGAATTATTCAGCAGCAAAAGTTCAGTTAAGTGCAGAGTCAAGACGTAAGGCTGACAGTTTGCATGGCAAAAAGGAAGGGAAGTGAAAAACTGAGCCATTCCTTCCCTTACTTGCCAACATGATAGCTTCGCATTTGGTTAGTAGAATGAGAAGCACAAAGAACAGAGGTCTCTAAGCTAGCTATATGAATAAGTTATTATTAGGATAACACAATTATGAATTATTGAATGAAACACTTTTTTGTTGAATTTCTTCCCCCTAAAACATTCTTATAAGTGCATGCCCCCATTTGGAAACAATAGCAAGGAACTTTGGCCATCACAGGGACAACTTTGTAAATCCCATGAGTGGTCTTGGCCAACACATTCCTGCTGGAAAAGGACACTTCCTAAACATCCAGCAAGCTGAATGCAAGCAGGCTTGGCAATCTAGGGGGAGTTCAATGCACCTCATTTCGCTGCCTGTCTGGGACTGTGTGTGTGTGTGTGTGTGTGTGTGTGTGTGTAGCACCTGGCAGGCTAACCTCTTGTTGAGTTGCAAGCTTTGCAGGCCTCTTTCTCTCTCTCATATACAGACACACAGGCAAACAGACTCTTCTACATCCTGACTTTCACAGAGTTTTGCATTCTCATGCACATAGCTATTGCCTGGAAGTGGTAGGCTTTCAGAAACACACGCGCGCACACATGGTAGAAAAGTTATCTGAAACACTTAATGACAGTAAACTGCTCATCAGTACGTGCTACCTAATAATTGACCTCCTGGGTATGGTTAAGCACTTTCATCTTTGCCTTGGGACTCCTAACTGCCCAGCACATTCAATTATCTCATCAAAATGGTGCTTAACTATTAATAATGTTAAAGGTTCTGGAAATAAGAGTAAGAGCCAATGTAAATTACTTCCCTTTCTGTGACAATTTTCACACTGACACAAGCACCCACAAGCACTATATACTCTCTGGGATGAATCACAAAGCTTTGTGCTCATATAAGATGCAGAAGAGTTCTGTTCTGATGACACTGCCTTCCTGTAAAATAACAAAACCTGCTTTTTCCAAAGTGCTGGTCTTTGCAGCTGCCAAAGAGCTGCTTAAATAAACTAACAGAAGCCCAAGATTGTGGGTGGGTAACTGATGGGCCCCTGCACAGATCCAGCCTGCAAAGCCTTTCAGACAGGTCCACCAGCCTCTCCTCTCAGCCCCTACTTCCTCAGCAGCCATCAGGGAAGTTGACTGGGCTGGCAAAGCGGTGTCAGTGCGCTCTGCATCGCCTGCATGATAGCCAAGCAGGTGGAGCAATAAATGTAAATTCCACCTTTATACAGTAGGCTGATTTCTACACACACACACATAAACCCTTGGAAAGGGTTCCCTTCCAACTCTACAATTCCTAGAATCCTAGAGTTGGAAGGGATCCCAAGGGTCATGTAGTCCATCCCCTGCAATGCAGGAATCTCAGCTAAAGCATCCATGATAGATCTCTGCTTAAAAACCTCCAATGAAGGAGGGTCCACAACCTCCCGAGGGAGACCATTCCGCTGATGAAGGGCTCTTACTGTCAGAATTTTATGAAAATTAGCCATTTCTTTTTCAAAAATGGAAGTTAATTCGTTTTTTATTCAGTAGGTCAAAATGGCATCAACAACACTGTGAAGTCATTCTAAATGCTCCTGGGTTTCAAGGAAGCTCTTAAAAAGAAACAAAGATATGAAAGGCAATCCATATACCAATATCTAGAACAATTCTTAACTATGTCTATTGTCCTTGTTTGACAAGTCAACAATGTCTGCTTTTTTCAGAAATCTGTGTGCTCACCCTCCAAATTTCAACTGAATCCTATCCAAAACTATCTGCAACCAATCATACTTCAATCAAGTTTCCCCAGTATAGCACAAAATTTTCAGGCTCCATCTGGTATGCGCTGGGTGTATGTGAAAATATAAACATTATCTTCACATTCCTTTTTCTTCTAAAATTAGTACTGTATAAGAAGATTATATTACTACTATTAATCCAGTTTCACGTTAGTGGCTATCGCATAAAGATGTGTACTGGCAGGGTCAGCACAATACATTTAGCACCTGAGTTGAGGAGACCAGCCAGTAGCGAAGTAGGAAGGCATTGCTTTCCTTTTCACCCTGCATTCGCCACATGCAGCACTGTTTCCAAAGCACTGAGAGCAGGACCTGAACCCATGGCTTCAAGTTACAAGAAAGGAGATTCTGACTAAACATCAGGAAAAACTCTCTGACCGTAAGAGCTGTTCAGCAATGGAATGGTCTCCCTCAGGAGCTGATAGACTTTCCTTCTTTTCAGTTTTTAAAGCAGAAGTTGGCTGGCCACCTGTCCTGGATGCTTTAGCTGAGACTTTTGCATTGCGAGGGGTTGGACTAGCTGACCCGCAGCGTCCTTCCAACTTGGCAATTCTACGATTCACTGCAGTTTGTCTTCAACCCAAAGCTATGTTATTTGTCTCACTGTTTGTCTTGGCAAAGTTTGGTAAACCATCTAATGTATTTAGTTAATTGTATAAATTATATAAATTGTGTTATATTGCATTATTACATTCCATTCAATTTAACACAGAGGAAATACAATGCAAATAGGGGAAATAATGCAATGGATTACAAATGGGTTGTGGATGGAAAATAACAACAAATACTGATGACAGTCACTGGATTGATTTTTGTCCTGGACATGGAATGAATAAGGGCATTGGCAATGGCTGCCCCATTTGCGGTGGCATTCTCTGACCTCTCTAGCAGCTGCTACCTCCCTGCCCACTGGAGATTCTTTCTGTGCCTTCATCTGGACTATCTCACTCTGGGGAACAGCGAGGCACTATGGACAAGGTGGCCTTGGAGAGCACTTTTGTGTTGTCAAAAACTGTTTAAAGTTTCATAGTAATAGATGGTGAAACTATAAACAGGCACTCTCCTGGACCACTTCACTCAAGGGTCCTCCTTCTGAGGACCCTTCCTCAGAATGAGACATAGGCAACCTGAACTATGCATTTAGGAACCTCACAGTTGTGGTGCACCTGGAGTCCTTGCAATGGCTGGAGTGAGGGGCTGGCCAACAGCAAAGAGCAAAAAAGCAGTGGAGGGCAGCTCTGCAGATTCACCACCTCTCCTGATCTACCATCTGGGAATTTATAGAGTTCATTGAATTGACTCTCTGAGCATTACATTATATTTCTCATGTTTATATATTCCTTGATGGAGGTCTCTGGCCTCAAACACAAGAAATGTCTTCTTAATATCTCAAAAGTGCTCTTTAGCTTGCAAGACTACCTAAAGATTTTCAGTCCTGCCAGAATCATTCCCTACTTCCAATTTCAAAGAACATAGGGGGGAAATTGCCTATTTTAAACCTGTCAAAATCCTTTTGAAATGTATGCACTTTTAAGTGCGTAATGGCAACCACATTCTCTACAAAGCTTGCTGCAAAACAGCTGTTTTACACGGTGGAAACCAGAGTTTAGGTCAGTAAGACAGAAAACGGGTTTCATCTCATTGCCCATTCAACATGATTACCACATACAGTTTCCAGTAGACCTAGCAATGATCTAATTTATTCTATTACAACATTCACTTCTTATTTGGTCCCATCACAATCCCATTGGCATTATTGCTATTTTCTGGCCCTTCAGGGGGCAGGAGAGGAATAATTTCCAAGTTTAGCTGCAAATTAATGTCAGCGTAATGTATCGCTTGCATTACACTTGCTGAATAATGTAATCCTGGTGAGAGATTACTAGATCTTGGCATGTCTCAGGGAAAGAGTATAAATGCCACCTCTGTGCTGTTCACTGGGAGAGGGAATGGAAAAATCACTTGACAACATCATACTGTGAGAACGGGATGGAAGATTTAGAAAAAGCAGATTTTTGTGAATAAAGTATGTTGCATAAATCCTTAGTAATTTTTCATTCACACCAGGCACGAAGCATAAAGCATCCAATTTGAAGCATCTGTCGATACCTCAGGCTGTAACAAAGCTGCTTCTAATCAGTGGCTGGCCCTGTCTGCAAGAATTCCTTGGGGAAAACTCTTAAAATATTACAGACTGGTGTTTGGGTGAAAGGGAAAAGGCTTAACTGGGGGTTGGGGGGATATTGAAAAGCAATACCTAATAGTTTTTATTTAAAAAGAATGCTGTCAACTGGTATCAAGAACAAATAAATTATAGTCTCACCACAATGAGTGATGTGATGGAAATACAATTGCAAGCCCAGTTTTTGAGGAAAATACATGTAAGCCTGCACATGAGCCCTAGAATTTACTTCCTGAATTTTAAACATGGACAAACTGAACATGAGCCTGACCTGCAATTTCCATTGTGCAATGATGTCCTGGGCATTGTGCTGTCAATCATAAAATGGGGAAAATAAAATGGCCATTTCCCCAGATTTAGTAAGGGTGAATTTATACAACCCATTTGTGACTGTCAAACTTTTACCAGGTACAATTTATTCCTGAGGCTTTCCTGTACTTAAGTGGCAAAGGTGCTCCATTGAGCTTTCATCATACTTTGAACAACCTTTGAATAGACTGTGCAATACAAATCAGATTGTGGCACCTTCACGAGAAGTCACAATACAGATCAGATTGTGACACCAGATGCCATGGGAGAATTACAGGGAAAGATCACCATTTGGTAACCACTTTTTGTCAAATATCAATGTGTCAACTCATCAAATGTTCCATGAGTGTTCCTGCAGTAGGGCTGCAGAACAGCAACTTCAATAATTAAGGGGAAAGGAGCTGCAACTGATTTATTTTTTTATTTTTTATTTTTTTTATAATAATTTTTTATTGCTTTTTTTCCAAGGTCGGAATACATCGTCAGTAACACAACAAAAGCGGTTTTACAGAAAGAAAAAAGAAATTATAGAAGAAAATTCACTTTTTCAAATCAATTTTCATGATCAACCGGACTTCCCCACGTCCTCCATCCCCTGCTTTCTTTACTATAAAAATAAACAGCAAATTAATACCTTATTTCATATGTTTTTGTGTTTTCATTTGGTTATATAGTCTGCAATTTATACTTTTCTAGATCATAACTTGGTTTCCATCATTTACCAATCTCAATACTGAAGCATGTTTTTCCCAAAGGCTTAGCAAATTCTCAACATTCATATAACTTATAGTGTTTTTGTAAATAGTCCTTAAATTTTTTCCAGTCCTCTTCCACTTCCTCTTCTCCCAGATCTCGGATTCTGCCTGTCATTTCGGCTAGTTCCATGTAATCCATCAGCTGCGAATGCCACTCTTCCAGCGTGGGTAACTCCTGTGCCTTCCAATGTTTAGCTATAAGGATTCTTGCTGCTGTAGTTGCATATAAAAAGAAAGTTCTATCTTTCTTTGACACTCTCTGGCCCACAATGCCCAGGAGGAAGGCCTCTGGTTTCTTGTGAAAGGTGTACCTAAACACCTTTTTCAACTCATTATAAATCATTTCCCAAAAAGCCTTCACCCTTGGGCATGTCCACCAGAGGTGAAAGAATGTTCCTTCAGCCTCCTTACATTTCCAACATTTATTGTCAGACAGATGGTATATCTTTGCAAGTTTGACTGGGGTCATGTACCACCTGTATACCATTTTCATAATGTTTTCTTTTAAGGCACTACATGCCGTGAATTTCATACCGGTGGTCCATAACCTTTCCCAGTCTTCAAACATAATGTTGTACCCAATGTCCTGAGCCCATTTTATCATAGCTGATTTAACTGTCTCGTCTTGAGTATTCCATTTAAGCAACAAGTTATACATTCTTGAAAGCACTTTCGTCTTAGGTTCAAGTAGTTCTGTCTCTAGTTTTGATTTTTCCACCTGGAAACCAATTTTTTTATCCTTTTTAAACACCTCTAGAATTTGGGCATAATGAAACCAGTCTCGCACCTTTCCCTTCAATTTTTCAAAGCTCTGCAACCTCCAAGTATCACCATCTCTTTCAATTAACTCACAGTATTTTGCCCAGCCACTCCCCATGTTACGTAGTTTAATGGCTTTAGCCTCCGTCGGTGATAACCACCTCGGGGTCTTACTTTCAAGTAAGTCCTTATATTTAGTCCAGACAATGAATAGAGCTTTCCTGACAATATGGTTTTTAAACAGTTTATGAAGCTTTACCTTGTCGTACCACAAATATGCATGCCACCCAAAAGCATTACTATGCCCTTCCAGATCTAGGACATCAGTGTTTTCTAACAGAAACCAATCCTTCATCCAGCAGAAGGATGCAGCTTCATAATACAATCTTAAGTCCGGCAGGGCAAACCCCCCTCTTTCCTTTGCATCTGTTAGTATCTTAAATTTTATTCGGGGCTTTTTGCCCTTCGTGATATCCCTCTGCCACTTTCCAAAACATTCCACTCTGTCCACGATCTGGAGGGTTTGAAACAGAAACAACATTCTTGGCAATACATTCATCTTAACTGCTGCAATTCTTCCCGACAAGGAAAGTTTCAATCTTGACCAAGTTTCTAAGTCCTTTTTAATTTCCGACCAGCATTTTTCATAATTATCTTTAAATAGATTCAAATTTCTCCCAGTCAAGTTAACCCCCAGGTATTTCACTTTTGTAACCACATTTAATTCTGTTTCCTTCTGGAACCCATCTATTTCTGATGGTGTCAAGTTTTTTGCCAAAACCTTAGTTTTTTGTTTGTTCAACTTGAATCCCGCCACCCTGCAACTGATTTAAATGTCGCACATGGTGTTTAAGAATAAAACTTCTGTATTACTTAGTTTTTTCATGATAAATCTAAGAAACACAAGAAGGACCCTGCTAGATCAGACCACATCTGGTGGAGCATTCTGTTCTCACAGTGACCAAACAAGTATCCATGGGAGGCCCACAAGCACATGAAAACTATTCCACACATATTCTTAGAAACTGGTATCATAGTACATGCTACGTAGTTCTTAATAGCCTTATCTTCCATGAATTTGTCTATTTTACTCTGATTTTTATTTTTTATATTGTTTTTCCTGTATGGTTTTAGGTATGTTATAAACCACTCTGATTTATTTTTTTAATGAGCAGTAGTATGTAATTATTTTTATAACTAAAAGAAGCCCCCCCGAGTTGGCAGCCATTACTACATCTTGAGGTACACTCCATAGTTTTACAATATGCCATATGTAGTGGCGCCTGCCCTGTGGAACGCCCTCCCACCAGATGTCAAAGAGAACAACAACTACCAGACTTTTAGAAGACACCTGAAGGCAGCCCTGTTTAGGGAAGTTTTTAATGTTTGAAGCTGTACTGTTTTTAATATTCAGTTGGAAGCCGCCCAGAGTGGCTGGGGAAACCCAGCCAGATGGGCGGGGTATAAATAATAAATTATTATTATTATTATTATTATTATTATTATTATTATTATTATTATTATTATTATTATATTTCCTTTACTTCTGTCTCTCCTCAATCTTCTAGCATTCAAGTATGAAAAAAGGAGAAAATTAATCTCCATCTGCTTGCTCCAAATGATGCATAATTTTATACACCTCTTTCATGTCTCCACCTACACCAAAAAGCCCCAAATGTTGTCACCTTTGCTCAAGGGGAGTTGCTCCAACCCCTTAATAATAATTTTATTATTTTTACCCCACCCATCTGACTGGGTTTTTTCTAGATTACCTTTGGTTTCCCTTCTAGCACTTTTTTCTTATAAAAAAATGAATCCCGATCACATGTAAAAAGTCAGTAAACAATAACAGAATCAGTGACCAGCAATGTACCCAAAGTCCTGGGTAGGTAGGTCTTCAACATGCACCAGAAACTCCTATGAGTTCCAACATCATCCCACAAATTTTCTGAATCTTCTGTAGTTCTGGAATGCCATTTTAGAGGCACAGCAGCCAGAAATGTACACGGTCTTCCATATTGCAATCTATAATGCTATACCATTAGTAGTTTCTGGTGCTTTGGATTAAATACTCATCGCGACAGCACAAAGAGCACAATTTGAAATTTAGCAGAAGTATTGTGGATACAGGTGACTTCTGAAAATTACTTATGTATCTAAGATGGCATTTTCTCCTAAAGGAATGAAGAAGTAGCCAACAACAATAATGTTGTTCATATGGGAAGCAGGTGATACTCACACCTTGTTTTGTTTTGCTTTGCAGAAAGAAAACTCAAATCATTTTTTTAAGTGTAAGCTCTAAATCTGTCTTCAGCTGAATGTGTAAATTTTGGTTTGGCTCTTTCAGTTTTCGCTGAAGAAGTTTTGGGTAGCTGAAGTACTCTTGCTATATTTTATACAGATAGGTTCTCTACTATGAATCTTCAACACTGTCAATAGTTTTGAAAACCAGGAAGTGATCCAGACATTTGTTGCCTGATCAATACTGTTGGAGAGATTGAATGCAAATAAAAGGGAACTTCATTATTCTGGTTTTGATCTCAATCAATATGATGACTGCACTAATAAAGAGAACCCTTTCATGTTGCAGCAAGGGCGCTCAAAACAACAATTAGCTCCACTTGTCCAAACAGTGGACTGTTCATAAGAAGCAAATCTCTCTGTGTGTTTTAAATCTTTCAGCCTGCCTGAACAAGGAGCGCCAAACAAGGAGGTTTCTACAAGAAGCTTCCCAAGAAAATCTATATTGTTACTGGGTACTAGTCGAAAGCCCTGGTCACAAAAGTAGGGTCATACACACTGTCTTATCTTGGAATGCATTATAAATCAATGTAGGTCCATCAAAGTATTTTGTCTTGATCAAACAACCACCCAAATAAATGCAGGGTGAACAAAACGATGACAACAACAACCATTGGCGTAAACAAGTTAAAAATAGATTTAATTTTTTAATGATTTTAAATGGATTAAAAATATGTCAATATATAATCTGAATGTTAGCCATGTAGGTAAATCTCTTAATTTAAGCTATGACTCAGCCAAATAAATTGTAGCCAGTATTCCTCAGAGCAGAACCACTGAAATTAACAGACACGGCTAACTTATGTTTATTAATTTCAGTGAGTCTGCTTTGAGCAAAAAGAGATACATAAGAACATAAGGGGAGTTGCTGGCTCAAACCAAAGGCCACAAGCAGGACCTCGTTCAAATTCTGTTTCCAGGAACTAGCGTTCAGAAACATGCTGCCTCTGAGCATGTTCACTAACTCCATTAAAATGTACTGTGATTGAGGCACTGAAAAGGGATGGAAGTTCTACCTGCAGTGATGAGTCCACGATGGCTCCTTCACACATGCAAAAAGCGACCTAATTCGGTACATCATTACTGGGCATGAGACACATGTCAATATAGACAGGCAGGAGTCTATTTAACGTGGGGACTCCCAAATCTTGTGCTTTGTCTTGGGAGGGACGTGTTGTACAGGGTGTGTCTTTTAAAGGAGGCCTTGTGGAACATGTGTACTCTCTATGCACGGGGCTTCTTTTAAAGGACTCACCCTGTACAACAAGACTGGAATGTGCAAATCCATTTTCTGGGGCTGAAAAAAATCTTGCATGGCTAAATTGGGGGAGGGGGTTATTGGTCTGGTGTTGTTGTTTTTTTGCTTTTATTATATACTTTGTGGTTTTTATGTTGGTAACTGTCCTGAGATCTACAGTTGGAGGCCAGTATACATATTGCTATTGCTGTTGTTGCTGTTGTTGTTGTTAAAGTCTTGTGTTTCAAGGCAACTCAAATGGTGCGGTGAATTTTAAGTGCCACAAACTTATTTTTAAACCACTGCTTTTAACAGTTGAAGGTGAAAGTTTAGAGGTGAAACTGGGACAACAAGAGTGAGATCCATGATTTTGGGCAGCCTCAAGCGCAAGGCGGTCTCAGGCAGTGCCCATTAACCTGGAGGAAGCAGAGCATAACAACCATGAACTGTTGCACTCTAGAACAGGCTTTGCCAACCTGGTGCCCTCTAGATCTTGTTGGACTAAAATGTTAGATGTGGTTGGGCAACAACTGGCTGTGGCTTATGGAATTCAAAGTCCAACATCACATTGGGGGGGGGGGAGCAGACTGGCAAAGGCTGTTCTAGAACAGGGGGAGGCAACCTAAGGCCCGGGGGCCGGATGCGGCCCAATCGCCTTCTCAATCTGGCCCACAGATGGTCTGGGAATCAGCGTGTTTTTACATGAGTAGAATGTGTCCTTTTATTTAAAATGCATATATGGGGACGCGGGTGGCGCTGTGGGTTAATCCACAGAGCCTAAGGCTTGCTGATCAGAAGGTCCACCACATGGTCTGAGGGACAGTGGACCGACCCACGGCTGAAAAGGGTTGCTGACCCCTGGTCTAGAACAATTCCTGACCAAAGCCAGCACCACAAACTTAACAACCGATGTAATTTTTTTTAAAAAAATCAACAATATAAACAAGTTTAAATATGCATGGATGCCTGCCTATGTCAAGGCCAGGAAGGATTAACTGATAAATTATAGAAGATAATAGAATAAACCCTCTTATGCATTAGCTTCAAAATGCGTAGCTTCCTGGCATATCCTTCAGACTTAATTTTCTCAATGTATTATTTAAAACAACTAGAGCTCTCTAGTAAGTGTGGGAACTATTAACACACTTACTGAAAAATATTTTGGATTAATTGTTGCTTATTACAACACGCAATTATCTGTACTTTCATCATTATGCCACAATCAAGAACACAACTCATAGGAAAAGAGGTCGCCCCCTGCTGTTTTGTTAGCATTGTACTTATTGTGATTCCTCTAAATTGCCACTAATTTTAAAACTGTTTAACAGTCCTTCAATGCAATTCAGTATAGACAATGCAAGTTGGATTCTTAAAAAACAACAACCAAACAAACACACAAACTGAAAACACTAAAATACTCAAAGCTGATTTAAGGGGTGTAATTACAAGAATTGCGGTTATTGTTGTATTTTAGATGAGCTTTTCTTCCTGAAATAAAGATTGCTTGTGCAATGAAGCAGCTAAGCATGTTAGCTTGAATGTCCAAAGCTAAATTACTAGGTGGACCTTGGAAAGCCAGTGTCAGCACACTCCTACACTGAAGTAAAGATAAATGTGTACAGGATTGCAACCAAACACTCTCCGCCATTTCCCACTTGCATAATGGGATTAATAATACTGACCTATCTTGCAGGGTTGTTGTAAAGTTTATTGAGATACCTATATCAAGTGATTTGGCCACTCAGCAAGCGCTGTGTAGTTTGGAGAGTAAACTGATTTTCAGAGATGTAATGAGTTCCTTAGATGTTGATATGACCATGTACTGCGGGTGTAACTTTGGCTCTCCAGATGTTGCTGAACTCTCATCATCCCTGGCTATTGCCCATGCTTGCCAAGGATGATAGAGGAGCTATAGTTCAGCAGCATCTGCAGGGCTGGAACTTCCCCATACTGCATTTATTGGGATATTTCTCCCAGCCGCACTGTAGATCGAGAGAGAGAAATCGCCTAGTATGGAGCGTGGAACAAGAATGGCAATTGGAGTTTAAACTGGGATGTCGGGTAGGGGAGCTAATGTCCAAGACTCATTTTAGTCTGTTTTTATTGTTCAGCTGTTTCAATGCATTTTATGGATTGTACACTGCTTTGTTGTAAGTAGTAAAGATCATATCTATCTGTCATCTGTCTGTCTAATGCAATGCTGATGAACTGGGGAGGCAATTTAACAAGGAGAAGGATATGCAGGTGGTACTTCCCCTGTGCATGTTTCATGTTCTGAGGGGCTCAGTTGTGTTAAAGAAGATGCTTTGTGTGTGGATGTGCAAATGAGTATGGGGGTGTGCATGCACATGGGACTAGCTGCCTCTGGCCACACCCACCATCATACAGGCACCCTCTCCCCCAAAAAACATCTGCATGTGGCTCTCGGGGCCAAAAAGCTTGCCTAACCCTATTTACGGGGTCCAATTCCACCAAGGTTATCTCACTGCCTGACCCTCAAACCATTTTTGCACTCCTCCTGCTGGTATCCAATTGGGTAGAGCAGGAGGCAAGAGGCCCAGTGACAATGGCAGGCAGATCTGGTTGTAAGCAAGTAGGCAGGTGGGGGCTGACAGAGGGGAGACAGGGTGGTGGGGCAGTGCCCCATTTGCCCCCACGGACCAGGTCCAATGGATGGTATCATACAGCTTGGTGACAGTGACTTTTCAGTAGAATGCAGCTCTGTGTTCAAATTGTGAGCCAGCTCATTGTGAGCCCAGCATCACGAGACTTTTTCTCTGTATTTTTGTTAGCTACAATGCTCTCCAAAGTTGTCACTGTCAAATATCTAATCACAGAGTACATACCGTATGGTGCCAAATATTCCTACTTTTTTTTTCATTGCCAGGGTTTTTTGTTTTGGTTTTTCACATAAATCAAAACTTGGAAGGAATATTGCAGGAAGCCAATATCTTTCCAATGACCTATGAATGAATACGATTCACTATGAGAGACAAAACACTTAATTAGTCAGCTAGTTGAGTACAGATCTTGGCACTTAAAGAGAGTATACTTATGAAAGGGAAATTAAGCTAGACAGTATGCAACAGCCCCAATCTGAATGTATGGTACGGTTTATGATGCATGAATGACCAAATTGAAAGACTAGGAGGGGAAATTAGCTAAACCACATTGAGATACAACGAAGGAAGTTAGCCAAGATAATTAATAACATTGTTCCAGATTATGTGAGGCATGCAAAAGGAAACCACTTCCAACATAAGCTATTCTTTTACAAATGCCATTTGCAAGGTTTTCTAGGCTCTTTTTACTCAATTTATTTTGGATTCACATGCATCTATTAAAAGCATAAAAACTTCAGTGCCCTGTGCCGTGCCCTGTCCCTGTCCCCACTCCCAACCCTTTAACTCCCATCCTTCTTTTGTTTCTGGCCGTCTTTTCCCATAATACCAATTCTTTGAATACCTGAAGTCATAAATAATATACGGGCAGCAATATATGCAAAGCAAATATATGCACATTTATTTACACATTTTACTCTGAAAACCTGGGGGAAATGGGTGTGCAGTTAAGTTGGTGGCAAATATACACATGTAGAAGTTTTTGTTTTCAGCTTACTGTTGGTATTATTTATTTTTGAATGTTTTAAAATACTTGTTTCTAGCTGCCTTTATTGATAATTTCAATGTTTTAATTGTTTTCTTGTAAACCACTTGGAGGTTTTATTTCAATCAAGTGGTATATAAATTTTGTTAAATCAATATATACATGTGTAATGTTATATTCTGAACAGGATTCTCTATCTTTCCTTCTTTCATCTCACTTCCACTTGTCCTGGGCCCAGACAGCACAAGTCTCAGCAGTTTCCCGCCTGTCCCTTGCTCTCTAGGCATGAGGCTGAGGGCTTCGCTTCTGCCCTGCCACGGTCGGCTAAAAAACCCACTCTCTGGCACTTTAGCAGAGCAAATGTCAATCTGGAGTAAACCTGACTAATGTTTGTTCTGATTTAGCAGTAAACAGCTGGTTTCCCCCGGGGAAAGCCATGGGGCAAACAGAAGTGGGGGCAAACAGAAGTGGGGGCAAGTATCATATTTACCTTGTTCCATACCTCCCACAAATTCCTCTATTTTGTGATGGGCGTATTTTCACGAGCCTCATAGACTGATTTATTCTCATTCTCTCTATCCATGTTATCCTTCACCGCCACACCTTATCTAGGACAAGATGGTCTCATGGCAGAAGACCAGGGTGTCAAATAAAACCCTCTCTGTGTATACAGTCAGTAATGATGTTCCAGATGAACTTGCCAACTGAAAACAAAGCCCTCTATATCAGCCCCAGAGTAGAGGTACAGCATCATCTGGTGCCATGACAATCCTTGAACTAATTAGCCACCATAAATAAAGTTCTTAATACTGCAGGACACATATCCAGCCATAATGACAGAGGTATACAGTTTGCCTTTAGCAACTCAGTGAAAAAATAGGAAGGTTCAAAAGGGTCCCTGGTCTGCACCAGTCTCTAGGCTATCTTGCTATGTTTTTATTACCACTTCTAAAAATACATTTTCAAATCCCTTGTCCTTCCCAATCTGCTAGCCACCTTCCCCGTGCCTTGGATGTTCGCCTGCAGCCTGTCAGCCTACAATTTAGATGCATCAGTCATTTGGGTCCCTTTCTACATTTTAAGGGATTTTTAATTTAATTATGATGTTCTGCATTACAAACTGCATCGTCTATTAAATTTTCTAAACTTACAGAGGGTTAGAAGGAAAAACTGCACAGTAATGAGAAGAGGACATCTATGACCATGTCTGCTAAGGCTAGGGAAGATCAACTGTCTTTATTCCCTTTTATGTGCATGCCTCCACAAACCTTCCCCCCTCTTTTTCAGCCATGCTTATGTTCATATAAAGTCAACTGCACATTAAACATGCCTGCTACGTTGCCAGTGGTGGGGTTTTTTATCTTCAAACCAAACTACGTGACCTTAGTTCAAACAATACTGCTTTACAACAGCATGAATAGAAAGCGCCAGTTCATACCTTTCCCTGATGCCAAACACTTGTTCTGCTTCAATGGGAGCCTTATTTGGACACTGAAATGATGTGATGATAATTGTGTGAGGCGGGAGAGCAGGCTTGCCCTACACCACATCCTCCCTCATGATGTTGGTGTATTTGGAAGCTTGTCTGCAGCAGAGCAGCCTACCAAATGCAATTCGGCTGTCCCTGTGAGCTGGAGAGCTCGAAGAGGCTTATAGCCTCAAGAGATTTTTCCGATGAAAGGCAAAATGCACTATTGTGAGCCTATGTGGTGTAGTGTTGGGTTGGGACCTGGGAGACCAGGGTTCCAATCCCTGCTCACTGGGATGTAGCTCTCTGGGTGACCCTGGACAAGTCAAATCCTCTCAGCCTAACCAACCTCACAGAGCAGTTGTGAAAAGAACAGCGGGGACAAAAAGAACTATGGGTGCCACCTTGAACTCCCCAGAAGAAAGGTGAAATATAAATAAACGTAATAAATAAATAACAACACTGTGCGGTGCTTTCTGCCTGCCATGGATTGGATGCAAAGGAACCAGATGGGAAACCCCCAAGGGAAGAAGGCTGGGGAGCGCTGGTGGGACAATGATGAGTGGTCAGAGGGAGGAGACTGGGAAGAGGAGGTATTGGAAGCTGAAGAGGTACCGTAACAGGGCTTAGTGAGCTGGGAGAGGCAGTGGCAGAGAGAAGTCCAGAATCAGAGGCAGAAGCTGAAGCAGGATAGGAGGGAGGCCAAGAGACAAAAATGAGCCAGGCTGATGAAGAGTCATGGGTGTCTCTCTAAGTACCTTAGAATTCGTTCTAAAAGACAAAAGGGAACTAGAGAAATTCATAGGGGCATGGCTATCAATAGTAGCCATGGGTGAGCTCTCCCAGATTTGCATTGGATTAAATTGGAAATTATATGAATTCCTTTTCCCCACCCCACAAAAGAAGACAAAGAAATCTGTTGTTTTTACTGTGGAATTGCTCTGAGATATTTTTATGGGAAGCAATTCATAAATGGAACCAAACAAAATGTTTTTAGCTAGAAAATGGTAGAGGGATGTGTACCCAAATGTTATTTCTTTTTCCTTTTCATTTCCTGATGATATGGGGATTTATACAAGCAGCTTCATTATTCCCAGGATCTCATTTTACATTGAATTCTAACCCTTATGCTATCTAGTTATTTCAAAAGTTATGTATATAGTCACTATATTGGGGTGAAGGGAGAAAAAGAGGAAAACAGAATTTCTCCAAAGCATGATTAACAAAGATTACAAAGGTTATCTCAGCCTAACTCCTTAGCAGCAATAATATAACAATGATAGCTCCACAAAGCTAAACTTAACCAGTTATCTTTGTCATTGCCCTACACAGTAATTGCTGCATTTATTTATAGCACTTACTTAAAACTCAAAATATCTGCCACACACACTAAAAGCCAAGAAGTCCCAGTGGGAGTTCACAGCATGCTGTGGGGGAAGTCCAGCATCATTAATACATTATAATTCAAGTCACACACATTCACTGCCTAAATAGATATAGAGAAATTTAATCACCATGGTATTAAGAAGAGCTGTTTTAAGAGGACGTGACACATAATGCTTCACGAAGGCTTCCCATTCATTTAGCAGAGCAGGTGATATTTAAGGAGTCCATAGCCCTAAAATGTGAGCTGGCATATTCCACTTATTGGCATACATCTGGCTCCTCAGATTGTCAAAGCTTTGCAAAAACAGGAAAACGGTAGGCCAGATCATGAAGCCAAGATAGATAGCAAGGATGCAGAAGACATCACTATCCTGAATGGAGGACAAGCATATCTAAGGAAGAGCAGAGCTCCTGATATACCATTTCGCTCAATGATAGTTGGGTTTGAAAAGGTCAAAATATTGTGAGAATACAGGGTTGCCAAGTGAAGACGCCTCCATTCATGAAAAAATCATGACTGCTCTGTTGGGCAGAGACAGGCTGTGGCCACATTCTCATACTGAATCCATAAACACCCATCACTTGGGATGGGAGAATCCCATGAACCACCCAAGGATTGCTCAAGTCTTCTTCTCATGCTGAATTCGAAACACAGGAAGTTCCTGGTTTTACTTTCACCTCTGACATGAACTCACTTGATGACCATAAAAAACACTGGCTTCCTTTACAGAACTCGTACAAAGATTAAAACAAGACAATGTTTGGGAAAGGGTTTGAACTACAGGAATGTGAAATACTTCAGTCCTTTATTGAACTTTTCTTCGTGCCATAAAAATACAGATGTAAAAAAGTTAACCTGATAGATGTCCTTAATTTGGCAGTGTGAGGCTTAATGTGCTATTTCACCTACGCCCATGCAGGTCTAAGATACCTCTCCTGCAGCTTGACAAGCAATTGTTAGTGACAAAGATTAATCTGTCTTT